>NW_015641014.1:931612-933076 GCF_001515625.1 Sinocyclocheilus rhinocerous
TATATCCATTATCAGCATATGATTCGTCTCTCGTCGTCTCTGAGAGAATATGTGCTGTCAATGCAACGTCTGATGCCGAAAGCACCGTCAGTTTTTACTTTCAGTTTCTGGTGAATTGACTGCAGTGGAGTGCACAGATGTGGCCCGGACCACGATTGGACAGTGCTGAAGAACCCGACTGAACTGTGATTAACCAACTTACACTAACATTATTGCATCTCCAATACAATCGTTAACATTTTGTAGGATAGATACAGATACATAGCTATATGGTATTCTCATCAACACAAAATTCTAAAAGTTAGGATTCCATCAAATCCCAAAATTCTGAAATCAAACAAAGAAAAGGTTTAAAACTCTAGTGGGGCAGGCAGAAGAACCTTTATTTTTTAATAGTGCAGTGCAGATCCACTTCCCTGACTTGTTCAATCTGTGTCTACTGCCATTTGCATAATGGGTGTGAGACTATAAATTCAGTCTGACATACTTTATTTTTTTATTTCTTTTCAGCATCACCACAAACACTCTGTTTGGGTGAAACCTAAATAACACCGTTTATAAGAGGCATCCAAAAGCAAGGACATATTCTTAGAACTTTTTAATCTTTTCTTTCTCTTTTCATTTTCCAGAAAATGTCCAGTTCAGGCAAATTCGGCAAAATGTCCAGTTCAGGTTTTTTCTCATCTCCAGATCAAAGAAGTGATGAAGATAGTGATAGTTCTCAAAATGAAAGGTTAGTATATATATATATTTTTATTTAGCTTATTAAGTTAAAATTGAATTAGAAAGTTGGTAATTTATTTTGAAGTAAATATTTTGCTCTGCTTTTAGAAGCTTGGCTTATTTCTTGCTATAAGAAATGTACATTTATATATAAGACCAGGTAATTGGCATATAAGCATATAATAGTATAATGGTAATAAATAAAATGGGAGTGAATTTGAGTGAATTCAGTGGCGGCTGGTGGAAAATTTTCTAGGTAGGGATGTGCCAAAATGGCAGTTATCACGAACAACAGTTGACAAAGCACACGAGAAACACAATGGCTATAAATACAAAGGCTAACAAGTTTAACAAGTTTTACAGTGCCACCCCCAGCCCCGTGGCTTCAAGAAAACATATCCTCCTGAGAACCAGAAATAAAAAGCTTTGTGAATTTAGTATTTCTTCATGTCATTACATTGTTTAGAGCATAAGAAAAAAATGGTAAAATAACATTTTTGAAAAATTATATTTTATTCATAAGTTATGCTATGTCCTCTGTAGAGGACACCAGGACTCAGTTTTTCTAAAAAATAAAATGACAAGAGTAGACATGAAAAGGCAAAAACAATGGGATTTTTAAAAAAATCACCAATCAATTTTTAGGTTTCAGGATTTTTTTATACCTAACTTTGTTTAAGGATGGTTCTCAACTATGTTATAAAATATATAACAAAATGATTTGATATACCATTTTGCTTT
>NW_015641014.1:933319-934005 GCF_001515625.1 Sinocyclocheilus rhinocerous
GACTTAAAACTGTGACATGTGAGGTCTCAGAGAAATTCACTAAAATATAATGTCCACTACAGAGGCAAAAACTCCATAGCTGGGTCTCAGGAGGATATACAAATATATTTATTTAATTATGTCTGGAAACTTGACAAATAAGTTTTAAATGTTAATAGGATATATAAAACTTAAATATTTAAAGGGATAGTTCACCCAAAAATTTAAATTTGATGTTTATCTGCTTCCAAGATGTAGGTGACTTTTGTTTCTTCAGTAGAACACAAACAAAGATTTTTAACTCAAACCGTTGCAGTCTGTCAGTCATATAATGGAAGTGAATGGGGAATCACGACTTTGAGAGTAAAAAAAACATCCACATACAACCCAAACTCTAGGCACGAATCGTCGACCGAAAATGCGTGCAGGTCCCCTACCCTCTTGATGGAGGCCAGTGCAAGCAGGAGCAGAGTTTTCAATGAAAGAAACTTTAGCTCAACTGAATGCAAAGGCTCGAATGGGCCCTGCTGTAGTGATTTTAGCACTAGAGAAAGCACTAAAATCACTAGAGCTTTTTTGGGTTATAGAGGGGGGCCGGGAAGGATTCAACCTCCTGGCCCCTCTAAGAAACCTGATGACGAGGTCATGCTTACCTACCGACTTCCCATTCACCGGGTCATGGTACGCAGCAATAGCAGCAACCTGGA
>NW_015641014.1:934215-952036 GCF_001515625.1 Sinocyclocheilus rhinocerous
GTCCAAACCCCTGAGACTGCATGCCCGTTGTACGTGGCACCCCACCCGGTGGTGGAGGCATCCGTGTAGACCACAGCATGCCTGGAGATCTGCTCTAGGGGCACCCCTGCCGGAAGAACGCAAGATCTGACCACTGGGTGAAGGTTTGGCGACAGGCCGGTGTAACCTGGACCCGGTGAGTGCCGCGCTTCCACGCCCACTTCGGGACTCGGCCATAAAGCCAGTGCTGGAGCGGTCTCATATGTAACAGGCCGAGCGGTGTAAGTGCCGCTGCGATGAGCGGCAGCTGGATGCAATAATTGCATGCCAATGTGCATTGGCTCGTTTAGTTTACACTCGAAGTAGATTGGTCTATCGAAGCGATATCCCAATTCATCGGTCACCGACGTGACTCGGAGTGACCGACTGAAAGGGAACAGTATTTATATCATTTTTTTTTTTACCTCCGATTCACTGCAATGTCCGAACTGTCCTGACTGTCGCAGACTTATAAGTGCATTACCGCCACCTATCTCTCAAATGGACCATTGACACTCTATCTACAAGACGCGAATGCGCTCAGGACAGTTTGGACATTGCGGTGAATCAGAGGTAAAAAAACGATATAAATACTGCTCAGTTTCTTGCCCAGACCGATCGTTTCGTGTCTTTACACATCAATGTATTGTCACGAGCCGCAGGGTTTCATTTGGTTTTGTTTGTGTATGTTTTTTTGACTCCCAAAGCTGTGATAACCATTCACTTCCATTATATGACTGACAGACTGCAACGGTTTGAGTTAAAAATCTTCGTTTGTGTTCTACTGAAGAAACAAAGTCACCTACATCTTGGGTACCCTGGGGGTAAGCAGATAAAAATCTAATTTTCATTTTTGGGTGAACTATCCCTTTAATGATCTAATGATGAAATAATTTTATACTATATTGCCAGTACAGTACGTATCAACTGATTCTATGCATTTATTTGTCATTCTAACTCATAGAGACAGACAGAAAAAGATTAGGCTTAAAACATTTCTAATCCCATGACAAGTGGACAACCTCACTATTACAGCGTTCATCTGTCAGTTCAAATCTTTGATAGTTTAGAATTTATTGTTAGGCCCTAGAGCATGAGAAATTCATGAAACTAAGCATGTTTCCCTCAGAATGACTTGTTCTCCATATGTAAAATGTTTTGAGGAGTTTGAACAAAGCTCTTTAAAGATAGGCTATAAGGCAACCCCGGTTTACTTTTTTGCTGTTACTTTAAGATATTACGAATCAATTCGCAGTTTTACATCACCCATGTTTTGCCAATATTCTGATCACGTAAGAATCAAACTGGGTTTCAAAGCATTTTGAAAATGACACTTCTTGCTGCCAGTTGGTGGCACTATAACACATAACCCTTAATGGCCTCATCTTTGTGATTGACCTTCAATGAACAAACTACTAAAGTTTGATCAAAATCAGCCAATGTATGCTGAAGTTATAACACACTTCCCGTTTCTCTGTTTTCACCATAAGTTTGTTGCCTCGCCACAGCCAAATCATTCAAGATATCAAAAATCCCTTAGCAATTGTGCATCCTCAATGTCTTGATGCACTGATTCAGTTTGATTGTGCTGAAAGCATTCTGTCATGCCTGACCAATGTATGTGCTCGTTTACTGGGGTCTGAAACAGAGAGGTTAAGTAAAAAGATACGATAAGTTGATGTTACTCGCTGTGTCGGTGTGATCCTTATCAAATGCAACAGAGAACTGACTGTCACCATGAAAAAACAAGCAGGGCTAAAACTAAGCCATTAAAAAAACTCACACCGTGCATACACTGGACGTGAGCGTCGTGGTGCGACGTGACAAAAGACAATAGAACCCATTTTAATTATGGCCCTATGATTTCTGTGATGCGGAAAATGTGGACGGAATTGCGGAATCCAGTCATAAAAACTGAATTTACTGTATAACGCGGAATGTCACGGAATTTGTCAAAGTTTGGGTGAATAAATCAAAAGTAGGTCATTACACTTAAATCAAATCGCAATATTGACTGGTATCTGTAAATATTAAGCTGCAAAAATACCATTTAAATATGAATCCTGCATGTCTTTTCATGAATGAATGGCACAGACGAGCGGTTTCGTTTAATACACACATACTGAAGTGTGCAGTGTTTTCAGCGTCTGCTGTCTCGCTAAATGAGAACATAAATACATGAACAACAGTCAGTGTCTGCTCTATTATAAATAATTTATATTTTAAAAATACCCAAAACAGCGGAATTACAAGATGGAAATATAGACTAGAAAGATATTTAAACTTGCGATGCCCTTACGTCCATGACATTGACTCACTGTGGAGTTGTTTTGGCAATTTTTCCAGCTCTTAACGCCGAATGTGCTCTTATGGTTTGATACATGATGGGCTAATGTAGAAGCAAATAACTTTAAATAAATAACTTTAAAAAATAACTTTAAATAACTTTTAAAAATAAACCCCTTTGTATTGCATTGCATCTTGTATGTTCAGGGATGACAGATTGAGAAGCAGACATGCTTTTTATGACTGGATGTAACTTTTCATACTTTGCAGTAAAAGTGGCTCTCCTATTAACTTTGTCCTATAAGTGCGGCTCTCGTGAAAAAAAAAAAACAGTGAAGATCACTGATCTAATGTAATGAGTAATGAAAAAGGCTATCTTTCATTGCTCAGTGAATGAACCACATGACACAAGTTACTGTTTAAGAGTTTTACGCTGCTTTCATTGCTGAGCATTACAACTCTTCTCACACAGGCAGGAAGAGCATGATGCAGCACAAGCAAGACATCGCATCAGTCAAATATTAAATATAAAATACATTAAACAAATAAAAGTGAAACTATGTATGAAAGGCCAAACACTGAAAGAATTACAGTACAATCTGTGATTTTTTTTTCTTTACATGTGTACATCTTTCTTTACAGTCAGAAAATGAGGGGAGAGGTTCACAGTCATTTAGAAGAAAGCATTCGTCCATACATTGATCTGATTGACACTCTACGGTCAGTTGGCATCCATAAAGACTTGGCATTACCGACTATTGTGGTGATTGGAGACCAGAGTTCTGGAAAAAGCTCTGTGTTGGAAGCCCTGTCAGGAGTTGCGTTACCAAGAGGAAACGGTGAGGACTAATTTAATCTTTGCTATTGGATATTCATACACACTCCGTGACCACTTTAAGCACATCTCTCCAATATTGCTCTATTGGTTTGTCTGAGATCTGGTGACAAGGCCCCGATTGAAAACACATAGGGCCATGGGACTATGTTTTCTACCACAGGAATTAGTTTTTTTGTTGTTTTTTTTAAACTCCAATACACAAAGATACATTGGGAATGCATACACTAAATATTATAGACTACAACAGATTTAAAGCATAAATGCATTGATGCCAGATATGAGGCCAACGCAAACAGGTTTCCAGAAACGGCAACAACTTTTACTGGGGTTAGGGCATTTGAATAAAGGACAGAAACAAATAATAACAGATAATTGTGAATTATACTGCAAATACATTTAGCAATTCTTGAATCCAGAGTTAACTGTAATTTTGTTAAGATTATGATTCAGGCAAAAGCCATGCTCCTTATTACCATGGTTTTATGGTTTCTATACAAACAACAAAACTAATAATAATAGCAAAAACAACACTCTAACATAATATTTTGCAGGTCAAGGGGTGTTGTGACTCTCTCTGTCTCTCTCTGTCTCTCTAGATGGATGGATGGATGGATGGATGGATGGATAGATAAAGCACTTGTCACATAATTTTCCACATTAATTTTCTGTTGATTGTTGACTGTTTGCTGTAGGAATTGTAACCAGATGTCCATTAGAGTTGAGGCTGAAGAAGGTACCAGGAGTCAACTGGAAGGCTGTTTTAACTTACGATAAGAAAGCAGATGAATCTGTGAATTCCTCAAATTTTGCAGGTTAATAGTACTGCTTGCAGTGTTTTGTTTTCTTAATTGGAAGGGTTTCTTTCAGCTGCATTGAAATTATCGCTTTTACAACTGGATTTAAACCATGTTTTGTTGCAGGTCCTATTAAAGCCAGCAAACTGGTAGCACAGTCAACTCAAAATCAGGAGAAAATTGAATTTTCAGATCCTTCATTAGTTGAAGAACATGTTGCAGCAGGTTAGTAAAACTGCTGGAAATCTCTTTTCTTTTCAGAGTTACAGGTATATAATAAAAAAAATCAAAATCTCAAACTGAAGTCACCATCAGTAACTGTGTACATATTTATTTTGTCCTATAAAATGGATTTGTCTTATAGTCTTGGATGCTGATTTGTCAATTCAGCATTCCAATTCACCTTATCACTGTGCAGAACCCATAGCACATCAGTTTTGTTGTATAGCCACATTCTGGTATATGAGGTACTGTTTCACTTCTGTATTAATTTTACCCTCTCGAGCCTGTGGTTAGCATGCTGCTAAGCTAACAATGAATAAGCAGTACACAATGATTGGGTAAAATAGCCAAACTATTGATGCTTTTAAGTACTGAATGAAATATACATTTAATTAAAGTCTCAAACATTTAGCCTACTGTTTCTATACAAATTGTGTATTTGAAGGCAAAAAAGGTACACAATTACATATAAAATGTAAACACAAATATTAATTTATTAATCACAAAGCAATGGTTGCACTCAAAATATTTAAGTACAATATAGTCTCTTTACAATGGCTTGACTACCATGAATATGTCTTTATTCTCACTGCTTTAAAGGACATTTTTTTTTTCCAATGAACATTAGATATTTAGCTATTATCAGTTAATTCTGCAGTTTGTGTTTTACAGCCCAGAATGAGCTGGCAGGAAAAGGGGTAGGAATACGTGATGAGCTCATCACTTTAGAGGTCATGTCACCAGATGTGTGTGACCTCACACTGATCGATCTGCCTGGAATTGCCAGAGTCCCAGTAGAAGGACAACCAGAGGATATTGGAAAACAGGTGGGTCATATAATCTGATTTTAAACACCACATTTATTATCAAACTAGTATAAGTACAGTTTTTAAACTATGTCTTTGTCTTGTAGATCAAACGTCTGATCATGAAATATATTAAGAAACATGAGACTATAAACCTGGTTGTGGTCCCTTGTAACACTGACATTGCAACAACAGAAGCCTTAAAAATGGCACAAGAAGTAGATCCTGAGGGCATAAGAACTGTCGGTAATGAAGCAGATGATCTGCACAACATTAAATATCTCACCAAATATCTTGCAGCACGTTTGTCAGCAAATTGACTTTTTATAAAATAACTATTTTTCATTCTCACAGCCATTTTGACCAAGCCAGACCTCATAGACAAGGGAACAGAGAAGACTGTTCTGGCTATTGTCCACAACAAAGTGATTCCTCTCCGCAAAGGTTACATCATGGTGAAGTGTAGAGGACAACAGCAGATCAATGATGACATCCCTCTGGAGGAGGCAGCACAAATGGAGAGAGATTTCTTCCAAAACCATGACTATTTCAGGTTACAGACTGAAAAGAATATAATTTAAATAATTTATTTATTTTGCATATACAAATATTTTTAATTATTATTTTTTAATCATTTTAGCTGTCCTAATAATATAACGAAGAAAAATATATTAAAAGAATGAAATTAATGAAAAGAAAACCTTAAGTTGCATAATCTTTTATTATTAATTTGTAGGAAAAAAAATATTTTCACAAAACCTGAGATTCACTCTTTATTAATAATTTTGAAAAACTTTTGTCCAAAAAATCAAAGCCATACAGTATAACATACACAACATGTAGGTGCGAAAAAACATTAAGAAAATGATAGTACAGAAAGGACCCCTGCAGACCCTTATGACTGTGTATTAAGGTTAATAAAGTTCAAATTATACGATATTTTAAAAAGACCTACGTGAGGCAGGGTTAATTCAGATTGTAAGTGTCATATGGAAAATCTCCCCCAAAACCTAATGATATTGTGATTTTGTTTTAATATTTGTTAAACACTTTTTTTTATTTATTTATTAATGTTTGTGTGTTTTTGTGTGTGTGATGTTCACTTTGCCCATTATGTTTTTTTTTTAATCAATCTAGTACATGAACTAAAATAAGCCACCTTGCAAAAAGTGCCTTCTCTTTTTCAACAGATGCCTCTTGAAAGAGGATAACGCAACTATTAAATCTCTTGCTGTCAAACTGACTCAGGATCTTGTTGATCATATCGAAGTAAGTTTCTAAATGCCTCAAAAATCATGAATTTAGTGAACTGCACTTTGTGGCAGGATGGATTGAAATACTATAATCAAATTGTGTCTTGCCTATCTTTGTCAGAAATCACTGCCACAGCTCCAAGAGCAGATAAAAAAGCAGTTGTGGAGTGTGAAGAAAGCACTTAAGGACTGTGAGGATGGACCACCAGAAGACCTTGAGGGAGCCAAGGAGTTCCTTATTAAAGTAGGACCTCTGTAACGATGAGCAGTGACAGCAGAGTTGGAGATCCAAATGCAGCTTTTTTAAAAGAGCGTAGTCATACAGGCAGGGTAAATCACCAGCAAACAATAACATCCAAGGCGAGAGTAATCCAAAAAACAGGCAAGGGTCAGGGCAGGCAGCAAATGATCAAAAGGAACAAGGTCACAGTCCAAAGTTGAAACCACAGGAAACAAGGAAACTAGGGAAACCTCTCAGAAATGTAAGCTACAGCAAAACAAGACTTCACAATCAAGGAGTGAGTAAACCAGACTTTTATAGTATGAGACTAATGAGGTGATGAGATACAGGAGAATGTGATCAGTGAAGAGTCTGGGCAAAGGATCATGGGGAATGTAGTCTGTGAGAGTATGACACCAGTCTAGGATGAAGTGCCCTCTGGTGACCATCAAGGGCACTTCCAGCAGGTGATCGTAACAACCTCAAGACATCAAATCCTCTTGCTTCTGAAAATTATCATTAGGGTCCAATCTGCTGGAATCCGTCAAGATCAAATGCACCAAAACATTTCTTGAACAAAATATGCATTTTGTAATACAGACAGATCTGTTTGTTAATGAAATTAATAGATAAACTTAGAATTCAGAGGGGGAAAAAAAGTCAGAATTGAAAAATGTCATCTCAAAATTGCCCTTCAGATAAAACATCTTTTACCTTCCCAACAAGTCCTATATAATCATAATTTAACAGGCTCATGATGAAACAAATATATATTTTTCTCACAGACATTAAATGGATTTAATGAGGAAATCAAGTCTCTATCATCAGGAGAGCCGATGACTGAGAAAAATATGTTTGCCCAGCTTCGTGCTGAATTCAAGAAGTGGAATGATTATCTTAACAGTACAAAGACATCCTGTGAGTATATTTTCACATTTAAGAAGCAGAGAGTTCTAATGAAAATTAAAAGGTCCGTTAATTTCACAAGAAATCCATATTGTTTCCAAAAGTTAACAATTCAAATGAGTTGAGCGAGAATTACAGAGGGATGGAACTGCCTGGCTTCATGAACTACAGAATGTTTCAGAAGATTCTGCAGGACCATGTGGCCAAACTTAAGGATCCAGCCATGAATTTACTCAATGCCATAAAAGGTACCATCACACATATTTGTGTTTAAAGACTTTCTGGTCATTGTGGAGAGCCTCCATTATAAAACCAAAAGATTAGATCAAGAACTGAATGACTAGTTTTAGCACCTCTTTGTTGTTCATTGTGTATTTCTTCTGAAGACCTCATCATTAAGCAATTCACTGACGTGGTGAGTGAATGTTTCCAGAACTATCATGTCCTTCAAAACACCACTAAGGTAAATAATACCTTTCAATTGCTCCTCAAATAATGAAAAGATTGTAGTCCAGTTTGATCAAGTTTTCTTTCCTTTGTACTTTACTTGATTCTGTAGGACAAAATCAACAACATTCAGTTAACCCAACTAGAAAAGGCGGAGCAGAGAATCTCAGAGCAGTTTAAAATGGAAAACAGGATCTACACTCAAGATCCCATTTTCCTGAAGATCTTGAGTGAGATTACAAACGAGACTTTTTCAGAAAAGGAGTTACCTGTCTTTGACAAACAATGCAAGTATAGTCAAATGCTGGAGGCGTATTATGAGGTAGATCTTATTAGTTTTCAATAACAAATTGCACTGTGCTTGTGGTGTGAGGATGCAACTTATCTAATTGTTTTCTTTCAGATTGTGGTGCAGCGGATGGCTGACCAACTGCCCTTGATGATCACCTTTTACATGTTGCAGGAGACTGCTCAGCTCCTGACTATTGACACAATGAAATTACTGGAAAAGCCAGATGTGCATGAGCTCCTGTCTGAGGACTCTGATGTCAGCAAAAGGCGCAAAGACCTAAGAGCTCGTCTGAATCGTTTGACTTCTGCTACAAAAGCAATTAGCATTTTTTTTAATGACTAGAGGATATATCTGAAAATACATCTAATGTATCTAATGTTCATTTTGTAATGTATCTGACAACTTCTATCCAACCATCCATTTTCCACGCTTGTTCAAGCGTTGCAAGATTTTACAATTTAACCCATAAAACTTTCGGTAACACTTTAGGTAACACTTTATTTCGATAGTCCACTTTAGACATTCTATTAACAGTAAGTAACTTTGCAACTACATGTCAACTAGCAGTTAGTAGAGTATTAGTAGACTCTCTGCTTAATATCTTCTAACACTTTCTTTGTCAACTTATTCTACTAATAATAGTGCTTAGTCGAATGTGGTAGTTCACTATTTGCTAATCAGTAACTACTATTTTTTCATACCTCTCTAAGAACTACTATATACAGGTTCATAATTAATATGAATAATACATAATGTATAATTAATTCTAAGGTGAAGGTCATGGTAACCCACTAGTAATGACTCAAGTATTACCAAATTCTTCAGAAGGAATTACTAATTATTTGGATCAGTATTCTAAAGTGAATAACATGATTAATTCTCAAGTAATGACTGAAAACATTGTAAGCTTTTGAGGGTTTTGTAAAGTATTGGAAAGTAATTATTCAGGTGTTACTACATCCTTCTAAAGGAATTACTAATTTTTTGGATCAGTATTCTAAAGTGAAGATCATGATAACTCCCTAGTAATTACTGAGATCATTGTAAACTTTTGTGGTTTTTGTAAGGTTCTGGTTAGTAATTCATTTTGCTAGATTTGGTAACACATAAATCATTACTAGTGGGTTACCGTGATCTTCACTCTAGAATACTGATCCAAATAACTAGTAGTTCCTTTAGAAGGGTTTGGTGAGTCATTACTAGTGGATTATCATGATCTTACTTTAGAATTAATTATACATTATGCATCATTCACATTAATTATGAACCTTTATATAGTAGTTTTTAGTAGTTCTCCAGGATAAATGAAAAAATAGTAGTTGTTGATTAGCTAATAGTGAACTACCTGTTTTAATGAGCGCTATTGCTTACTAAACCAATTAGAGTTTCTTGATAGTTAATAGTAGTTACTAGAATGTTAATAGTGCATTAGTCATTTGTAGTTATTCATTAATGACGGAACAGTATTCTAAAGTGTTACCAAACTTTCTTTAGCTTGTTAATACTTTTTGATTGTTATAATATATACATACATTAACCTGCATTTTATGCACCTATTTGATTGTTTCCAAGTTGTTCACCAAGTATCCAAGTCACATCTATGGGCTAAAGTAGGGCAGACACCTACATTTTGTTTTCTAAATCATCTGGAAGTATCAGTGCTTTGACTACAGTGCATTATTTTCTTGTGATCTGCTGAAAATTAAAATCACTTTTTCCTTATTGATTGAACTGTGTGTGTGTGTATGTGTTTCTTCAGTATAATAATATTAGGTGTAAAGCCATTTACAACATAATGTATCTAATTGTAACCCAGTAGAACAAAATTGTACAGGTATTAGGTTTATTTCTATTCGTTTAGTAATTATTTTTGTTTTGCTCTAATACAGAACTAAAATGTGAGTGAATTATACGTCATTATATTGATGTAAGCTAAATGTGTATATGCCCCTTTAAGAGCGCGATCGTATGTCAGGTTTGATTGCTATACACATCTGAAAAACGTGGTATTAACGAGCATGTTAGGTTTCCTTTATTTCTATTGTGTATTTTTTTTGTGTTAAGTCCCGCTCTCAATTAGGTGGTGTGTAGTGTTATTGGTTGTGGAGAGGGTTGATTGACAAGTCAGCGGAGGGGGATAGGGGGCAGATGAGAAAAGACGCGAATGTGTGAGACTCGCAGCAGGCGGTAATGAAGTGATTAATCATTTACTAGTTTAAAATATCAAACTGTAATATAGATCGCGTGTGATACACACGATTATTTTTCTTTTGTGTTTATTTTGAGTTCGTTGCTAGACTCGAGTGTTTTATACGACATCCTGGTGTCCTTAATTTGCCAGTCAAGTGTGATTACGGACTGTTCTACTATCAAGTCATATATCTACTCATCTGAACTGAACTGTGAGTTAACCCTATAACGCGTACGATCACACCGGTGTGATCAGTCTTGGCTGGTCCCTGAAGCATCACACCGGTGTGATCAGTCTTGGCTGGTCCCTGAAGCATCACACCGGTGTGATTAGAACTTTCAATGCCTCACGTCATCAACTGCTGAATTTAAATCCGCTTTCGTGCTTTGGCTGGCGCGGAGCCAGATCGGACGCGCTGAGCGCTTGTCATATTATCACAAATATTCAGTGTTTTCAACCATAAAATGCTTATTTTAGGTTTCAGACATTTAAATACACATAAGTACTAGCAAAACCATACATTTACAGTTCGCAAAATACACGCTGATGTCTATGGAAACATCAATAATGATCCTTACAAATATAATCTGACGACATGTTTTTATTGATATCATATACAGATTGTGTAGGTAACTATAAAGTTTACTCTGCTCTTCTCCCAGTTTACCGGAGACCTACTTTAACGTGTTTCGGGAGGAGAGGATGAATCTGCGTGTTGTAAATCCCACAGCTAGGATTCAGCGCGAACTAACATGGCGGCGCCCATCACCCGGTATAGATCAACTAACACGGTCGATATAAAAGTGTTTAAACTACCAAATAGATTTACTTGCACATATTTCAGAATCGGAATATCAGATATTTCATAATATAGTGAGCATGTTTGTGAATATTTTAAATAAAATAGGAAAAAACTAAATAAAAGCGATCCATGTGTCATACAGATCTATTGTGGCTGCGTTGTGTCACATGACAAGCATGACACGTCGCCATGGAAACAATAAGGCGATACATTCTAAAATAACTGTTGCCTAAAAAAAACCTCACGCTGGGGGCTCAGCTAGAATATTTTAAACTCACGTGCAAAAGGGTTAAAGGAGCATTTAAACAGTGAGCGATTGAAAGATTGAAAAATTAGTTGTTTCCTGCACGACGATGGAGACCTTGAGGACCAGATAGCGCCCCAAGTACCCGCGTTATTTGGGGTTCCTCTGGCTACGTGGGAGGTGCGTTTTGTCGGCTGACGACGGAGAGAGAGAGACCGAGGAGCTGCGGGAGGCCTAACACAGGATCCCCGATCGCGGTTTTCATCGCACACGAAATTGAGGTATTAATGTTGATTTATTTGTGCTCAGGAGAGTGAATGGGCCAATTTTCAGAAAATTTTTCAATTTTCAGCACACGAGCTACGATCCAGGCCTGCAACGGGTGGGTTTTCATGACCGGTTTGTGTGTGTGTGGGCCCACAAGTGTTTAACATTGGTTCATATTGTGTTATTCAACGAGTTTAAAATACTGTGAATATTCAAAGTGATATTCTGATTCTCAAAGTGAGTAAGTTAGTACATTTCGTTCCATGTGAGTTAATTTGTTCAATTCATTCTGAGTGTTTTTGATATGGAGATCAATTCAGTAACTCTGTCATCTGAGATATTGCCTTTTTTGGGCTAAAATGTGTCATAATCAGCACATGTAAGTGTGTGAATACCTCATATTCTGAAATCGACTTCCTTGAGCTGTTTGACTTCTAAATCTATTCTAATTAAATTCTTTATATTTTGTCACTTATTTAAGAGTTTTATTATTTGTTTGTTTTGACAATTTAAATATATTTGAGTATAGTTGTAAATTCTAAGTAACTTTCTAGAGAGAAATACTTCATTTTGTGATGTCAGAGGGGCCTAACTACAACATTGCTGTAGGCATTTAGTTTATTGAACCTAGTGCGCTATCCTAAAATTATAATAACACGTAGGGGGCGTTACATAAAGTGGGGGCTCGTCCGGGATCTCCCTCTGATAAGTCACTGATGATTTCCTGAAAGAAGAAAAAGAAGGAAAAAACTTAAGCTCAAGTATATTCTGTCATTTCATTATAAGTGACTGAGAAGTGCCTAAAGTGACATAATGACTCTAAGAAAAGACCCCTGTCTACAAGAAGAGTTAACTAGCTGGTGCAACGAGGCTGGCATTGATGAGACTCATGCTTTAATGCTGTTAAATGTGCCTACTCACAACAGAAGTGGCTGAGATTGAGGAGGTAATGGAAGCCGTGAAAGTTCTAGGAAGAGTTCATGTGAGAGACACAAGAGAAGGATTTACCTCGCATTCTATGATGGTGTTGTGTGAGTGCAGACAAACCATTGACCCTAAGCGCATACCTCCTGAAGTGGCAAGGGGAGAAAAGAAAGAGCCCTGGTCAGTCATAGTGAACCAAACAAGAGAACCTGCATTTGACACAGCTACTGGAGGATTCACTGAAAAGCTTGCAAAGTTCCTGATGGAAGAAGGAAAGTCTCTCAGCGATGTACAAGCTTTGTGTACTCCAGGCATTGCCATCGATAGTGCCCCTGAGTCAATTATACGTGCCATGGGTGAGGCCCTGGAAAAGACTGTAAAGCCGCAGAGTGATAGCAATGCCTACCGACGCCTGCGCACGTTTTCAGCTGTAGTTCCCACCCCCATAGGAGAGGAGAGTATGGAAAATCAAATCAATCAAGCCAGGCTAATGATAACCGAGTGCGACTGTTCTGAAAAAGAAAAACGACGCAGAATTGTGGAGAGCCTTAAAGGACCTGCATTAGAAATCATAAGAGCTGTCCGTTTCTCCAACCCCGAGGCGAGTGCTTTGCAGTATTTGGAAGCATTGGAGAGTACATTTGGATCAATGGAATCTGGTGAGGACTTATACTTCAAGTTCCGTCTTATGCGCCAAAACGCAGGTGAGGCTCTGTCTGAGTTCCTGAGGAGGATCGATAAGGCTCTTAACAAAGTAGTAGAACTAGGTGACCTGTCTCCTCGAATGGTGGATAAAGTATGAGTTGAACAGCTAATTCGAGGTGCAGTGAATTTTGACCTGATGTTGCTTCAGTTAAGACTACGAGAGAGAAAAGATTGCCCACCTTCTTTCCTGAGTCTGCTGAAGAAGATACGTGAGGCGGAGGAGAGTGAAGCATCCCATCACAGAATGTCAGCTAAAGCCAAAGCCATACAATATCATGAGGAGGAAAGAGCCAACCCCTCTGTCATCCACGAACTTCAGACTGAGATTCAAGAATTGCGAACCCAGATATGTGGGGTTGCGGCCAAATCTGTGTCTACTTCCTCCTTGGTGGTTAAACCTAAAGAAAAGCCCAAGAAGTCCAGAAAAACCTGATGATTCAGAAGTTCAAGAATTAAGGAAACCTACAACAGCAGTTGGCCGTTTTAAATGTCAGTTCTTCTCAGTGCTCAGATGATGTTCCCGAGCAGCAGCCAAAACCATCACAGTCAGCTTCCCCGTTATTGAGATACAAGTCAGCCAGAACGAAAGATGACTACTTCTGCTACCGGTGTGGGCAGGACGGTCATATCGCGACAAAGTGTCAAGCTCCACCAAATCCAGATCAAGTAATTCAGAAGCTCATACGTTCTTTGCAGCAGGCCAAGAGTGGGAGGCCCGAGACGGATGACAATCAAAAGCCACAGAATCAAGCCTATTTCTCTAGAAAGAGCCAGACAGACCTCCATGACTCCAACAGCCTTCCCAAAGGTCTAGTAGGACCGGCATCAACTGTGGAAGTGAAGCTTAATGGGCGTACATGTCAAGCACTGTTAGACAGCGGCTCACAAGTGACAATTGTGTTTGACAGTGAACCTCAAGGTCCTTCTCAGTTGCCAGTCATTATTGGTACTAATGCCAGTTTCTTCAAACGTCTTGCGGCTCTCAGCCATGATACTGAAGGATCCAGTGCTGCACATGTTTTGAGAATCCAGAGCAAACACCCTGCAATCCATCTGACTCAGAAGCAAGAGACAGAGACTCTCCACGACAAGCCCGAGGGAAAGGTTTTGTGGACAAGACCTGGTGATTGTGTAGTTCCATCTAGAGGAGAAGTATGTGCCGGCTGTAAAATGGAGACTGACAAGCCTTTTAGAAAAGAGATCTTTGTGGTACATTCCCCTTAGGAGGGCAGTCTTCCAGCTGGAACATTCATAACCCCAGTGGTACTCCCATCTTCAGCCGTAGAAGGTAGAAATATCCAAGTTCTGGTCCATAATGAAACATCCAAGGATATCTCCATTCCTGCAGGAACGGTGATGGCCAATGTGTATCCCACCGACACACTCACTGTAACATCTGGAGAACAGAGCTCACAAGTGATCGATCCAAGCTTGTTTAATTTCGGTGAGTCATCTATTCCTAAGACCTGGGAATGGAGACTGCGTCAGAAGTTGTCGACCAGAGGTGATGTCTTTTCTACTGGTGAGTGGGATGTGGGATTAGCTTGAGGAGTTGAGCATCACATCAGACTAAAAGATCCAAAACCATTCAGAGAGCGCTCCAGATGCATTGCTCCTGCGGACATTGAGGATGTGCGACGCCATATTAAAGATCTGTTAGCGGCTGGAATTATGAAGGAGTCAAGGAGTCCATACGCATCTCCCATAGTAATAGCGAGAAAGAAGAGTGGGGCCATCCGGATGTGCATCGACTATAGAACTCTGAATGCTCGTACCATCCCAGATCAGTAAACCACTCCCAGGATCGATGACGCCCTGGACTGTTTGGCTGGCAGTAGGTGGTTTTCCGTACTGGACCTCCGCAGTGGATATTATCAAATCGCCATGGCGGAGGAGGATAAAGAGAAGACCGCATTTATCTGTCCCCTAGGTTTCTTTCAGTTTGAGCGGATGCCTCAAGGGATTACCGGAGCTCCAGCCACATTCCAGCGGCTAATGGAGAAGGCTGTTGGTGACATGCACCTCCTCCAAGTAATAGTCTACCTCGATGACATCATTGTGTTTGGACGCACACTTGAAGAACACAAAGAGAGGCTATTAAAAGTCCTAGACTGTCTGCAAGAGTGTGGCTTGAAAGTCTCGATTGACAAGTGCCAGTTTTGTCAGTCCCAAGTCCGTTACGTGGGGCACATTGTGTCAGCTGCTGGAGTATCACCAGACCCAGCCAAGATTGAAGCCGTAACACGCTGGAAAATGCCCACTGACCTAAAGTCACTGAGGTAGTTTCTTGGGTTTTGTGGATTTTACCGGCAATTCATAAAGGACTACTCAACCATTGTTAGGCCATTGACAGAGCTCACAAAAGGCTACCCACCAACGTCTGGCCCAAACAGAAAGACAGTAGATGGCAAGAAGTATTATAAAAAGTCCGAGCCATTCGGAGAACACTGGGATGCCACCTGTACAGCAGACCCCACCAAACCTTATGAACTGCATGTGGACGCCAGTCTGAACAGACTTGGTGCCCTTCTGAATCAGGAGCATTCTGGCGGACTTAGACCCGTGGCCTATGCAAGCAGAAAACTGAGTGCATCCAAGCAGTGTTACCCCATCCATCAGCTGGAGTTCCTGGTGCTTAAATGGGCTGTTGTAGACAAGTTCCACGACTACCTGTATGGTGCCCAGTTTGTGGTTAAAACAGACAACAATACCTATGTGTTGTCAAGTGCCAAGCTGAGTGCGACGGGTCATCGTTGGTTAGCGGCATTAGCTACCTACAACTTCAGTTTGCAGTACAAGCCAGGAAGTTGCAACATCGATGTGGATGTGCTGTCTCGCTACCCATGTGAATCAGCTGGCTGTGCTGAATGGAGGGAAATTCCAAAGTCAGGTGTAAAAGCCATTTGCCAGCTGGCTGGGGTTCAGGAAAGTGATGAGTCATCATCCAGACTGATTTTATAAAAGCACAACGTTTTGTTGATATCGTGAGTGCACACAAATAAAAGTAGACCCTTTACAGTTCCGAATGATGTATTACTTTATGAGCAAACATGACGGCATATTTTAAGTTGTTTCCACTGTTATCTAGTGATCGCGCTGGCGCCTCCATGTCCTGCAGAGCGCGCTTCAGCTTCCACTCTCCGCACAAACTACTGGATATGCGCCTAATAGTGCATTTATCTAGTTTAACGTTTAAACTAACATTGTGATATATGCTTGAACTGTTTTAAATCAATAGATTTTATTTTAGGCAAGTCGTGATGATTTGAGAAGGTTAAATTGATCAAACAGACTATGATCAACTCACTGTCTTCTGCTGGTCGCTTGGTCGTTACTTAAAAAAAAAAGCATTTAACAAACAAAAAATGCTCCAAACGTTTTTCTAAATGAACTCAATAAAAAACTAAACGAAAAATAATAACTTTGCCATTACATATAAAACTGAACTTTTAATTTCTAAAACAGTAATAGCCTATAAACTGTTTCGGGAGAAAATAAAAAAAGACAGACTCGGGCCAAGAATTTCTGGGCTAGGGCATATTTGAAGCCCGTGCAGGGCTCTAGGATTTAATAGCCAGCAGGGAGAGTGCAGACAGACGCTTCTGTCGCATGGTTGTCCTGAGTTCATTCTTCACTCTTTTAAATTGAGAGAAGGATCTCTTGCCCTCGCAGTTGGTAACGGGCTGGGTTAAGAACAGTCTGAGTGCAACGAGTACAGTCTGTACTGTAGCCCATTTTTTTCGTAGAATTTGCAGCATATCCTCTAGTGAACGATTTTTTTCTTCCCGCACGAAATTCTTGAACTGAAGTTCATCTCCAAAGTCTTTGTCCAGGTCATCTGGATATGTGGATGAGAGCGCAGCAGCACGTTTATGAACACCATCACAGTCTGGTATCAAACAAAACCCATGTGTCGCTATGTGTCGTGATATTTTCTCTATTTTTTTTTTATTTACATTTCGCACAACCGCTAAGCTGCTGCTGCCTATCCATTTTGAATTTAATATTATTGGCGGGACTCTGACTGGGGGCAAATACGCTGTGACCTGACCCAATCCCAATTCTTTATATTTTATATTCTCTCTGTAAATATTGTATTGTTAACTGTTCATTTTGTATCTGCATCTCTTCCAGCAAAATAATATAGAAAACATGAAAAATATTTTAAAGGTCTAGTCATTATCTTAATCACTTGGTGCCCCCCTACTGGCTGGTGCCCCAGGGCACTCGCCCAATCCCGTCTATGAATAATCCGGCCGTGCCTAAAGGATGTGTTCTTAATCGTAATACTGCTTTGTCCACGGAGGTTACGGGAAACAGCTGTAATTCATCTTTTCCATAAGCACCACCTGCTGTCAGCGAGTGGATTTACAGAGACTTATATTTACATTCAGCCTGCGGTTTCTGTCTGGCCAAAAACGGACCGAATTTGCATGCCCTGCTGTAAATTGACCGGTTGATGAAAAACAAGCTTATGTGGATTCTACACATTTAAACAATTCAGATAAGTTATCTAGAATTATTTATTTTCGTGACCGCAGTGCAACAGAATGACAGTGACAGAACAAAAAAACACAGATAATAAAAAATAAAAATAATAAAAATA
>NW_015641014.1:954075-957452 GCF_001515625.1 Sinocyclocheilus rhinocerous
GGATCTAAATATTTATAATTAATTATAACTAGATATGATTAATTATTCATATTTCCCCATGAGCTGATTCGCTACACTTTATTCTAGCCATTTCAGCTCCATGCGCTTTCTCTCTCTCTCTCTGGACGCGCACCGGCGCGGATGACGCGGTTATTTTAAAGGGGTCATATGATGCGATTTCAAGTTTTCCTTTCTCGTTGGAGTGTTACAAGCTGATTGTGCATAGATAAGATCCCTGAAGTTGCAAAGACTAAAGTCTCAAAAACAAAGAGATCTTCTTTCTCCCAGTTAAGACTCTGCCACGCCCCCCTAAAACGGCTCATTCTAACACGCCCCCACATATCTACATCACTATGTGGAAATATTTGCATAATGCGCCCAAATGTGCACACAAAGAAAGAAGGCGTGGTTTCAGTAACCGCAGTTAGTGTTGAAGCAGCCATGTCAGGGAGACGCTGTGTGTTTCAGTGCGAAAGCAAAAGCACTTTATTTGGATCACTTACAACAGAACAGCAATGCATTTTATGGACGACCGTTTCGTGAACCTAGGAGAGGAGGCAATTCTGACTGTTTTTTGAACATTAAAGCATGTCAACATATTCTGTTACACCAAATACACAAAATAATGATCTTTAAAAAAGCATCATATGACACCTTTAACAACAACAGAAACACGGAGAGCAGCTAAATTATAGATTACTTTCACTAAAACACAGCAGAAAAAATATAGTTATTTTTCTTACTATCTATTTATCTAACCTGTTCAAACCAGATGTGGCAAGACATTTCTGATCTACATTTAGCATTATTAATCTGGCCAAGAACATTTCAAAAGAATCTTGTAATTATAATTGGGAAATTGTTGTTAGATTGTTAGGATATAACGTAAACTTTGAAACTGCTGGTTATCGTTCTTTTCTGCTCAAGATGAGAACGTTTTGATTATTGTAGACATTTTAGTAGATAATGCTTTTAAGTAAAATATTAAAATATTATATATTTCAGGAGGAAAACCCTGAACAGAAACAGTATTTTTTGTCACATGGCCTCGCATGTATCTAAATGTAAAAATACAAGTAAAATGTTTTTTTGTCCGGACCTCTGCTTGGAAGAAAATATAGAGACCACACCTCTTGGAACTTTAATTGAATACCCCTGACTTGTATAAAAAAGAAATAATGTATTTGTATGGTTTTGTAATATCTGTTCCACATATTTCCTTATTTGTCATGGTAGATAGGACTCTTATTATATAATTTGATTACAGAAAAGTTTTGAACATGGTAATGGATTAAAACATATAAGTAATAGGCTGGATGTACATTAACCTTACATCTTAACACCTCTGTAAAAAAAACAAATCATAGATCATATGTAACGCCCCCTACCCTTAACCTTTAATAGGGCGGAGCACCGGGTTCTGACAGTGTGTCTCCCGACTATATATTAATAATCCTCCTATTACCCTATTTGGCTACTGTAACCCAGATTAACTAGGTTTATACTCCTACAGTAATATTCCTATACAGCATGGGAATTAAACCAACAGAGAATAACCTTAATCAACACAAAAGGTTAGTATGAAAAATTTAACAATTTGATTTATTTATTTATAACCAACAGGGAAAAATTTAAATAAATGAATGTATGTCTCAATAAAGAATGGAAGGAACTACCCAAATGTCTGTTGTGTATTTTACTTTGGATAAATACCTATTTTAAAAAAACAGTTCTGTACTTACAGTCTTATGAAAATGACATTTAACCCAAATTAATGAATTTCACATTAAAATGGTACTCAATTAGCAACAAAATAACAGCAGACACAGTATGAAAGAGATTAGGAAAATTCAAAACCCCATAATACACTTAGGTTGTTTCAATAACACAAAACAACAGTATGAAACCCCAAACTTCACTTACTGTAAGTAGAACATAAACGATAATAACCGTCAATATACATATGTGGGCCCACACACACACACACAGTCACACAACCCACCCCGTTGCAGGCCTGTAACGTCGTTGCTGGGGAGCGTGGGGGCCTAGAAAACAGCAAATGGCCTCTTCAGTCAAATGAGCCAAAACCAATCAAACAGATCACCTGAACCCCCCCCCTAAGGCAGCTGAAATCCGCGATCCTCTCCTTGGAAGCGGCAGATCGTCCTGTAGTCTCTCAGGCAGTCAGCAGGATGGTCGGAGCGAGTCTCACCCACGACGACAGCTCCCCGGTGACAGCGAGGATTTCGCGTGCGGCCTTGTCCAGAGTTTCTCGGTTCTCCCCAGTAGTCGGCAGAATGGCGGCGCGAGTCTCTCCCACGATGACAGTGAGGATTTAGAATGCGGCCAACTCGGTCTCGTCCTCTAAATAAACTCAACTTAGATGATAATAGGCAGTCAATAACCAGTTATACGGCTGTTTTTTTCGCTCTCCGTAATAACAATTAACGAAGCTTCGTGCTGTCTTTAAAAGCAGGCTCGGAGGAAAAAAATTTAAGTTAACTCTTGTACGGAGTATAAAACACACACAAAATTTAACAAAAGCCTACACAACACTTATTACACCTAAAATATGTTTATCCCCACTTATTCAGAGGTTATCACTCCTCTCTCTCTAGGTTTCTTCCCTCTTTCCCGCATCAAACCCTCTGTCCAATCAGAATTTCCCCTATATTCACAGGGGCAGGAATAAGTAAAAAAAATAACAAATCACGAAAGAAGGAACAAACATGCTGGGCCACAACACGTTTTGAGCAAGTGCATCACAAACAAACTTTATAGTTCACCGTAACTCTTAAAGGGACAGTACCTGAGTGCATCAACTGAGCACACAGACTGTTAGAATACTATCTGACTCATAAAACCTTATAAATATCACATTACATGGGAAAAGGTATTAATGTGCTTAATAATAACCCGCACTGGGTTACACTCTCCCCCTGCTTAATGACTCATGTCCCCATGAGACTAGCCCACTACCTCAGTATAATGGCTCTAGATCAGTATTTCTCAACCCTGGTCCTGAACGCCCCCCAACACTGCACATTTTGTATGTCTCCCTTTTCTGACACACCCATTTCAGGTCCTGGAGTTTCTTTTAATGAGCTAATGAGTTGAATCAGGTGTGTTTGATTAGGGAGACACACAAAATGTGCAGTGCTGGGGGGCACCCAGGACCAGGGTTGAGAAACACTGCTCTAGATCAGTGGTTCCCAACCCTGGTCCTGGAGGCACCCCAACACTGCACATTTTGCATGTCTTCTTTCTCTGACACACCAATTTCATGTCTTGGAGTCTCTACTAATGAGCCGATGACCTGAATCAGGTGTGTTTGATTAAGGAGACATGCAAAACGTGCAGTGTTGGGGTGCCTCCAG
>NW_015641014.1:957484-962447 GCF_001515625.1 Sinocyclocheilus rhinocerous
ACACTCCCTGTGCCAGTCTCTGGTTTTACCCTATACACAGGCAAGTTCGGCAGCTTCTCCATGACAGGGTAGGGTAAGGAGTTCCTGCGATCCTGTAACTTGTGCTTTCCGGTGATGGCCAGGTTCTTTATAAGCACCCGATCTCCTTTCTCCAAAGTCTGATGTTTCACTTTACTGTCATACAGTCTCTTGTTCCTTTACTGTGTCTTCAGGGAACTCTCAGAGGTTAACTGGTAGACATGCTGCATGTTGTAAAGTTTTTGTGTCCCTAAGCTGCACCCTAAAAGCAGTGCCACACACCCCTTAGCCTGTTCAGTTCCCTGTTAGCCCCAAGCTCCACCCACCCAATCTCAAGCCAATTAGAGCTATCTCACAGACTTTATTAGCTGCACCTGTGTCCACAGCCTACGCTTTTTGTTGCATGTGGTTGTACTGTGCAGAGGACTGAGTTTTACTCCTTTCATTCTGTTTTTCCTGCGTGTGCGTAATTGACCATGTAAGTGCCTTTGTTTGATGCTTAAATATTATTTTGTATGACTTAAGTTTGGCCTAAATGTGTTTACTTTCATGCTTTCTCTAGTTCCTTTTTAGGCATGTGCCTTAGTTAATGTGCAGTTGATGGAACATTGTGGTTGCCTTGTTCCTTATTTAGCACTGTTTATTGGTAAACTAAAACTGTATATTTGTTCCCCTTTATAGAAACCACACACACATCTACATGCACCAAATCTCCTTGGATGTACAATAAACTTTCTTATATACCGGGTTTGACTAGACTGGACCTGTTCTTACCGACAGCCCCACTGACTTCAAGCTAGCTACCTAAACATCTGCCACCTCCTTATCATGTTCCTCCTTTTCATGGTCCTTCGAGCCGGAACTCATTGCTGATCAGTGGATATGCCTAGTCACTTCCTGCCCTTGTTATCTCAGCATGAGCGCCGATGCCGCCAAGCTCAGCTCCCTGCACATTATGATGATTTCATCCTGCAATATCGTCAGCAGCCACTATCTACAGCAGAAACACAACAACCTCTTCATTCTGCAGATATGCCTGGTACTGGTCCTCATTATCAACCCTGGAGAAAGGTGGAGTCTGAGGATGATTCAGAGGAGCCCGAACTGCCTATGGAGGGAGGCACTCAGGAGGAAATTCCACGTTCTCACTCACCTGTCTTATCTGATAGAGCGTTAACCCCTGATGCTGAACACCCATATGCTTCTCCAATAGCTCCTGTTCCTGATGCTCAGACTGCACTCATACAACAACTGATAGAGGAAGTAAGAAATCAGGGTAGATTAATCCAGCAGTGTATGCTTAAGAGCAGTCCCTCTCCTCTTCAACTTTAGCAGCAGCTTCCTTTGCCTCCTGTAAGACGTGCTCCTCTTACCCAGCCTGTGCCACAGCCCTTGCAGCTCACACATTCCCCTAGTCATGGTCAGTGGCCTGTCACCTCCTCTCAAGTACCAGCCCCGTATAACGCCATGTACCCTGCTTATACTCTGCCAAGTCAACCCTTGCCTGGTGTTATGTCTTACTCCGCTCAGCCAGCAAGCAATGTGCAGCCTCCCTACCTGACATCTGCTCCCCCTATAAGTCACCTAGTTCCTTCTACTGGCCCCCTGCAGTCAAATTATAGGAGGGTAGAAGGTCCTTCTTTCCCTGATCTCACTAGGGAGGATGAAAGCCAGTACTTGATGCTAAAGATGGCCCTATCCAATTTGTTAGATCCTGGAGAGTCAGAGCAGTATAAATACCACGTCTTATTGAATCATCTGAAGGTAGACCAGGCGAGAAGACTTGCATTGGCTTATGTTTATGCCCCAGATCCTTACACTCAAGCTATACGGGCCCTAGATGAGCGTTATGGTCAACCTAGACAACTTGCTTTGAAGGAGCTCCAAGCTATAATGGAGATGCCTGTTATCTGCATAGGCGATGGTAGAGGCCTGGACCAATTTTCCCTGAGAGTTCAGGCATTAGTGGGCCTCCTCCAGTCCATGGGCTCTGAAGGTCTCGCGGAACTTACCTGTGGTTCACATGTTGAGCGGCTTCTAGAGAAGCTTCCCCATGAGCAGTTCTGCCAGTTTAAGAGATGTATGAGTTCGAGGAGATCAGGGCCCCTTTCCTATAACCTCCTAGATTTTTCCAACTGGCTACAACAAGAAGCCCGTTGTCAGCCCAGAAGGGAAAGAACACAGCCCATACGGCAGAGGCCTCCACCTTCTCACCCAATAAAAAGTACAACCATACTTCATGGTGCCAAAACTGCCCCTCATATGACCTCCTCTAAAGCCCGAGTTGCCCCACTTAAAGTTAGTCAGCCTCTCCCCAACACCTTGGTCCTTCTTTCCCTGATCTCACTAGGGAGGATGAAAGCCAGTACTTGATGCTAAAGATGGCCCTATCCAATTTGTTAGATCCTGGAGAGTCAGAGCAATATAAATACCACGTCTTATTGGATCATCTGAAGGTAGACCAGGTGAGAAGACTTGCATTGGCTTATGTTTATGCCCCAAATCCTTATACTCAAGCTATACGGGCCCTAGATGAACGTTATGGTCAACCTAGACAACTTGCTTTGAAGGAGCTCCGAGCTATAATGGAGATGCCTACTATCTGCATAGGCGATGGTAGAGGCCTGGACCAATTTTCCCTGAGAGTTCAGGCATTAGTGGGCCTCCTTCAGTCCATGGGCTCTGAAGGTCTCGCGGAACTTACCTGTGGTTCATATGTTGAGCGGCTTCTAGAGAAGCTTCCCCATGAGAAATTCTGCCAGTTTAAGAGATGTATGAGTTCGAGGAGATCAGGGCCCCTTTCCTATAACCTCCTAGATTTTTCCAACTGGCTACAACAAGAAGCCCGTTGTCAGCCCAGAAGGGAAAGAACACCACAGCCCATACGGCAGAGGCCTCCACCTTCTCACCCAATAAAAAGTACAACCATACTTCATGGTGCCAAAACTGCCCCTCATATGACCTCCTCTAAAGCCCGAGTTGCCCCACTTAAAGTTAGTCAGCCTCTCCCCAACACCTTATCTGAACGCTGTCCAGTGTGCGCCTATTGCAACTCTACCGAACATCATGTCAGTAAATGTGGTGATTTCCTCCAGCTCACCAAAGACCAGAGAACTGACTGGATCAAGGAACAGAGACGTTGTTGGCGATGTGCACGAGATCACTTTGCAACTCAATGTGACCTGAAGGGACGCTGCAGCCAGTGCAGCAGGAAACACCTACACATCTTATGCAACATTAACCAAAGGCAAGTGCAGAATCTATATCTCGACCATCCTAGTGATTGCAATAAAGTACTACTGAAGGTAGTTGAAGTGACCCTGCAAAATGGAAACAAGTCCTTAGACACTTATGCCTTACTGGATGATGGGTCTGAAAGAACAATCCTGCTGCACCCTGCTGCCTAAACACTTCAGTTAAAAGGAAAATCTGAGAACCTGAAGCTGAGAACTGTGAGACAGGATGTTCAGACTCTTAATGGAGCTACGGTGTCCTTCACCCTCATTCCTAAAGCGCATCCAACTAAGTCCTATGTCATCAGTCAAGCTTTCACTGCTGACCAGTAATCCTTGTCCGAACATTCTCACCCTGTGAAATCTCTCCAGTGACGCTACCCTCATTTCCGTCAGCTTCCTCTCAAACAACTTAATAAAGTCACACCCCTACTCCTCTTGGGGGCCGATCAAACACACCTGATTACCCCAACACAACCAGTGAAATTGGGCCCTCCTGGAGCCCCTGTTGCAATTAAAACCCGACTCGACTGGACACTGCAGGGTCCTGCAAGGGATCTCACCAACTCTTCCAAAACTTATAGTTAAGGATTATGATGACCACCTACACCATCCTGGGGCAGAAAGGCTTTTTGCTGAATTAAGGAGAAAGTACTGGATTCTGAGGGGTCGTGAGGTGGTCCGAAAACATCAGCATAGGTGCCCTAAGTGCCAGCAGTTCCATGCCCATCCTATTATTCCCCAAATGGCAGATCTTCCTCCAGCTCGCCTCCGCCTTTGCAAACCTCCATTCTACTCCACCGGGATGGATTGCTTCGGGCCCTACACAGTAAAGATTGGCAGACGAGCTGAGAAAAGGTGGGGAATAATTTTTAAATGTCTGACTACTAGGTGCGTGCACCTTGATCTACTCGGTCACATGAATACAGATTCCTTCTTGATGGCACTCCGGCGTTTCATTGCTCGTAAAGGTAAACCATTTGAGCTGCTCTCTGACAGAGGTACCAACTTCATTGGAGGCAATAAAGAGCTACTGGAATCCTATAAATCCTTAACCCCTGACCTTCAAGCAGCTCTGGCCAAGCAGAAGATTTTCTTCCAATTTAATCCTCCACACGCGCCCCACTTTGGTGGAACCTGGGAGCGCGAAATACGCTCCATCAAAATTGCCCTGGAGACCACCCTTGGTGCTCAAACTGTAAGTGAAGAGGTATTACGCACAGTCATGATTGAAATAGAAGGCATTCTAAATTTCAAGCCCTTAGGCTATGTGTCATCTGACATTGCTGATTCTGACTCTGTGACCCCTAATTTGCTGCTGATGGGGCGGCATGATGCTTCCCTTCCTCTCGTAACATATCCAGACTCTGTGCTGCACAGTCGCGTCAATGGCGTCATAGCCAAATCCTTTCTGATCATTTTTGGGCTCATTTCATCAGAAATGACCTCCCCTCTCTTCAGTCCAGACAGAAGTGGCGCACCGACAATCCTAACCTGCAACCTAACACTGTCGTCTTGATTCTTGATCCTCAACTTCCCCAATCTCAGTGGTCAGTGGGCAAAGTCATCTCCCTCCATCCCAGCAAGGATGGCCGTTGTAGGGTTGCTGATGTCCAAGTCAAGGACAGGACATACACAAGGCCCGTTGCCCACCTTGTTCCTCTCCCGGCCCTACCTGATCCTCCGTAAATTGTCAAATTTGCACTACAAAT
>NW_015641014.1:962509-969408 GCF_001515625.1 Sinocyclocheilus rhinocerous
GATGCTAAATATTATTTTGTATGACTTAAGTTTGGCCTATGTGTTTATTTTCATGCTTGCTCTAGTTCCTGTTTAGGCATGTGGCTTAGTTAATGTGCAGTTGATGGAACATTGTGGTTGCCTTGTACCTTATTTAGCACTGTTTATTGGTAAACTAAAACTCTGTATAGTTGTTCCCCTTTATAGAAACCACACGCACATCTACATGCACCAAATCTCCTTGGATGTACAATAAACTTTCTTATATACCGGGTTTGACTAGACTGGATCTGTTCTTACTGACAGCCCCACTGACTTCAAGCTAGCTACCTAAACATCTGCCACCTCCTTATCATGTTCCTCCTTTTCACTGCAGCTCTTTTTTCATTCTCTCGACGTACTGCTGATGTTTCATCCCACTCTCCCCATCCGCTGAAGTCCCGAAGCATACGTCCACTGGAAGTCGCGCCTCTCTCCCGAACTACAGATAATAAGGTGAGTAACCAGTTGCTTCGTTTTTGATACAGTTGTACGCATGCACCAACTGACTTGATGCTTTGGCTCCACCTGCTCTTCCTGCAGGTACCCAGCATGGAAAGAAGAGTTCGATTGAAACGCTCGGGCTGTGGGTCTCCTTGAGGGTGGTACGGCGAGGTCCAGGACTTGCGAATTCCCAGGATTCCAAGGAGTTCTTTGATGAGCCTACCTTCAAAGTCACGCCCCAGGTCGAAATGAATGCGTGCTGGCAAACCATAGTGTATGAAGAACTTCTCAACAAGGATCATAGCCACTGTTAACACTTTCTGGTCTTTGGAAGGATATGCCTGAGCATAGCGGGTGAAATGATCTGTGACGACCAGAACGTTGGAGATTCCCTTCGAGTCAGGTTCAATAGACAGGAAATCGATGCAGACCAGATCGAGTGGGCCACTGCTCGTGATGTGATTCAAGTAAGCAGATCTTTGAGGTAAAGTCTTCCTAGCGATACATCGTCCACATTCCTTCACATACTGCTCCACGTCGTTGTTCATGCGTGGCCAGTAAAAACGATCCTTGCAAAGTTCTGTGGTTCTCTCAATTCCAAGGTGACCTGATTCATCATGCAGTGAATGTAGCACCTGGGCCCGGTACTTTTCTGGTAAAAACTAGTTGCGGTCTCTCCCTCCCGCATGTGCTTTTTGAAATTCTGTACAAGAGATTTTGTAGAATGTTCAATTTTGCACCCTGTTGCCATAAGAGAGTCTCAAATGGGGTTAGGACTCTTTGGAGTGGTCAGTATATGCCCTTTCTCCACTTCCTGCTTCACCCGTCCAATGATGGGGTCTTGCTCTTGTGCTAGTTTCAAGTCTGAGTTTGACAACTGCTCCTTGTGTCCCATTTCCAGCTGTACTA
The DNA here is from genome assembly GCF_001515625.1 of Sinocyclocheilus rhinocerous. Taxonomy (NCBI): domain Eukaryota; kingdom Metazoa; phylum Chordata; class Actinopteri; order Cypriniformes; family Cyprinidae; genus Sinocyclocheilus; species Sinocyclocheilus rhinocerous. The sequence continues at coordinate 963,881 of NW_015641014.1, forward strand.
GACAAACATACACAGAGGGAATGACGTCTGGAGTAGCACCTAACTGATCCACCAGTCTACTGCAGGATTCATTGGAGTGGGGAGTATCGGCAAGCCGACAGATGGCCCTTACTCCAGAGCTTGGTAGGTCCACCCATTCGTGCGACAGGTCAGTGGGAGAGGGATAGCGCGACAGTACATCCACATCGATGTTGTGAAGCCCTGGCTTGTACTGAAGGCTAAAGTCATAAGTGGCTAAGGCAGCCAGCCATCGATGCCCAGTAGCACTAAGCTTAGCGCTTGTCAGAACGTAGGTGAGGGGATTGTTATCCGTTCTAACTGTGAACTTTGCTCCGTACAAGTAATCGTGGAATTTATCCACAACAGCCCACTTGAGTGCCAGGAATTCCAACTGATGAATGGGATAGTGGTGTTCCGCAGCACTCAGTTTACGGCTGGCATAGGCGACAGGTCTCAGTCCGTCTGTGTATTCCTGATTCAACACGGCGCCTAAACCACTCAGGCTTGCATCGACATGTAGGACCACTCAAATGAGCCAAAACCAATCAAACAGATCACCTGAACCCCCTTTTTAAGGCAGCTGAAATCCGTGATCCTCTCCTTGAAAGCGGCAGATCGTCCTGTAGTCTCTCAGGCAGTCAGCAGGATGGCGGAGCGAGTCTCACCCATGACGACAGCTCCCCAGTGACAGCGAGGATTTCGCGTGCGGCCTCGTCCAGAGTTTTTCGGTTCTCCCCGGCAGTCGGCAGAATCTCCCACGATGACAGTGAGGATTTAGAATGCGGCCAACTCAGTCTCGTCCTCTAAATAAACTCAACTTAGATGAAAATGGGCAGTCAATAACCAGTTAGACGGCTGTTTTTTTCACTCTCCATAATAACAATTAACGAAGCTTCGTGCTGTCTTTAAATGCAGGCTCGGAAGAAAAAAATTAATCTTAAGTTAACTCTTGTACAGAGTATAAAACACACACAAAATTGAACGAAAACGTACACAACACTTATTACACCTAAAATATGTTTATCCCCACTTATTCAGAGGTTATCACTCCTCTCTCTCTAGGTTTCTTCCCTCTCTCCCGCATCGAACCCTCTGTCCAATCAGAATTTCCCCTATATTCACAGCGGCGGGAATAAGTAAAAAAAATAACAAATCATGAAAGAAGGAACAAACATGCTGGGCCACAACACGTTTTGAGCAAGTGCATCACAAACAAACTTTATAGTTCACCGTAACTCTTAAAGGGACAGTACCTGAGTGCATCAACTGAGCACACAGACTGTTAAGAATACTATCTGACCATAAAACCTTATAAATATCACATTACATGGGAAAAGGTATTAATGTGCTTAATAATAACCCGCACTGGGTGACACATATATTTTGTCTATAGCCTAAAACAGCTTCGTAAATAGGACGATTTCAATACATCAGGATTCTGAATGGGATTTTTTTAGCAAGCCATTAAATGACTTGAGACTCGACTCGGACTCATGACCAAGGACTCGAGACTTGACTCAGACTCCAGCGACAAAGACTTCAGACTTGACTCGGACTCCAGGTTAAAGACTTCTGACTTGACTCAGACTCCAAGTTAAAGACTTGTGAACATCTCTGATAGTAACCATGATGAAAATAAAAAGATTAAAATAACTTAAAAATGCAAAGAAGCAAACAGTGGTTGGAGCAGTCGTGACGGCAGCCTACCCCACCGGCGCCACCTTTTTTTTTTTGGTATCTTTTATACATAAGGTATAATACATTTTTAAATAGTAAACTATTTATTTCCACCAAGTTCAGGCTGATGAAATAAATGTGCTGAACATTTAGGGTCTTGGATGAATCACTATCTTCTGAAGTGCAATAATATAATATGTGTGTTTTAGAAAAATACTAATATTGTAAATTCTTTTAACTATATAACATTGCTTCCCACTGTCCATTCACGCTGTCAGGTTTGGGTGTATTCCACTTTGCAAAATCTTTGCAGAACCGATCAGTGGTGATCACCGCAAGATGCATGCCGGTCCAACATGCTCTGATGTCATTCTGACATATTGCAAAAATCTTCTGCAACACCAAGGGCAGTCAAGCACAGTTGCTTTCCCCCAACTGCACTGACCAAAACCATGATTAGAAAGACTTGCTGCCGACATGACATAATATTCATTGTTTTGAACAACTGTGATTTTGCAGTGAGAAAAGAGCAACATCTCTGTGCGGATATTTACATTTACATTTACATTTAGACATTTAGCAGACGCTTTTATCCAAAGCGACTTACAATTGGGGGATACATAAAGCGATTCTTCTTAAAAGAGGCAAACAGATACAGGAAGTGCTTGTAATACCAAGTTTTTAGACATTGTTCAAATAAGTACACGCTAGAAAGAGAAGGAATAGATAAAGAGATATAATTTTTTTATTTATTTTTTTTATGATGATGATGAAGTCAAGTAGCTTCGAAAGAGATGAGTTTTCAGCTGTCGCTTGAAAATGGTCAGGGATTCAGCACTCCAGATAGGGGTGGGGAGATCGTTCCACCAGCCAGGAACGGTGAACGAGAATGTTCTGGAAAGTGATTTTGAGCCTCTCTGTGATGGTACCACGAGGCGTCGCTCACTAGCGGATCTCAGACTTCTGGAGGGGATGTAGATTCGTAGTAGGGAGTGGAAGTAGGCGGGAGGATCTGATGATTGACAGTGTCAAAAGCAGCAGATAGATCCAGCAGAATAAGGACTGATGATTTGGAATCAGCTTTTGCAATCCGCAAGGCTTCCGTGACTGACAGGTGTGATTGTTTTCATATTTCTGTATATATATGTCTTTAGCAAACCATCTAATCCTTCAAAAATGGATAGAAAACATGTTGTTGGGAGAAATTAAATAACTGGACATCATATTGTTGTACATATTTATTTTCATATAATTTTTTTTTAATGTGGCCAATATCATATTCCTACGGAAATTCTAAGCGGCCATCATGGGCGGACTGGGGCTAAAAAGTGGCCCAGGACTTTTTGGCACAGAGCGGCCCACCACACCATAAACCCACCACCAGCTCATTAGAGCTATTTTTAACACCATTTACTGACATACAAATATAACACAATACAGAAATATTTTTTTTTATTATTATCATTAACATTAATGAATGACCGTCATACTTCTTTACATTATAATTTGTCTTTCCTGGTATAGCCTATATGGCAATTTGTAAATAATATTTTTACACATCTCTTAGAGGGACAGTTTAATATCACTAAAGTTAAATGCCTACCATAATATCAGTCCATATAACAATGCTCTGCTCTAGAAGACTTGGAATGTAGTGCAGAATGGGGACTGTTTTTATTGTACCTTTCAATTGCTTGACAAGAGTTTTTTTTTAATGAAGAAATTTATGATGATGAAAAATACAGTAAACTGTAATTTGTGAAATATATAGAGTTACAATTGAAAGCTGTGTGGACGCGGCTGAGCGCGAGACGGAACGGAACGCGGAAAGTGAAGTATACCCGGGCATTTATTGGCTCACTGACGCTGATGAGATTAACCCCTTAGGTATCGAAATTTGGTACCGAATGACGAGACGTTTTTCGATACTCGATGGTATCGAGGCAATTCGATCGGTGCCTAAAAAGTATTGAACTCCATACTCAGCCCTACGCGCAGCTCAGCTCAGCTCAGATTCTGTGAACAGTAAATCCCGCCTTCTTCAATTTGATTGGTATGACATTGACGAGCGCTTTTAAGCTGCTGCGGCTGCACTGAATGAGCCAGAACGCGCTAAATTAATTAGAATGAGTCTCAAGTGGGCTGTGCGGGCCATTCGTCTGGGCCGATGGAGGGATAGGCTATGTATATTTACTGTAATTCATTCTTTACATTTACGCAATGGGCCAGCCCACATTGTACAACGGCCCACCGGGAAAACTCCCGGTGCTCCAGATGGCCAGTCCGCCACTGGTGGCCATGCATTATTATAATTTTTTCTTTCTTGTTTTCTCGTGATCACGACTTAATTTTCTCGTGATCTCGACATAACAAATTGTTTTCTCGTGATCACGACATAACAATCGTTGTTTTCTCATGATCACGACTTAATTTTCTCGACATAACAAAAGTTGTTTTCACGACTTAATTTTCTCATGATCACGACATAACAAAAGTTGTTTTCTCGTTATCACGACTTAATTTTCTCATGATCACGACATAACAAAAGTTGTTTTCTTGTCATCACAACTTAATTTTCTCGTGATTTTGACATAACAAAAGTGGTTCTTTTAACAATGATTGTTTGATTTTTAAAACAATGCATCTTGAGTCTACTGTCTACTGCTATAGTAACAAAGCCAACCTTGACGGTGACATTCTTAACCTGGCTTAATGCGTTAATTGAGAGTGTTTTTGAAAAACCAAACTCAGTATACACATTATTAGTAATTAATTCTATGTACAGACAAGCAAATGAGCCCATAATAAGAACCCAATGTGTTTAATTCCGCGTTAATCGTTTTCCTCCCATAGAAGCCTACTGTATGGACAACACTTAAAGGGATAGTTCACCCAAAAATGAAAATTCTGTCATTAATTACTCACCCTCATGTCGTTTCAAACCCGTAAGACCTTCGTTCATCTTCGGAACACAAATTAAGATATTTTTTGATGGAATCTGAGAGCTGTCTGACCCTGCATAGACAGCAATACAACTGAAATGTTTTCTCAAGTCCAGAGACGTAGCAAGGAGATCCGTGCGTCACACGGATACACTGTTTTCATTCAGATCAAATCACAACAACGTAGGAAACAGATCCGGACGTTATAATATGTACAGTACTAACATTATTTCTGTTTCTGTTGTACTTCTGTTGGATGTATGGGAATGACATTGGAATGATGGTTAGAGCCGAAGATATCACAAATTTGTTAAACTGATATGTAAAGCTCATATGGTTTAAAAAACAAACTGTATTTTAAGTTAGTTTAGTCTTATAAAGGTTGACATTTCAAATTTATTTTGCTTCCCATAACTGTAAACAGTAATAAATGTAATTTCCATATAAATATTCCACTGTAAAAATGAATAAAATGAAAATATTTTGCAAATATATTATACTCATGAACAAGGAACCTGATACATAATAATCATTAAATATAATAGCGCAAGTATGAAAAGATATTACCTATTGTCTGTGCTATGTTCAATACAAAGGAACAGATTGAGTTGAAACGAAAACCAGCAAGACCAACAAAGTTTTTTTTTTTTTTTTAATGCTAATAGCATTAAGTATCGCTTTTTATTTCTCCTCTTTCCTACTACTTGTTTCACTTCTGTTTCAGTTTTTATAACCATTTCTTACTATGTGTAAGTAAGTTGTTGTTTTTTTAGCATGTGTGTTTGGCAGTGTTATTTTTTTGGAATTACTGATAAACTACTGACGTTTGATTTGTATTATTTGTATTTGTTATTTATTTAAATTTTAGTTAAATTATGTCTGAATTTATTATGCCTGTATAGGTCTTTT
>NW_015641014.1:969881-998696 GCF_001515625.1 Sinocyclocheilus rhinocerous
TTTTTTGGTGTTTGGCTTAGTGTTATGTTAGAATCGTTATTATACTCTTATACCTTTTGTTCTTTACTATTTTGAATTGTTTTTAGCTTTATTTTTTGTTTTTCATTTATGTTAAGTTTTGAAATTTTGTTGTATTCATTTGTCATTTTTATTTAATTTCTTTATTTTTTAAAATGTGTATAAGTAGTATTTATAAAGTTTTAGCTTTTAGTTTTGGATCTGTTTTTAGTTGTTTTAATACTACAATTGATTGCTTCTGTTGTCCTCATTTGTAAGTCGCTTTGGATAAAAGCGTCTGCTAAATGACTAAATAAATAAATAAATAATAGTCATCCATGAAAGTCACTGATAAATGGAGATAATATTATTTGTTCAAGTCAACATTTAAAGTCAGTTTCTGTTTCAAATATGGAAAATGTGTTGGCACACAATTTATAACCTACGTCCTATGTCATCCACTGGAACGCCAATCTCTCGTGAATGCATGTACGACAGTTAGCGGAAGCTACAGATTATGGTCTGTAAAGTTTTAAATATGGATTTTTCTTGCAAAAATGTATCACTTCACTTCAGAAAGCCTTTATTATCCCCCAGAGCGGTGTGGAGCACTTTTTATGATGGATGGATGCACTTTTTTTGGACTTCAAATTCTCAACAGCCATTCACTGCCATTATACAGCTTGATAGAGCAAGGCCATTTTTATATAACTCAGATTGGATTTGTCTGAAAGAAGAAAGCCATATACACCTAGGATGGCTTGAGGTTGAGCAAATCATAGGGTAATTTTCATTTTTCTCAACTCAACTCACAAGGTTCACAGGTGTGGTGACAAATTAGGAATGCACTGTTAAAACATTGACTCTCTTAATCAAACAAGTCAATATAATTTTTTTATTAAACAAACAGCATACCTTTTTACAAACCATATTCATTATATGCAGAATATTGCCATTGTAGATATAGGCTGATGAACAGTAATTTAATACAAATGAATCAATATCTGGGATACACCTTAAAAATGTATTTAAAACATGTTCAAATATTCAATACAGTATGTTTAATTCACTTTGTTGACAAAAATTCTTTGTGTTACCGCAGTCACGGCAAGATCTTGAAATTGACATTTAATATGTTGATATTGATATATAACCAAGCTACTTTTATCTATGCATCAGAATTTTATTAAAATTGTGAAATACCAATAGATTTTTTGCATCTACATAGAAAAAAAAGTATTTAGATGAAAGCACTTGTGTGAGAAACATTTGTGGTTTCTCAGAGTGGGAGAAAAGGCTGCTTAAGTCTTCTTTAGGTATATTATTTATATATATATATTTTTGTTTTTTACTTTGCAACTGTTCATAAGGTATTTTCGTCTGCGAGTCACTGGGGTGCCAGCATATTTGTATAGTAAGCCTGATGATGACATAATTCGATGTCATTCTAATAAAAATATTCTCAATTTTTGCTGCACATACTTATATTTTCATACACGATTTTGTTGAAACTCCACAACACACAAGATATGCTTAATCAATGCTTTTATTGATTAGAGTAGTGTTTTAAGGAAGGTATTGAGAAAAGATTCAATTTGGATAAGAGATACAAGTTTAATTTCAGATTAACATGTTTTATAAAGGATAAGATCAGAAAATGTAAATGTATGTAGTACAATCATGTAACTGTGGAGCAGGATGACTGCATGTGATCTCACAGGTTTTTAGCACAAACAAAGGCAAGTTGTACTGAACATGTCAGATTGTTCCAGCAACGGTTAGCTGCAGGGACGAAAAATTATTGTAAAAAATAAATGTTATTAATAAAATAAAGTTATTCTAATCATGTGTTAGAGTCAAAATAAAATAGTACATTCAACTTAAGGCATTTTGTGACATTCAAATAAGCCATTTTATGTTACTGTATAATATGACATTATAGGTTTGATTATAGGACTGTGAATAATTATTGAAACTATTAATAAAACTGCATTCTTACAGCTATAGGCCAGCTCCAGGCAGTTCTCTGTATTTCCTGAATTGTTAGGTTCTCCAGAGCACCCGCTGGTGTAATTAAAGGGACTTCCATCACTCTAAATCCACTGTCCTTCTAATGAGTGAAGAGAGTCATTACAAAGTACTCAAGACTACAAAAAGAAGGTAATTAGAGTTCAGCTTTAATGAAGTCAAACAATCCTTTGTCTTATGTTTAAAGACTAAAAACCAGTCACACTATATCAGTCTCTTTAATACGGTGAGAGCTCAACGCGCTGCAAATAGAAAAAAACAATGGCAAATAAAGAAAACATCTTCATTAATTTGACAACACACACACTGCAAATGCTTACAACACAACCAAATAAAAAGATGTGCTGCAAAAACAGAAACACAAATAGGCACAGAACACTTTGGAAATGTTTAAGGGAACCGCAAAGTGACGAACATGGCTGGGACATGTTTATCAATGTTTGCTCTGAAAGGTGAGTTTTTTGTTTATTTTAACATCCTGATCATATGATTCCTTAGCTTTTTAAAAATATATATTATTAGCCTAACTGTAACTGTGAAGGGTTATGTAAGCTGGCTAACTTACTTTTACAATTTCCCTTACAAAAATTAACCATATGGTTTTACTATTAAAATTCATTAATTAATAAATACATTTGTTATATAAAAATAAATAAAAACAAACAACAAAAAAAGGTTAGGCTACTATAGGAGTTCAACCATGCCACAAATTAACCACGGATTGACTACTAACCGTAGTTTAACCATGGTATTTGCACATCTGTCGTTATACAAATGGTAATCAATATACCAAAAAAAAAAAAAAAACATGGTTAATTTTCATTTTGTTGAGGTAATTTTGGCATTGTTGGGGTTATCCCGTTTAGATCTGTGCTACTTGCGCGTTTCTTTATTTGTGTTGTGAGCTTTTGCAGTGCGTTTCTGTTTTGCAGCGCGCTTCTTTATTTGCTTGTGTTGTATTTGCAGTGTGTTTTTTTAATTTGGTCGTGTTGCAAGTATTTGCAGCACATGTGCTGTCAAACTGATGAAGATGTTTTATTAATTTGCTGGTGCTTTTTCTATTTGCATGCGTTTTCTCAAGTTGAACTGTCTTGGCCACCGCATGTTAGCCCATTCTAAGTCTTGTTTTAAAGATAACGTAAGTAAACTTACTTGTTCACCATCCTGAGCACCAACCCAAAAACGTGTGGAAGAAGGCACCAGGCTCAGCAGGAGGTCATTTTCCAGTTTATTGTGCACAGATGCAAGATTCGCATCATAGGTTTGACAGGTTCTCTAAAAGAGACAGATTTTACATTGTCAATCCACAATTGATTTATGTATTCATTAAAAAAGGTCTGGTTGATAATTTGCTTAATATTTTGTCATATTTGCCATTTGCAGAAAATTAAGTTTTAGGCAACTTAAAATAAATAAATAAATAAAACCTTCCTGCAGCTATACAACACATTACCTCTGCAGTGATCCAGTTAACTGACTGAGGGAAGTACTTTTAGCATTTGACTCCAAAATGTGTCCATCCATTGGGGCATTTTTCATCTAAACAATACATAAACTTTAGGGTTCTTTTAATAAACACAGTATATAATCTTCATACACTGCAGAAACCTCATTAATCATGACAAAATTCAGTTCTATCATATTGTACATTTCCTGTTCTACCAATGTGTACCTGTTCTACATAATGAAGCTTCTCAAAGATTTGGCACAACACACAATAACTTCAAAGATTTTAATCTGGGGAAAAAAGTTTTTTACAATGGTAAATAAATGTCTTGGTTACCATCTGCATTCACAACGGAATACATAATGAAAAGAAGCAAAGACTTCTCAGCACTGCCATGATGAACCTGAAAATGCATAAGTACTGCTCACAGTGGATTGTCAACGTTATCTTAAAAAAAGCACAATATACTTTATACGGTTATTCAGCAGGTCGATGTGTCAAAAACTCACCTTGGTTTTCAGGTCGTTGCCTTCAGAATTTCAGTGAAGATTTTGTGAAGCTCTAGAAAGAGCCCTGCTTTTATATTTAATGTCAAGTGTGTTTAAGTCACAGGGATGATACATATATTAAACAGGTACAAACTGGAAACTTAAAAAATAAATATTAATTACATTTATATTTTGATAAGTATGAGAAGATATCATCTGAAAACAACTCTCTGTTTGTTCAATACAAAGAAAATAGTTGACAGAAAAACCAGCAAGACCAACAATGCTTTTTCAATACTAGTCATCCATGATAGTCACTGATAATGGAGATAATATTATTTGTTAATGTCAACATAAAGTCATTTCAATATTTCAAATATGCTACATGTGTTGACACACAATTCATAAACAAGAGTACTTGCATTAAGTGTGTTTTTGACCTTCTGTCAGTCCAACAGCTTTTGACAATTTTTGGAAAGCATCATCTGAAGAATTGGTGAAGATTCAGTGAGTGCTTTAGGAAAAGTTTAAAGAAGAATGAAAATGTGTTTCTGAGAGTGTAGGGAATTAATATATGATATAGGCCTACTCGTCATAATGTTCGCTGTTTGTTTGTAATTCACTGTAATTGTGAACTCAACTGTATTTGATAGGAACTGTCACCAGGAATTGTCCACTAGAGCTGAGGCTGTAGAAGGTGGAGTCAACCGGAAGGCTGTTCTGTCTTACTGTAATAAGAAAACAGAATTAGTGGATTCATCATTAGTTGAAAACTACACCGAAGACGGTTAAGAAAAATGCTTGCAGTCTGTTTTGTTTTTCAGTTTAATGTGTTTTAAAGTTTTTAATGCTTGTAAAAAATAATGTAATTAATGTAGCTATTTATGTGGCTGAAAGCCGTATTTACCAATATATAATATAGCTATACTGTATATTTTTAGTTATCACTTGCATTGAGATAGGGGAGATAGCACCTGTTTCTAAATGTGATGCTTAGATGATTTCTAATATTGAAACAGAAAGTAATTCACTTGCAGTTTTATGTTTCAGTCATACTGTATATGTAAATACAAAGGCCAGAATTCTGTAGTATAACTTTAATGATTAACAACCCATCAAAAAACAAAACTTAGCCCTAAAACGAAACTATAGTCATTTAATTATAGGCCTGTTTCTTAGTCACAATCTTGAAGCACTGAATCATAATATCTGTTCTTTTCATCTGCTGTCTTGCAGTGTTAATTTTGACAGGCATTTTTATTTAGTCTTAGTCTTTATCTTGAGATGAAAATGCTTAATAGTCTTAGTCACATATTAGTCATTTGAGTCTTTCATAGTTTTAGTCTAGTTTTAGTTGACGAAAAGTCATTGCATTTTAGTCATTACTTTTAGTCAAACTGCAGTTACCAACATTTATTTTGGTAGCTATTTTATATGTAGTCTTCAAACAACAATTGTCATTAATTCTTCTCTCTTTAGACCAAATCAAGTTTATGAGAAATTTTAATCAAGGATTGAATTTGGAAAAACTTGAATAAATTACGACAATTTTTGGTTTTGGGTGAACTATCCCTTTTATCCCTTCATTAGAGAAAAGGGAGCAACTTATAAAAATTATAGTTGTTCATATATAATATCTATAATATGCATAATTTATCATTTTTGAACAAGAAGCAGAATAAGACGAATACGAAAGAGATACAAATTAAATTAATTTTTCAGATACAGTAGGTTTACTTAACATATTTATTTAACATATTTTGTTGGTTAACATTAATGACACGGATAGGTACTTAATTAGGAATGCTATCCCTTTAAGACGGAAGGCATGCATGTAATACTGACACACGTTCAGTTTTCACCCACCTGTTTACCTTCACTTAATCCATAGCCGACTGTATTTACGTGAGATACTCTACACACGATAGGCATTTGGACTGCTGTGTGTGTATTTGAGCACTGAGAACTGATCGCGCGCTGTATATTCAGTTTGCCTACAGAGCAAACAGGTCTGTGGACGATGCAGTAAGCATGGGACTGCATTATGTTCTGGCTCTGGACCCCTCACATCCAGCACACTCCCTCTTTGAACTGTTGCCATCTGGTCGACGCTACAGAGCTCTGGGCACCAGAACGGCCAGACACAGGAACGGTTTCTTCCCTCAGGCCATCCATCTCATGAACACTTGACAATAACTGTGGAACACACACTATTTATTCACTCATACACTTATTTATCTAACACACATACTCAGTCTATATTTCAATTTGCACATAATATACCTGTACATACAACTGTCTATTGTTCTATACCTGTACATACAATTGTCGATTTGTATATTTTTTATTCCTTATTTTACTTGTTCTATTTTTTATTTATTTTTTATTATCTGTGTTTTTTTGTTCTGTCACTGTCATTCTGTTACACTGTGGAAGCTTCTGTCACGAAAACAAATTCCTCGTATGTGTAAACATACCTGGCGATAAAGCTTATTCTGATTCTGATATATGAGAACTGAAGTGGATCGTGCGCGAGAGAGAGCACTTCTATCAACGCGATTCCGCCTATCCCGCCTTCACTAACTTTAAATTAATCGACATCGAATTATGACTCCAGGGAAAAACGGGACGTCAGGTCACCTCATCCCTACCCCTTCAGGTGCTAAGGCCATTGTTTCAGATCGCTAGTTCGCGTTTTGGTAGCCTATCCATTCACTGCGGCTGCCATACTGAGATTAGATATGCAAACGCCCCTTATCCGATTGCAATCCAATGACAGGGACGCACATTTTGAAGGACAAGACAGTAACCTATAGGATGTATTTTGAATGTCCGGTAGTCCTCAAATAACATTATAGTCCCGTCTCGTCTTGTTAACGAAGATGCGGCATAAATTTCGTCATAGTTTTTTATAATCTCATCAGATATTAGTTTTAGCTCGTCAACGTCTCGTCTTAGTCACAGAAAAAATGTTCGTTAACGAATATTTGTCGTTGTCGTCTTCGTTGACGAAATTAACACTGCTGTCTTGTCATAGCAATGAATACACTACATAACAGAATGCAGATAAAGTGCGCAAATTACAAGATATTTGACTAAGAAGGAACAATGTTATCAAACATGCTTAAATTGCATAATGAATTGTCTGTGACAGACTCAGATCATGTCACTGAACTTGGGTTGCCAACTGGAAAACCTGTCTGCAATGAAAAAAAAAAAAAAGCAGGATGCCTTGAACAATTTGGTCCATCTTGTCAAATGGGTCTGCCTAGGACCCAAGTGATAGTCTTTTATAATTTTATCAGATAGTTTTCTGTTACAGTTTGTTAACACTACTGTAGTCTGCTGAACTATACATGCAGGAGTTCTCTGTATTAACCTGACCAATACATTAAGCTTGAGAAACACATTTTGCAATGTGTGTTACAGTCCAGAATGAGCTGGCAAAAAGAGGGTAGGAATATGTGATGAGCTCATCACGTTAGAGGTCATGTCACCAAATGTGTGTGACCTCACACTGATCGATCTACCTGGAATCGCTCGAGTCCCAGTAAACAGACAACCAGAGGATAGTGAACAGGTGGGTCATATAATCTGATTTTGCACACCACATTCTGCACCATACTTATCCAGTTTTAAAACTTCATGTCTTGTCTTTATGTCTTGTAGATCAAACGTCTGATCATAAAATACAATATATTGACAAGCGAGAGACTATTAACAAATCTAATTATTGGATCACTGGGTAATATGAGCCTGTATTTAGAGAACTGTGAACAATATAACTATTTCAATCATGACAACTCTCGAAAAGGATTGATACGTTTTTATTCATGTAAAATAGAATGTGCATAAGTTTGGTCTTGGAGGACTAGATCTACTACGTTGCTGCTGCTGCGGAGCAAGTAGACTTGCTTCAGCTAAATTCTCAGATCATAAAATAAAAGGAACATGCTGCTGCTTCTGCTAGAGAGAGAGGAAGATCCCCGTAGCAGATCTAGGCAGGTGGTGCTGGGAAGGTGGCGGGCTAATAGGAGGATACACATTGCGCGCAGACATGGCATACGAAGCATACGTCCGGATTATATAGGCACACGGTAATGAGTATGTGAACCCGATTGGCTGAGAACATTGAATTGAATGAACCAATTAGAGCGCAAATAGAGTTTCATGGCTGAACTAATCATGTATTCAGGAGGCACCCATTTACCTGTCTGTGACTGAGAGATACCTAATGCTAAAAATTGCATGTCTTCTTTCTACATATGAAAGAGTTTCCATAATTGGCATATAAAATGATGTCAAAGCAAATTTACCCTGGTGAATAAGTTAAGGATATTCTGTCAAATTTATGTCATCAGAGAAGGAATTTCAATCCAGAGTGGAAGTAAACTTTAGATTTTGATTAAAGATTACCAAGACAAACCAATTTTTCTGTTAATGAATTTTACACAGATTAACTGTTGACTTTAAGACTAGCAATGTGCGCTATCGAAGTCAATAGTGTCACTGGCCTGGGTATACTTCTTTTTCTGCTTTCCGCTCCATCTCATGCACAGCCATGTCCACACAGCTTTCAAAGTAAACTGCGGATGTGTGCGTAAGGACAAGTTTGTTTAAAGGTAATTTGTTTAAACAGCAAACACACAGGAACATTTGACTGCACATCACCTTTTGACATTATCGATACTGCTTGCTGTCTTAATGCAATGGACTGGTCTACTGTAAGTAAATGAAGCCTTTAAATAAAAGCTGAGCTGTTGTTTACACTGTCGTACAGGCCCAGTTCTATGGGGGTGCTAGCTCAAACAAAAGCAAGAGAACCCTCAGTTGAAACTAATAACAGAATATTAAAATGGATTTGGATAATATTCCAGGGCATTTTTGTGTTTGCGCTCTGGAGTGCGTCAAAGGTTTCTATTTTCAATTTGTTTAAATTGCAATACTGAGCAATGTAGCCAATCACAGACATATCTGTTGATTTCTTGAACGCAATGGTCAATCAGAGGTGTTTAAGTTAGAATTCTCTCACCACTCAAAATGCTGGAGTTGTTAAAGGGGTCATAGGATGCTACATGCACTTTTACAAGTTGTTTGAACTGAAATGTGTGTTGGCAGTGTGTGTACACAACCACCCTATAATGATAAAAATCCACCCAGTGTTTTTTTTTAATCTGGTTAAATGTTTTCCCCTTTCTCAAATGCCTGTCTGTGTGACATCACACAGACAGGCCCCTCCCACGATAGTTTGATTGACAGTAGCGTTTCAGCACAGACTAGACTGGTGTCTTACCTTAGACCTGCCCTGAGTGAGCTGTCATCAGTCCTCCATTGTTTCACCGCCGGAGCAGATGTAGACAAGAATGACTCCGAAGCGATTTAGGTGTTCTGTTTTTGGATGTAGTAATGAACAGCAGTCGTCGTTTACTCCCGACATATGAGCCGCTGAACTCGCAGTGGATTACATTCTTGTGGAAAATGGGCATCCTATGACCCCTTTAAGTGCCGAGTTCTGCATGCTCACAAATTATAAATACGAGATTCAATGTGCAGTGTAGAGAGCTTCATTGATTATAACAGGACATTGTGAGTTTGCACTGAACTAGTGACTAGATTAGTGACAGCTTTTTAGTGATTATAAAGGGAGTGCTCTTTGTGTCATACCGATGGACTGGGCAAAAAATATATAAGTCAAAATAGAAAAGCACCCTCTTCAGTAATTTGATTTCTGGAATCTGGAATTTGGATTAAAAATAAATTACGAAATGCTAAAAATTAGTAAATGTAAAAGAACAAAAATTGTGCATTACATTTAAAATCCTGTGAAAATAGGGGGAACTGCAGCACCTCTACTTGCCGTGCCTCTGCTCAGAAAGCTGGAAATCTGGCTGGTATATTTTTATGATATTTTGATTTAACAAAATATTTGAGCCTGTTTTCAAGAATTCAATTTGCTGGCTAAAGACTGAATCAAAAAAAATAGCACCTTACCAGAGTTGTGGTTTTTCCAGGACATGTAATTTCCTAAAAGGATGTTCAGCCTGATCCAAGGAACTCCTTCTGACATCAAGCCATTTGGTTGGACCAGCCAATTGGACCAGCCAATGTGCATGCACAGTCTTAAGCGCGTTGTGATTTAAACGCTATTTGAGCATAAGAAACAACATTCATGGGGCAGTTCATATCAGATTTTGTTGCTGATTTGAAATATGATTTGAAATAATTTAATTGCGAGTTCAGCAAGCAGTTTTTGAGATTTCAGGATTCCCCCATTCTTTTAAATAGGACTTGGTCTTGTTTGAGCTGCCTGGAGGCGTTGTAAATATGACTGCCGAGTGAACAGACTTTCCTTGAAAGGGACTTTGGTATCATTCTGCCGTTTAAAAGGTATGTTGTCTTCTGTTCCAATATTTCTTCAGGGGAGAGTGACCGTTCGCTGAAAAAGTGCACCAAAAAAAAAAAAAAAAGGCAAAAAGCTTGCGCACTGACTGTAGGTTGTTTGTGTGGGTTGAAGTAACCCCGCTCTGGGTTGTTTCGTTGGAGGGAGGGGAGGGGTGTATAGTTTCAGCTGTCAGTGAGATTGACCCAGCCACTAACCCAACGGCTGGGTAGCGCAGCATTTTTTAAAGTGTAAGGACAAATGAAGCTTTGCTGGTAGGCCTAAGTCTCTTCTCTACTGCCATGCTCCGCTTCAGCATCCTTATTATAGTCAATCAAGCAGCGCAAGCAACTAGACACAGGTGCACAGGGGCGAACCTAAACATTTGAATGCAAACAAAGAGTAAGAATAGCAGAGTCATGACGTCACACACAGAGAAAGAAACACATTTTAAGGCACAGGCCATAAAACAGTGGCACATTGTCTGAGGACTATGTATTGATTTATGGTGTTCTAGAGATTTTACATTCGGACCAGGGTCGTCAGTTTGAAGTGGAGGTGGTTCAGAGCCTCTGCCATCAGCTGAACATTAAAAAGACACTTACCACTCCCTACCATCCAAAGTCAGATGGTGTGGTTAAGCGCTTTAATTGGACTTGCTGGCTAAGACATTTCTAACCTCTGGTGAAAAATGGGAAGATTATGTGAAGCATGTGGCTTTTGCTTATAACACTTTATCTCATTCTAGAACTTATTACACACCATACTTTTTGACCCATGGACAGGAAGCACGGGAAGCTCATAGATGACAGGATCCCATGAGACAGAATCCCCAGATGACAGGATCCCATGCTGAGTTTGCTTCTTCATTGCTCACAAAATTGAAGTGCACAGATGCACAGTCAGGCAGCTCATGACCAGAAAATGTATCATGATACAGGATTGCGTCACCAGCCTTATACTGTTGGTGCTATGGTTTTGCTCAACAACCCAGTGGAGAGCCGCAGAACTGAGACTGACTTATTGGACTGTCAATCCTTGGGACTCTGCGGAGAGAGCACAGGTATTGCATTATAATAGGTTACGGCCTTATACACTGCCTGTTTTCCCCCAGTCATAAAACCAGACATTGTCTGCCCTGTTGAACAAACCAGCATATGCTGGTTAGGTATGTTTTGAAGCATGGCTGCTGGTTTAAGCTGGTCCTTAGCTGGTCATGTGCTGGTCTTAAGATGGTCCTAAGCAACTAGCTCCTGCCCAGGACCAGCTTAGGACCAGCTTAAACCAGCTAAGGACCAGCTTAAACCAGCTCATGACCAGCTAAGGACCAGCTCAAACTAGCAGCCATGCTTCAAAACATACACAACCAGCATATGCTGTTTTTTTCAACAAGGTGGTGCAAGTGTTCCTGACTCCCTGCCACAATCCTGTTCTCTGGAGTTAGAAAACATATGGAGGAGAGGAGTACATTTTTACCTGTGAAAATCTTTACTCAAAAAATGATGTTCATTAAAGGGGTCAGGTCTGAACATGAGCACAACTGAGAGGATTTGTCAACTGCTAAGAGGTCCAACAGCCACATACATGCAGCAAAGTTTCAAGAGTGAGATAAATCTATGTGGGATTCACTTTCGAATTGCAATGATTGACACGTACACACTGCAGCTAAATCTGGTTGTGAATTCACCTTTTAGTGCTTATCGTGTTCTGTACACACAGAGTTCAGTAATTTACAGGAGTGACAACCACAATCTACAGGTGAATTGACTCCCGAACAATTCAGGTAGTGACATCTGCATTTACAGTAATTCTATGCAGTGTATATAATATTAAAAATGAATAACTAGTTGTTAATGATGTATATAAATGTGTATCAGTGTTGTGTCTTTTCTGTATGTGCGGAGCAAGAAATTACAGGGTACGTTTTGACTCATTAGTGTTGTCTGATCTTGCTCGGAAAAAAAAAAACAGGCTAATAAGAACAGGCTAATGATAAACTCATATCCAAACACTTTACCTTGGAAATAAGTCACATACCAAAATAATGCTACCTGCACCTGCCTACTTTATTAACTCCATATCTCCTCAAAGATGCTTAATAATCTTCACTTATAACATAAGTGGACATGGCAACACTTCAAGAGTGTGCTCTGCAAAGCAGACTTCCAAACGCAATACCAAATGTGCAAGATGCAAAACATTGGTATGGACACTGGTATCAGTCACTGCAGTTTTCGAGTGTGAGTTCCGTTGCATACACACACAAAACTATTATTTAGGGGATTAATTTAGGTTACTTAATTTAAGGGAATAGGGCAGTGGTTCTCAATTCTAGTCCTGGGACCCCCTGCTCTGCACATTTTGCATGTCTCCCTTATTTAACACACCTGAATGAGATCATCAGCTTGTTAGGGGAGAGAGCCATGAACTGAACTAACGAGCTGATGATCTCAATCAGGTGTGTCAAATAAGGGACATGTGCAAAATGTCCAGAGCAGGGGGTCCCCAGGACTGGAATTGAGAACCACTGAACTAGGGGACTACATTAGTAGCCTTAGGGGCTGTTTACACCTGGTCACTTCATGCGTTTTGTCTGATCGGATAGCTATCCGATCGTGAAAAGATCAGGTGTAAATGCCCTCCGAAACGCATTCGAGACAGATATAAATCCGATCGCTCAAAACACTTCAGGAGGTGGTCTGCTGCATTCCAGACGAAACTGGACCAGTGTAAATGCATCTGGTTGTTGAAACCACATATGTAAATTTTACTTCTCCCAAAATGTTAAGGTGTGAGAGCGTGTTATAGCTAGGCTATATGACATTATAGTCAGATTTGACTGCGCTAATGCAAGTGTTTTGAGTGTATTTAAAGAAGTGTATTGAGTATATTTAAAGAATTTGCCACTGACAATTCAAACGTGAGTTTTGAGCAGTGTAGAGTAGCACTTGTTGTTTGTTGTTTCTCCGATCACAAATGCAGACATGGTTTTATTTTTTCGCAGTGCGATACACAATGCAATGTGTAAAAAGACAGTATAAGTCATTATAATCAGTAATTATGTCCCCACTGGATGCAACAAATGCCTAGTTTTTGAGAGTTTCCTATGGGATGATATTAGACTCTAAATGATTAATACATGCACGCACAATTATCCATGTACTGCATAAATTTTATACATGTATCTTACTAACCACAAACAAATACCTTTCAATTTGAGTCTGTGGAATTCAGGATTAAATGATTGAGCAGCGATTTGTACAAATACAGATATGTTTGTGAATAAAAATGTTCTGTTCTGCATTAATATATCATAAATTGCTCAAGCAAAAAGGAATCTGTGCATATGTGGATCAGGTGACACGCGTGCATTAATTGACGTCTAGTTCGAGTCGATCTTGTTCAGTTCATTTGGATTTTGAGACTTCATTTTCGCAGTTTACAGCATTTCACGTCCCACACACACACAACTACCAACGAACAAGGCCCAGTGCAATTCATTAACGTGTACACGATTTGAAAAAAGCGCAAATGTGCGTCACTACACTAAAACAAATGCTTTTCAACCGGTGTCTGCAGAGTTAAGAATGACATTAATGTGCAGCATTTTGTTCAAATAGACATATTTGTGAATACAAATGTTATAGTTTGTATTAAAATATCATGATTTGTGCATGTAGCGATTAAAATGTGCATTTGTGCATCAGGCGACACGCGTGCATTCATTCACTTCTCTTCTGAGTCGATTCTATTTGATTCATATGAATTTTGAGACTTTCGTTCCGCCCTTTTAGCCTTGCCCAATCCACACATACACAGATCGCGATCCACACGCAGCTCCAAGTAGCTGAGCCACAGAAAATCAGCGACCACTAGATGGCACTAGCCCCACTCACATGTGCGCATTCCATTGAGTACAGTTTTATAAATGTTACATTGTGTTTTCTTTGTTTCTTTTTGGTTTGGCTATTCTCCTCTGCCCGTAGAAATATAATAAAGTTGTTTTATTGAACTTGTTCTAATTTAACTTGTCTTAAGACACAGAATAGCTTATATTAATTTTGCCAAACAAGAACTTCGTGATGGTACCTTGTTTTTTTTCTTCTGTAATTCAACGGCACGTTGTCAATTATTCCTTCCTTGTAGGCTATTATTATTATTATTATTATTATTAAAAGGGCTATTATAGTCGCTCATTTAAGCCATAAGTAATCGCACGTTTATATTTAAACTATTAAATTAACTTAAACTAAACTATACTAAACGAGCGTTTTATAGGCTATAGCCTATTCCGCGCTCAAGCGGATCGCATAAATAGCTAGAACATATTTTATTTAGGCTACTTATTACTAAACTGTTTTCTGAGTCAGTGTCTGTAAACTGCGAAAATTAAGTCTCAAAATCCAAATGAACCGAACAAGATTGACTCGAACTAGACGTCAATTAATGCACGTGTAACCTGATCCACATATGCACAGATTCCTTTTTGCATGAGCAATTTATGATATATTAATGCAGAACAGAACATTTTTATTCACAAACATGTCTGTATTTGTACAAATCGCTGCACAATCATTTAATTCTGAATTCCACAGACTCAAATTGAAAGGCATTTGTTTATGGTAAGTTACATGTATAAAATGTATGCAGTGCATGGATAATTGTGCGTGCATCTATTAATCATTTTGAGTCTAATATCATCCCATAGTGCAGACCCTTCAGCAATTTGGACATTTGAAAGTAAATTACTGTTAAATTTAAATTAAATTAAATAAAACATGTAGTCTTACATCTAGGGATGCACCGAAATGAAAATTCTGGGCCGAAACGGAAACCGAAAATTCTGGATGCACTTGGCCGAAAACCGAAACCGAAAATGCTTTGTAATGACTATTTATTATTTTATTAAATAATATAAAGTAATTTTGTAAATTTTGTAAATTTAACTTAATTTTAATGATACTGAATTTAAAAATTCATTTTATACCTCAATACCTCAAGCGTGTGACGGAAATGTTACGCCCCTACCATATTGTGATGATGCCCTGTCAGGCCAGAGCGATGATTCAAAAACATTAAAACCCCAAACAAAGTAGTTTCGCTTTCACAACGAAACACAGCATCACACACGAATATTGAGCGGAGCGTCAAACCGCGCAGGGACGAGGAGAGTGAAACATGCGCGCTGAACACTGCCGGGCGGGGCGCGCCCTATTATTATTATTATTATATGTAGCCTATATTTTCAGTGCATCCCTACTTACATCCCCTCCTTTGTTTACAAATCCGAAGTAAGTCCATACAGCCGATTTAAACGCGGACGGGGCTTTCCTGATAACTTTCCGTGATGCCGTCCTCTTTATTTTACTAACTTACTGCATGCTGAAGGTGACCCAGCTGACCTCACCAGAGCTGGCCAATCAGCTCACACCTCGCTTTTCAGACCAATGAGCTTTGTAAAAATCGACGCGTTTCAGAAAGGCGGGGCATATAGGAGCAACAATAATGTACATTATGTGGAAAATAATGTGTTTTTTGAACCTTAAACCACATAAACACATTGCATTACACCAAATACACAACATAATGTTCTTTTTAGCAACGTCATATCACCCCTTTAATCAGTCAACTCATCATAGGTAAACCCACCGCACATGCCGCTTGTCTCCACCCTGCAAACAGACAAAGGAAAAACACAACACAACACAACACAACACAACACAAGCGCCTTCTGGCGACCAAAAGACGCAACAAAAAGTGCAAATGAAAATGAGGAGGCGCAAAAGGACCATAACAATCAACATCTAGTATTCACCTTAAAAATTAATTTAAATCATGTTGTTCAAATATTTAATACAGTAGTGTTTAATTCACTTTGTTGTCACAGTTTGGTTTGTAACACTGATCCTACTTGAAATTGTAATTCATTGTATATTATATAACCAATCGTCCTTTATCTGTGCCTCATAATTTCATTAAAATTGTGAGATACTGTACTTATTGATCTTTTGTATCTACATAGTAAAAAAAACCTTAGGCCTATATAAATGAAAACACTTATGTGAGAAACATTTGTGATCTCTCAGAGTTTGAAAAAAGGCTTTAAAAGCTAACGACTTCTTTAGTCTTTTGTAGGCTATATTTATATAGTTTTTTAAGCTTTGCAACTGTTCATAATGTATTTTCGTCGGCACCAGCATATTTCTATAGTAAGCCTGATGATGACATCATTCAATGGCATTCTAATATTCACAATTCTTGGTGCGCAATGTACTTATATTTTCATACATGATTTTGATGAAACTCCACAACACACAAGATGCTTTATCAATGCTTTTATTGATTCAATGAATGTTTTAGAGAAGGCATTGAGAAATGATTCGAGATTGAATAAAACATACAAGTTTAAAGGGATAGTTCTTATATATTCTTACCATGAAAATTATGGCCCATTAATGCCATATTTACGGTGGCCGAGAGAGCTCAACGCGCTGCAACTTAAGAAAACACATGCAAATTGAAAAAACACCAGCAAATTAAGAAAACATCTTCATCAGTTTGACAACACACGCGCTGCAAATCCTCACAGCACATGCAAATGAAGAAACGCGCTGCAAATCCTCACAACACATGCAAATGAAGAAACGCGCTGCAAATAGCACGGACCACAACGGAAATGTTTCAAGGGGACCCAAAAAAGTGACGGACCCGGCTGGGATTTGTTTTGTGCAGTGGCTATTGGTCAGCGGAGTTGTCCGTGAACTGAAAGGTGAGTTTTTTTGTTTATTTTAACACTCTGATTTGCATGATTCCTTTGTCTTTTAGATATTATTAGCCTAAATAATCTGACGAATTACAAAAAAACAAATCCCAGCGGGTTCCGTCACTTTTTTGGGTCCCCTAGAAACATTTCCGCTGTGGTCCGTGCTATTTGCAGCGCGTTTCTTCATTTGCATGTGTTGTGAGGATTTGCAGCGCGTGTGTTGTCAAACTGATGAAGATGTTTTCTTAATTTGCTGGTGTTTTTTCAATTTGCATGTGTTTTCTTAAATTGCAGCGCGTTGAGCTCTCTCGGCCACCGTACATATTGCCATATGGCCCATTAATGCAGGCATGTACAATCACGTAACTATGGAGTAGGACGACTGCATGTGATCTTGCATCTTTTTTGCACAAACAAAGGCAAGAAGTGATGAACATGTCAGATCGTTCCAGCAATGGTTAGCTGCAGGGTGGAAAAATTAATTTATTCTGATCATTATAGTGGTGTGAGAGTCAAAATAAAATATTATGTTCAAACCATTTTATGTTACAATATGATATGACATTATAGGATAAATAATTATTGAAAGTATTAATAAAACCAGTGCATTCTTACAGCTATAGGCCAGCTCCAGGCAGTTCTCTGTATCTCCGGCATTGTTGGGTTCTCCAGAGCACCAGCTGGTGTAATTAAAGGGACTTCCATCACTCCAAATCCACTGTCCTTCCTAATGAGTGAAGAGAGTCATTACAAAGTACTGAAGGACTACAAAAAGAAGGTAATTAGTTTAGCTTTTAAGTCAAACAATCCTTTTCCTCATGTTTATCCCTTTAGGCCATGCTACAAAAGTCATCTTTTTCAAAAAAAGGCAGAGCAACTTACTTGTTCACCATCCTGAGCGCCAACCCAAAAACGTGTGTAAGAAGGCACCAGGCTGAGCAGATGATCATTGTCCAATTTATTATGCACAGATGCAAGATTTGCATCATAAGTTTGACAGAATCTCTAAAGAGACAGATTTTATATTGTCAATCCACAATCAATTTATGTATTCATTTAAAACAAAGGTCTGGTTGATTATTTGCTTTGTCATATTTATTTGCAGAAAATTATGTTTTAGCTAACTAACTAAATAAATAAATAGAAATTTCTTGCAGTCTTACAACACATTACCTCCGCAGTGATCCAGTTAAATGGCTCAGAGAAGTACTTGTAGCATTTCACTCCAAAATGTGTCCATCCATTGGGGCATTTTTCATCTAAACAATACATAAACTTTAGGGTTCTTTTAATAAACACAGTATATAGTCTTCACACACAGCAGAAACCTCAGTAATCATGACAAAATTCAGTTCAATCATATTGTACATTTCCTGTCCACCCCTTTGTAATGAAGCCTCTCAAAGATTTGGCACAACACAGAATGACTTCAAATATTTAAAACTGGAATAAAAAAAGTTTTTTTACAATGGTAAATAAATGTATTGGTTACCTTCTGCATTAATCATGAAATAAATAGTGAAAAGAAGCAGAAGACGTCTCAGCACTGCCATAATGAACCTGAAAATTAATAAGCACTGCTCACTGTGGATTCTCAATGTTAATATAAAAAAACACAAAGATAATTTAAGTATGAATTGTTATTCAGCAGGTCGATGTGCCAAAAACTCACCTTGGTTTTCAGATCGTTTGCCTTCGGACATTCAGTAAAGATTCCATGAAGCTCCAGAAAGAGCCCTGCTTTTATACTTGACGTAATGTCAAGTGTGTTTAAGTCACGAGGATGATACATATTTTGTACACAAACTGTAAACCTGACACTGTAGATAAATAATCACAAAATTGATATTTTATTAAGTATGAGAAGATATCATCTGTAAACAACTCTCTGTTTGGAGATGGGGTCTGTTTGTTGAATACAAAGGAACAGATCTAAGATAATGAGTTGACAGAAAAACCAGCAAGACCAGCAAAGCTTTATCAATACAAATAGTCATAAGTGACAGTCACTGATAATGGAGATAATATTATTTGCTAATGCCAAATGTTTAAGTTTCAATGTTTTAAAATATGAAAAATGTGTTGGCACACAATTCATAACCAAGAGTTATGAATTGTGTGCTGCAACATATTTTGCATTATGGTTTTGTCCTTCTGTCAATCCAAAAGTTTTTGACAGTTTTTTTGGCCCGTATCATCTGAAGAATTGGTGAAGATTCAGTGAATGCTTTAGGACAAGATTGAAAGATTTTTTACCAAAATTCAAAATGGTACAGTGAAAATATGGAGTTTGAATGACAGACTCTTCATGTGAACTTGTTGACAGCACAACGATAGTTTGTAAATTACATGTTCTAACAGGCCTTGATAAAGTAAGTGCCCGGTTGCATAAAGCACCTAAGTGTAATTGTCCCTTTAGAGCGCCCTTAAGTTTCCCTTACACTTAAGGGCGTTGCATAAAATATTCCTTAAACGTTACTTAAGGGTTTCTTTAGGTGAAACGTTGTGAACCCTTAGAATTTAAGTATCCCTTAAAACCCATTAACTGTTGCATAAAGCCCCTTAACTGTCATTTTCCTAAGTATAACATAAGGTTTGGAAAATGTCACCTTAAGTGATACACAAAAGTCTTCTACAAGACACGATCGGCTGCTTTATATGTTAAACAGATTTTAATTAAGGCATTTATTCACATATAAACATTGATCAAATTACATACAGCACATAATTAGCTCAAACATGAGTGTTTCTGAACAAGTGTAATACATTTTTATCTTTTATTATCTGTTGCCTGTGTTCTTACTGTTGTCATATTGTGTGTGATTTTAAATAAAAAAAACATTTTGAGTTCATTTAACCTGGCAGTAGGCCTATAGTAAATTTCAAGCAATATTTGAATTAAATAAAACTGTCCACCATGTTTATTGATATATTACCTGATAATGTATGCATGTATGACCTACTGTATAAACAACAATCGTTTTAGAGCAATTTGTTGTAGCCACTTACGCTGTAACTACGTGGAATAAGGGGGGAACAAGCACCACTTTAAATTACAGCCCGCAACGATTGTATTTACCCTGTAACTACATGGAGCAAGGCAGGAACAAGTTGGACTTAAGCACAGAACAAGTGTATATTTGCACAGTAATTACAGAGAAAAATATTGCACTAGTTTTAATTTAATTGTTTGATGGCCAATTTAAACCCTCTACTTTTTTTTTTTGGCTATAAAAACCATCACAGTAGGCCTATACATCCACTGAAATACAAATGTATCATGTTTTTTTTTTTCTGCGAACAGCTGGAAAGAGGTAAGCTTGTTTTAAGCTGCATTGAACCTTGGTATATCATGCAAAAAAGTTATTTGGTGATAGTGGTGTTGGGAAGTTGCTGGTGTGACTCAGCTGAGATCGACGAATAAGCTTTCATAAGGTAAGTAGAATTGTGAATTAATATAAATCATAGCAGAAACTCATTTCACTTTCAATTAACTAATTTCACTAGATGTCCAGTTTTGTTGTTCAGTCATCTCCATCATGTAGCCTATCCTTTAATAATACCCCATGGCTAAAAAATACCTAGGCCTATAATAAAATACCAATATACAATTATAAAAAGTATACCGTTTTTCTAAATCACTCCCAAACATAAGATTGTTGTTTAGGCCATACATACCACGTAATATTAGAATAGGTATCCCTTAGTTTCAGAATGCTTACAGTATAAATGATTTGTAATTTTACAGGTTGTTACCCCTTTATTCCCCAAACGTCGCATATTATTCCCCTTTACCTACACGGAGGTACTGAATAGATACACTATAATTACAAAAAAAATTACGCTATAAATTGCGGGCTGTAATCTAAAGCGTTACTGAATAGGTACCTGTTAATTTTTAAAATAATTCCATTATAAATAATTTGTATAGGCTATACAGTGGGTAAAATAATTATTGAACACATCACCATTTTTCTCAGTAAATATATTTCTAAAGGTGCTGTTGACATGAAATTTTCACCAGATATCGGTAACAATCCAAGTAATCCATACATACAAAGAAAGCAAAACAAATAAGTTCAGAAATTAAGTTCTGTGTAATAAAGTAGAATGACACAGGGAAAAAGTATTGAACACATGAAGAAAGGGAGGTGCAAAAAGGCATGGAAAGCCAAGACACCAGCTGAAATCTATCAGTAATTAGAAAGCAATCCTGCCCCTTGTCCGTGGAAATTAATATTAGTTGGTTCAGTTCCAACTGATGGCCTATAAAAAGGTGTCTCATGACCAACGTGTCACAAGAAACATTTCATGATGGGTAAAAGCAAAGAGCTTTCTCAAGCCCTTCGTAACCATATTGTTGCAAAACATACTGATCAGTGCTTGCAGGACTTGTAGTGGTTTCGTTGTCCATGATAACAAAATCAGCAGGAGAGGTGTTTCTGTCAGTGATGTCTGGCTCTCCCAATTCCTCCTGGAATAAGCACAGAGGGTAAAACTTTAACTTTAACTTCAGAGACTAAAAGTAGACATTATAGACAAAAGAATAAGGATTAGCAGCA
Source organism: Sinocyclocheilus rhinocerous (assembly GCF_001515625.1). Classification (NCBI taxonomy): domain Eukaryota; kingdom Metazoa; phylum Chordata; class Actinopteri; order Cypriniformes; family Cyprinidae; genus Sinocyclocheilus; species Sinocyclocheilus rhinocerous. Next base: position 991,546 of record NW_015641014.1, read on the forward strand.
GTTCAGAGCCAAGTATCATGTTTGCAATACAAAAGAACCATTCCATTTCCATAATCAGTCCTTTATTTTTATATTTTATGTGGTGTCATGATTTAATTTAGATAAAAACAAAGGTTAATTATTGAATGTTCTTTTGGCATTTCATTTATTACATACCTTTCAAATTCGTGTCAAAAATCATGTCAAAGAAGGTGGCGTTTCAGAACACACCCACCGATTGCGTAATCGCCACGGACCAATGGAAGCTCAAAGGTGTTTATGAGCCAAAACAAACTGCCCCAGAAAGGGTTTTGGTGAGCTGTTTTGAACTGCCGAAACGAACTCAAAACGAACTTCGTTTCGGCCTGAATTTGTACGAAATTACGTCATATCAGTTCGTTCTTCGATTTCGTTTTTCACTCGTCACTCGTTTTTATAAAGTAACACTGTCCAACAGCGACACCCGCAGGTAAAGTTACAGCGGAGGTTTGCCTCCCTTCGGTCCATACTTAGACTTTCTACAGAGACCCCAAAGCATGCAGTGACTTTTCTGGAGGCTCATTGAGTTGAATGGGGGAAAGTCACGTGAGAGAAGGCAATGAGTTAACTAACATGAACAAACAATGAACATTTATTGCAGTATTTATTAATCTTTGTTTACATTAGTTAATACAAATAGCCTACTGTTGTTCATTGTTAGTTCATGTTAGTTCACAGTGCATAAACTAATGTTAACAAACACAACTTTTGATTTTAATAATGCATTAGTAAATGTTGAAATTAATATTAACTTCATTCATCGTCAAGTGCGCTCGTTCCAGTTGGTGTGGTCAATCTGGCAACCTGCGGGTGTGCGTCAAGTCTGAGGAGGAGGGGCCGGGTGAAAAAAAACCTGAATTTGGACTGCAATAGCCTACCTAGTTCAACCACTCGTTGTCAATCCTACATACAGCACCTTTAACTGTTAACTAATGAAACCTTATTGTAAACTGTTTCCAGAATATTGTTCAAATTGTTACTGCCTTTAGTTATTATTTTGGAATAAATATAAAAATGCATAAAAACACTATGAAATGTATAATTAGTATTAAAAATATTAAATTAAAATAAAATTAATAAAATACAAAATATAATTATATATAAATATATATATTTATATATAAAACTGCATTCTCATTTTAAAATACTACCGCACGCCACTGATATGCTGTATATGCACATACTGTATATATATGCTGTAGCTTCGCACTGAATAAATATAGCAGTTTGATTGCTTGAAGCTTCTGCGTAGAGGCTGGTGACACAGGTTGCAAGACCAGCCTATCATTAATGAATCAGCCTGTCTGTTTATATATATAATTATAAAATTGGTAATTTAGTACAGTATAGATTAAAAGAGAATTCCACTAAATGTTTATTAACTTAATTTACGACTAAAAGCTTTGACAGCATACAGAAGTAAACAAATGTCTGCCTATGCTGTGCTCCTGTAGTCGACACCGCCATCTAGCGGCTTGGCTGCTGAGCACAGAACTACAAACACAAACAACCGCGAGGCTACGGGGTCCACATATGGACAATAGTCTTCTTTATCAAAGTAATTCCTTGTAAATACTACGCGGACATACGAAGGGAATCGTTCTTCTAAATGAGTAGGATACTGCTTTCTACCTCTTTTTTATACCAGCTCTAGTCTAATTGCTAGCCTACATGTGTTTGTTTTTTTTTATATCAATTTTGTATTTATAGATAGTCAGAAACGAGAGCAAACATACTTATTCGCATGCAAGCTGACAAACTAGCTGTGCTTTAGCTGGAATCCTAAAGAACGAGTTAATCAAGTTGGACAGAATATGGTTTAAATACAATGCACTACCTTTGCACTGCCATTAATCATCCTAACGCCTAGTCTGAAGTCTAGAGCAGTTTTAATCAATTAGATCAGCAAGGACAACAAAGCTGAACTTTTTTTCTTTTCTGTTTTTTTAAACTGATCAATTTTTTAAAATTGATCCAATGATAAAATTACTAACGTGATGTGTTGATTGACTTGAATTTCTTCACCTTCACTTCAAGTGGAAGTACAGGTGCTGTGAGGAGAGCTGAGCACAACAATTCAGTCATGATATACATTCGAAGAGGTTGGTTTTCCTTCTCTTCCTTATTTCTTTCTGTCTCTTTTCCCTCTCTGTATTATGTTTATGTTGACGTTTTTATTTCTAGTTGGTCCCCTTGTGCTACACAAGAGACAGAGAAACAAAAGTAAGTTATGTTTTTGAAGACATAGATGTCTCATTCAGAAGCGCAGTGCAGTGTTTACTTTCCCGGCTACATTGTCTTGTATCACAATGCAGTACCTAGAAGTGACTCTGAATGCAAATGTCTTTTTGCATAGTTGACAGATGATAAAAGTTATTTATATTCTCAGCTTTTAAAGTTGTTTGTGATGCCACAGCCCTCCTTAATAGAATGTATATAATTCTCTTCTATGACGACTAATATCATTAAATTTTTGTTGTATGATATGTTCCTGCTGATAAAAACATGACATGTCTGCTTAAACTGGTCAAACTGGTTTTGTGACATGGTAGCTTCTGTTTTGTTGCTGGTCTAAGGTGATCTAAAAGATCTAACCAGCTTAATCAACCAGGTCCACCAGGTTGATCTCAGGCCATAAATGACCAACATGGTCTAAAACCATGAAAAACTGTAATATATCTTTAATTGTCTTATTTTTACTGAACTCACCTTATTAGGAGCAAGATAATATGTGGACATTAAATCTACAATCAAAGATGAATATTACTGTATAATGAGAATTATATATAATCACGAATAAATTGCTTTCACAGAAAAATTGAGATTCGTTTTCAGGGTGGCTGCCCTCATAATATCCATATGCCTTGTCTTCAGACTCCTGCAGATGAATCCTGAATTAACATTATCAAATTTAGTAGGTGAGTTACTTTTATGTATGTATGTACTGTATGTTTGTTTTTATGTATGTATGTATTAAGTTTTTTATAGTTCCTTCTGAAATCTATACAATGCATGTTTTATGTGTTTGTAAAACCCAGAAAGGTCAGTAGGGAGAGCAGCTTCTTTCCTACTGAAAACTGATAATCACAAAGATGATGGTAAGCAATTATCAAACAATCTGGTCTGGTACAGTGTAAAAAAAAAAGGGTATGCATTTAATGTCTGTGTCTGCATGTTTTATCAGGTCCTAAAGGTAAATGTGGCCTCCCTAAACCATGTCCTGGAAATGATTATACATTTAAGATTTACAGTGGCGCAACAAACATCATTGGACCACGAATATGCTTTGAGGGGAAAATGTAAAGGCTTTAAGTTATCAAATTTACTGTCTGTACTTTTAATGAATAATTAAATGAATGCAATAAGTGCTATTTAACAGAATTTAAACTAGTTCTGCCATTTTGTTTTAGGATAATAGAGAAAGACAGACGAGGAAACCGACGCGGAATTCATATTGCTATTATCAATGGTAAGTATGTTGAGCTTTGTAATTTTGCTTTAAAAAAGCCGAATTAAAAAGGTACTATGTTTTGCTTTTAGCTTCATTTTTATTATTATTATTATTATTATTATTAAATTCATTTTATTTTGCAAACATGTTTTCTTTTTGGATAACTCAGTATAATGTTTTCAAATGATTTATTTTTGTCTTATAATATAGTAATATGTATAATATAATATTTTTAGAAATTTGTTTTTTTTTCATAGAAATATTTGAAGTTACTGTTCAGTGTTCTTATAGGTATAAATACTAATTTTTAACATTTCTTGTTTACGTATTCATACAAAAATTCAGAAAAAACAGGTGAACACGTCAACACTGGCAGCTTCAATATGTGGAATGGAAGTATGTTGTATCTTTACTTAGCTACACCATGTTGTTAATTAATAATCTTGCATTATAAATACTGATTTGCGTTCTCAGTTCACATGTATGTAATAAATCTTTTGTTGTTGACAGAGGTTGAGGAGCTGATAGAGTTTCTGAAGTCAATCGAGGATGGTTCTCTTGTGTTGATCACCACTTTTGATGATCCAGCCACAAAGTAGAGTAGAATTTCTATCTCTATTTTCATCATGTATGTGCATCTTATCATGGTGTTGTCTCATCATGTCATAATTTATATGATTCCTTTATGATAGACTTAATGATGAAGCAAGGACACTTATTGCAGAGCTTGGAAGTTCATATATTTCCCAGTTGAAATTCAGAGATAATTGGCTCTTTGTGGGAGGGAAGAAAACCATAACACAAGTCACTTTTGAGCAGGTAATGCCAATCCTAAATTCACCCATTTATGTGCTTAGGTTTAGGCAATGAAAACACTTTTCAAATTTTCAATTTATCTCCCTTTTCTGTCTTTTTCAGCACATAAAGAATGACAGGGAAACCAATAAGTACGAAAGCTGGCCAGAAATGATCGAGATGGAAGGTTGCATACCTCGAATAGACTGATTTTTCCTACAGCACAATTTGATCTGCCAAATAATAGCGTTTAAATCAGGCATCAGATGATGTTTTTGCATCTACAGTAATACAACAAGCTAAGCCACAATGCATTTCCGATGTGTTTCATGATATTTCAGACTGTCCTAAATACAGTGTAATTAATAGGCTATTTGCCTACCTTTGAGGACATACGATTCTGTTAATATTTCTGAGACCATGTCACTGTTTCAACTTTGGTGTTGAAACCTCTTATAATAGAGGTTATCCTGGACTTATATAATATAATATAATATAATATCATTTAAAAATCATTTTAATTTTGACATAGTAAATGTTTATTTTTGTTGTGTTTTTTGTCAGGTTGTTTTTTAAATGTCATTGTAAATTGAAAAATATATATAATTAACGTTATACTTTGCTATTAAAATTTTTATTTATGATATTAAATATATTTTGCGGTGTTTTGGTTCGTCTGCATTATTTATTAATAATTTTGTTAAATTCTGTGTGTGGTTTCGCTTTTTCACGAATTTTGGTGATTACATAGGTGAAACAAAAAAAACCCCGCTAAATTAAAAACATAAAAATAAACAAAACTTGACACATTACAAAACAGACATGACGGAAGACATCATATGCGTAAATTGTGCGCAACGTTGAACTATAAACCACACGAAGCCACTCCCATCAGTTCATCGCAGGATGTACAGCGTCAAGTCATGGACCAAAATGGTGAGCTACAAGCTAATGTAACGAAGTGTATTACTGCAGCCTTTCGGTTTAAAAAAATCACAAAATGTTTACGTGTGAAAGGTAACCGGCTGGCCGGTAAACCAGTAAAGCCGCGAGCCCTTGCTGTCATTTACACGTTTGTGTGTGCTCGCAGTAAACGCAGTAAAATTGGATGTATCCAGCTAGCCGCTGACATAACCAAGTAACATTAGAGGAGCGCGCGTCCAGCAAAGTGCCAGATTCAAATAAACGCAGAAAACATTCACATTAGAACCCAAAAAAATCTATTTAAACTGTATTACTCATTGGTTACTATGTAAGGTATTGTATATGCGTTTTGGATAAGACTACAACTCTGCATTTCCTATGTACGTTAAGTTACTCTTAGTTTAGTAATGTTTGCTTCTCCACTTTTTATTAAGCACATTTTGATCACTGCTTAATAGCACAGGTCTCACTTAGATTATTATATGTTCCTTAATTTCATAAATTACATTATGCTAATCGCTAATGTCTGTAGCAGTACTATATTGCCTGTTTTAAATAATGGATTTCATTTTTCATATCCTAGATAATATTGTGTAATGTAGTACTGAATTGTGTATCTATAATGTATCAGTAACTTAATATGGTGCTTGTTAATGTAGATTACTTATTAATGATGTTATCTGTTTGCTTTTCCAGACAATGACCTTCAAGGAACTGATGGCTCGGGATCCCTTGGAGGTCTTGATGTTCGCAGACAGATCCCAATCAAGTTACTGTCGAAACAGACGGAAAGAGGCAAGCTGCCCACCCGACCTCAGCGTCCCAACACCAGACTGCCCTCAAAAAACGAAGAAGGTTGGTGTGCAAAAGAATGCGTTTTCATCTCGTTCCCACTTACACGTAAATCTAATGTGTTTTCTGGGCTGCGTTTCCCAAAAGCATCGTAAGCTTAAGTACATCGTTACGATCAACTTAGGCGTACGATGCTTTTGGGAAACGCAGCCCAGGACTGTCTGCCAGATTCCAAGTGATGGATTTAAAAAAAAAAATCTAGTATATTTACATCATGACAGCTTAAATTTATTAGTATCAGCTGATATAAAGTTTATTTGTGCATGTTCTGTTATTTTACATTCAGATTACAATAACTGTCATTTAACATTCACAGTTAATATTCAAAAACGCCAATATTTTGCAAAATAATATCCATTTTTTATACAGTACATTATAATGTTGTGAGAAGTAAGTTAAATTGTAGCATTTGAAATGATTGATTTTAGTTTTTAGTGTTTTGTTTTTAAATTTATTTATACAAAATAGTATAGAATTTTAATATTGGTCATTTGGTAGTTATTAGCCATAACGTGAAAATAATTATCAACTAATAGCATCAGTCAGAATTTTAATATTAGCACATCCCTGTGCTAATAACTAAGTGGATTTGAGTAAGATATGCCAATAAATCACATTAAATGAATAAAACCGTAGTGCTGATTCATTTGTAATTTTTTTTTTGCCATATATTATTTGTCTTTCTTTATAAACTTTTTTGTGATCTCCAGAGCCGTTCAGCTATAACCAAGAGGAAAGATTTGAGTGTAAATCTGGAGATGCTTATGGAAACCAGCGCAGATTCCCTCAACCAATCTTCTGGGATTATAAGGTTACACATTTATCATCAATTAATTACAACAAATTAGATTATATTTTTTAAAGCTGCAGTCCGTAAGTTTTGCCTCTTTGTCGCCATCTCTGTTTGAAAACCTGGAATTGCAGCTATGTGTGGAATTATCTAGCTTGCGTGGGTTGTGAGTCGGCACGGCTCCAACGTGGATGAATCTAATGCTCTGAGGAGTATGTGTGGCAGTCAGTTACCGCACCGGTGTGGATATTTACTGTACTTCGCAATCACAGATTCTAGACTACATCTTGGAATATATGACCCAAATAAGAATTTTCACCG
>NW_015641014.1:999087-1037818 GCF_001515625.1 Sinocyclocheilus rhinocerous
ATTTCTGCACAGTCTAATCTAATTGTCATACTCTTCGAATTTCATATTAAGAAATTATTTTAACCCAAAAAGTAAATTATGCTCCCTTCGAACTGGTTCTCTTTAAAATACAAATCTTGTGTAATCCCAGGCTATCTGTAGTCAGAAGCACATTTATAACTGGAATATAATTTAATTTAATTTACATGTGTTTCATAAACACATAATCCTTTATGGATTACAATCTGCCATCAAAAACCCTCTCATTCCTCCCCCTCTGCAAGGCCATGATACCTACAACCATCCACTTCCAGCCTCGCCCTCTGATCTGGGACCCTCCCCACGGCCCCTCCCCCCAGAGACCTTCCGAATCGCCACAGTGACTACACGTAAGCATAGCAACCTCATCACAGTGCCCATTCATGATGACTCTGGGAGCTCAGGCCCCTCCCCCCGTGAGCCACACCCACAGACCCCTCCTGGCCCGCCTCCACACCATCACCCTGGTGATTACTCCAGCCAACCAGTGGTGTCCCACCCACATCATATCATGCCTCCACCACAACAACCACATTACGGGCCTCCGCCGCCCCCACCGCCCCCTCTCAGCATCCCCATGCAGCACCCGCCGCAGGGCTCAGCTACACCTCACATGGTTTACAACCAAGCACCTCCCATGTCAACGCCACCTCTTTTCTAATAATGCAAATATTTAATACAATATTTAGCATATTTGAAATGAGTGATATCTGCTTATTTTTCTCAGCTCAACTTGATAGGAGTTAAAGATGACACTCCAGTTCATTTTTGTGACAAGTGTGGTCTGCCCATAAAGATCTATGGGCGAATTGTAAGAAGGAGGTTGAAGTCCCTAAAACATTCTTTATACTGCTGGAGATCTTTCATTGAAAAAAACCCTTTTTTTGTTTGCTTCCTTCAGATTCCCTGTAAGCATGTTTTCTGCTATGACTGTGCAGTGCACTACGAGAAGAAATGTGATAAGATGTGCCCTGGGTGAGTTTCTCCAACAACAGTTTGTTTAAGTGGATTGTATCTTGTTTTGAGTTATAAGTGAAAAACACAGTGTCCATTCCGGATATATATTGTAAAGTTTGAGTGAAGGTAGTGTTTTGTAAATTTCTCTAAATGTTGTCAGTGGGATGGGATGCAAGCAAATCTGAAAATTTTACTATGTTCCGTTTCCTTGGTAACGTCTGTAGGTGTTAGAATAAGAGGATGTGGTTGAGATGTACACACTTGTCTTAAATATCCAGTTGTGCTATTAAGAGTACTTATTTCTATACATAGAGTGGACAGATGATATGAAAAAAAATCCATAGAGTGGATTTTGATATGAAAACGATACTCATTCAGCAAGCTTTATTTAATTAGAACATCTTTATTATCATAATTAATATCATAAATCATCATTTGTTAGAATGTTTGTTTTAGGTGTTAGTTGATAATATTGAAAATAGTTTAGTTTTGATCCACCACTTACGTTATAGATGTGGTGTAGTTTGGCACACTGATGTACTGTAGAATTCAACTGATGTGTGGTCACAGGTGTGTCTCTATCGACTATTATGCAGCGATTTTGAATGTAGCTCATCCAGTCTCGTTTATGTAGTTGTGATTGATTTACAAAATGTAAAGCAGGGGTTTTATGTTTATGTCTAATGTTATTTTGGTTTTGCGACCATTAATTTTCACATAAAAATAATTAAATGTAAACTATGTTTAATTAAATCATTTTTTAACTCACTAGATTACCAAAAATAGGCAAATTATGTAGTTTTATATTTTTGTATTTTATAACATCATAATTATAAAACATTTTTAGGTAGATTTTCCAGAAGAGATGTCATGATATATACAATTTTTCAGATTTTTCCGGACTGATTTTAGTATTAAATTATATTTGGTCATAATAGGATTTTCGACAATATCGGCATAAATCTTTTTTTGTGATGGCTATTTTTTGTTTTGTTATTTAACTGAGAACAATAAACAATAAAACTAGAACAGTACACTAGTAGTAGAACAATAAAAAAAAAACAATAGCATTTCTAAGCTGTTTTAATTGGTTGATGTGTATCTGTATCACATAATGCTCAGTTAAAATAATAATAATTTCACATTTTTATTGTTTAGAATTTATATTAATTTAATAACACTGCTAAATTTAGTATTTACCAAATCTCAAACACATTATAATGTTGTGATGCCTAAATTGACTTGTAGCATTTAAAAAGATTGATTTTAGTTTTAAATACTAAAGTTTTTTTTTTTTTTTTTAATCTATACAAAATATTATAGAATTAAAATTTTTTTAATTTGTCAGTTATTAGCCATTAAATAAAAATACAATTGGCTCACATAGCTAGAATTTTAATATCAGTGCGTAACTGTTGTTGTGCTTTTGTTTGCTGTTTGGACTTCAAACAACAAAGCAGATTTGAGTCGGATACCAATAAATCAGTTTTTGTTCTGTCTGTCTGTAATAGATTTTTTGCCTTCTGTTAATTATGAATTTATTTGCGATCTTCAGAGCCTTTTCAACTATAACAAAGAGGAAAAATTTGAGTGTAAATCTGGAGATGCTTATGGAAACCAAAAATGGATGAATTCAAAAAAATATTAAAACATTATAGCAAGCTGTGTTTAATTAGTCTGTTGTGTACTAACCTTAAATGTCCATCAAGTAAACCTGTACCTAAATTTCTCCAGTAATCAGGCATCACAGTTTCAATATGACCTGTATATACTGCCATTATTATATAATAATAATAATAATAATAAAAATTATTATTATTATTATATAATCAAAAAGAAAATTAAATGATAATTGCTTAGGTAGAAGTTACTATGATATATTTATGCCAATAAATTATGTGAATTTATGCTGATACTGTCCAAAAACTTTGCCTAGGGTTTTTCTAATCTTTTAGAGGGCAATGTGAATTGCAGGTTTTTTCTTCATTCTTGATGTAAATATCTCCAGATCTAAATGGAAATCATAATATGTAATATTATAAGTAATATGTGTATCTAAGTCCACTTCCCATACTAAATCTTAAGTTCAGTCTGTCCCTCTACAGCTGCTCAGACCCAGTCCAGCGCATTGAGCAGTGCCAGCGTGGCTCCCTCTTCATGTGCAGTATCGTGCAAGGCTGCAAACGCACCTACCTCTCACAGCGAGACCTGCAGGCCCACATCAACCATCGCCACATGAGGGCCAGCAAGACTGGATCCTCTCGCCCGGATCCGCCACACCCGGCGCTGGCCTCCGACCCACCAGACCGCTTCCGATTGCCGCCGCCACACCTGGCTAAAGCACACCCTCTCGTTCCTCCCCCACTGCAAGGCCACGATACCTACAACCATCCACCTCCAGCCTCGCCCTCTGATCTGGGACCCTCCCCACGGCCCCTCCCCCCGGAAACCTTCCGAATCGCCACAGTAACTACACGTAAGCATAGCAACCTCATCACAGTGCCCATTCATGATGACTCTGGGACCTCAGGTCCCTCCCCCCGTGAGCCACACCCACAGACCCCTCCCGGCCTGCCTCCACACCATCACCCTGGCGATTACACCAGCCAACCAGTGGTGTCCCATCCGCATCACATCATGCCTCCACCACAACAACCACATTACGGGCCTCTAGCGCCCCTACCGCCCCCTCTCAGCATCCCCATTCAGCACCCGCCGCAGGGCTCAGCCACACCTCACATGGTTTACAACCAAGCACCTCCCATGTCAACACCACCTCCACCCGGACACATCATCAGCCAGCTGCCACCCTACATGAATCACCCTCCACCTGGCCCGATTCCCCCGGTCAGTGCACACCACTACAACCCAAACTCGATGCCACAGGACCAAGGCACTCTTAGCCCAACTTTTACCCAACCAGGTGCCATGAGCCCAGGGATGTGGCCCAATCCCCGTGGCCCTCATCCGCCCCGTATGCAGGGGCCGCCACCACAGGGACAGATGCCAGGGCCTCACCACCCCGACCAGTCACGATATAGACCGTATTACTAGTAGCATCCTGGCTTTGTCGGCTCTATCAGACAGTTTGACCATAGATGGTAAACCATATCTAGTCAGAAACAACACTAAGCTGCCTGGGCTGTTTGTCTTCACTGATAACTTAATATGATGATCTCCATTACTGGCGATTTTGTACTGTCCTGCATTCAGGGAGGTTCCATGGAATAATGAATAGTTGAGTGGGGGGGGGCGGTTTGGTTGGAAGAATTTAACAGTTTTGTTTGAAACATTTACATAATGTTGTATCCAACAACTGCAATCAATTAAACTTGAATTCTGTTTAGATTTCTCAGCTACACCTCACATGGTTTACAACCAAGCACCTCCCATGTCAACGCCACCTCCACCCGGACACATCATCAGCCAGTTGCCACCCTACATGAATCACCCTCCACCTGGTCCCATTCACCCGGTCAGTGCGCACCACTACAACCCAAACTCAATGCCACAGGACCAAGGCACTCTTAGCCCACCTTTCACCCAACCAAGTGCCATGAGCCCGGGGATGTGGCCCAATCCTCGTGGCCCCCATCCGCCCCGTATGCAGGGGCCGCCACCACAGGGACAGATGCCAGGGCCTCACCACCCCGACCAGTCACGATATAGACCTTATTACCAGTAGTATCCTGGCTTTGTCGGCTCTATCAGACAGTTTGACCATATCTAGTCAGAAACAACACTAAGCTGCCTGGGCTGTTTGTTTTCACTGATAACTTACAATATGATGATAGCCATTGTGGGCATTTTTGTACTAATGTCCCTCATTCAGGGAGGTTCCATGGAATAATGAATAGTTGAGTGGGGGGGGGCGGTTTGGTTGGAAGAATTTAACAGTTTTGTTTGAAACATTTACATAATGTTGTATCCAACAACTGCAATCAATTAAACTTGAATTCTGTTTAGATTTTTGGTTTGATGTTCATTACGTCTGGGCACAAAGTTAAAGGGATAATTCATCCCAAAAAATGAAATTCTGTCATTTACTCACCCTTATGCCATTTCAAACCATGAAACGCCAACTAAGATATGCGGGAGGTATTTGGGAAGAGTTTTCATTTTTTGGTGAACTATCCCTTGAATAATTATAATTTGGGTTTATAAAGGCTGGAATACATTACATAACTTTTACAGTCTGGACGAGTACATGCTATTTGCTGAAAGTCGGAGCCAGTCCGCAGATTTGAGTTGACAGATTTCACAGAAAATCGTGTAGTGTATGATGGTCGCAGAATCTGATCTTTTATTTTAGTTTCAGACTTTGATTTCATCCATGAAGATATCAAACATTATTTTGAGCTGATTTTATAACACATTTTGTTTTCATTAGTCATGCATCTCCTGGTAATGAGACGCATGTTTCTGCATGAGTTTGTTGTGTTCAGAATGATCTGAAAGTCTGTTATCATGTGATCCTCAGTCATTTAGTGTATGATGTACAATTTTTCTCTATTTGGCAAGTGTATAATGTCTTTTTAAAAATCTGCTTTTAAAAGTTGTGTAGTGTATTTCAGGCTTAAGTCAATTTTCATCAAAATTCAGCAGTATGTGAAGAAATGTGTTCAGAGCACATGTTATTGGTTATGCTGAGAGAAAATCACATTTGTAAAGGTTTGTGTATTTTTTTCCCCCCTTAATGGTCAGAAAATGTGTATTCCAGGCCACTTTGCAATGTTTCACTTTTCTTCCATCTTATCAACCATGATTTGATGAGTAATGTCTCCAGAAAGTTAGACACTTAAGCAACACGTATATCAAATAAATTATTGTAGTTTTTTTCTCAGAACTAATTTGACTGATTTAGACATTTTCCCCCAATTACTTCGGGACCAGCTAGGTAAAAGTCATTTGTCATCAAGTAAGTTCCTCTCAAGTACTGACTAGCAGAGTAACCACATAAGTAATTCATAATATTAGACTACGGACATCTTCCGCTAATGTCTTCATTTTTTGGTAAAACAGTAAGTCTTTTTTTTTTTTTACTTTAAGACCTGAAAACATATTTGTGCAGTATTTTCTTACTGTGTGTTATTGTGCCATTTTCTTTACAATAATTGTCGCTTTGTTTGATATGTTATCGTGTTATTCATACATTAGGTGTGGCAAATACTTAATGTGGCCGCTGTAGGCAAACCAAAAGATGTAGAGGTGGTGAGAGTAATGTTACTAAATAACAGAAGTATGCACAAGGGGGCGTACAGTACTCAACCAAGACTAGATCACTGCTACTATCATATCAAACACTGTTTTATCTTATGTGGGTAAATGTAAACTAAATTCCATTTCATGCCGTTTTATATTGTGGAATGAGAAAGAAGACTGGAACATGAAATCTATTTCCTCGGGATAAACAAAAGGTATTTCAGCACGTTTTCAGGAAATCAGATCATTTAGTAATACAGATCAATAAAAAAGCATAGCCTAAGTATAGGCTACTAAAATAGAAGGGTATTTTATTTAATGTTTAATGTATTAGAATAATAATATGATTTTAAAATAGTGTGTACATTGTTGTACATAAACAGAGTAAGTTGAAAAGTAGGCTTTTGACAACGTGGTTAAAAATATGTAGGCTAAATGATTATGGAAATTTGAAAAAAAAAAAAATTGTGTGTTGCCTATGTGAGCCTACACAACTTTTTAAAAACTTTTTTCTTGAGTCAGTCTTTAGAAATACATTACAAACCTTTACATTAAAGGAAAATTTAAAGAAGAATTCACAACGTGAAAAAGTGGATTGATAACATGTTTAATTTTACATTTAAATTTAAAACATTGTTCTTTGATAGCCAAGAATGAAAGCTTTTCGGTTGAGCTCATTGGATAGCCTATTTCACAATCGCAATGCATGAGTAGGTCCATGCAAATTGTTGTGGGAGGGGAGGGAGAAGAGCCGTTTTACTCATTAAAACTTATCAGTGCAGCTCTCTGGTCCCTGCTGCTCAGCACACAGAAACATGCCTTGACCCAATGTGCACTTTCACGTTACAGGAATGGTTGGAATTTTGCGGACTGTAGACGTTCTGGATCGTTTGGAATAATTTCCCGAATGAGATGCGCGTGAGCCATGGAACTACCAGTGATATGGGTGTGCTTTGGATTACTTATTCATCTCCCACCGTTTGGATGCGTGGATTTGCATCTATCAGGGTCCCTCCAGCCTGGTGCAACACTGGCAAATGTATCAATCGGACCAGAATGGACGTACAGAATCGACAGAAGTTTAACAGATAAGTCTTTACGACACTTCGTGAAGATCGGGAGAAGTGATGGGCTGCTATCTGTCGCGCGCAAAGTTGACTGCACTTGTTTCCCGAGAAATCCCGTGCCACTGTATTTGCGGATTAAATCACTGCTTTCGGAAAACTTCATACTGCTTCATTTCAATACATTCGTGCATGGTCAGAACTGCTTCATCAAATACAAAAGAAAAAATCTCAATCCAGATGCCTACATGTATCTGTTGACTGGGTATGAGACATGTTTTTCTTTGGACTCCTTACCCATAAACATTTACGAACGTTTGCCTGTATCCATGCGGAATTCCCAAATGTTTCGCGGTAGGTGTGTAGAGAAAGACCAGCGGCGTGTTATTTCCCTCACAGGCGCGAACCTCTGTTTACCTCATAAGCAGCGAGATGAGGCAAATTTGCTTTGTTTAATGCCTAACTCACTAAATAGCTCTTTATTTGTAGATGTTAAGTTACATTTAAGCAGAGAACACACTGGCAGTGAATTAGACCCGTGGGCTAAACGTCAAAAAAGAAACGTGAACTCCGCTCCTCAGTTTCAGCTCCCAAACTACCATGTATCGGTGCCAGAGAATGAGCCCTCAGGAACGCGAGTCATTACCCTCAAAGCGTTTGACGCCGATGACGGAGACGCCGGTGTTATCGAATACGATATGGAAGCTCTTTTTGACAGCCGCTCTAATAATTTATTTCAAATTAACCCTGAGACGGGAGGTATAACTACTCTACAGCCTCTAGACAGGGAAGTTAAAGACACTCATGTGTTTAAAGTTACTGCTACTGATAGAGGAACCCCTAAAAGATCAGCTATCGCGTACCTCACTATTACAGTCAGTGACACTAACGACCACGCGCCGGTTTTCGAACAGAATGAGTATAGGGTTAGTATTCGAGAAAATGTTGAAGTAGGCTTTGAGGTGATGACTATTAGGGCTACAGATGGAGATGCGCCCTCTAATGCCAATATGATTTATAAGATTGTGAATGATGATGAGGTGAAAGCTTACTTTGAAATTGATCCAAGAAATGGGTTGGTCAAAGCCAGAGTCAGACCAGACAGAGAAGTCAAAACCCAGTATAGGCTTTTTGTTGAAGCTAACGACCAGGGCAGAGAGCCCGGGCCACGTACCGCCACAGCCACGGTGCACATTTTTATAGAGGATGAGAATGATAACTACCCTCAGTTTAGCGAGAAGCGATATGTAGTTCAAGTTCCTGAAAACATAGCCGTGAACTCTCAAGTGGCTGTGGTGAAGGCTACGGATAAAGATGCTGGAAATAATGCGAAAGTGCATTACAGCATCATCAATGGGAATATAAAGGGACAGTTTTACATACACTCCCCTACGGGAGTCATTGATGTTATCAGCCCTTTAGATTATGAGATGATAAGAGAGTACACACTCAGAGTGAAAGCTCAAGATGGAGGACGGCCGCCTCTTATTAATGGCACAGGTATGGTTGCAATCCAAGTGTTAGATGTCAACGATAATGCACCCATGTTTGTCAGCACGCCTTTTCAAGCCTCAGTGTTAGAAAATGTTCCTGTAGGTTACTCTGTGTTACACATCCAAGCTATCGATGCTGATTCAGGTGACAATGCTCATTTGGAATACAAGCTGACCGATACATCACCTAGTTTTCCATTCATTATCAATAACAACACCGGATGGATTACGGTTAGTGCTGAGCTGGACAGGGAGACTACAGAGGTTTACAATTTTGGTGTTGAGGCCAGAGACCACGGGGTTCCTACAATGTCATCTTCAGCTAGTGTAAGTGTCACTATACTAGATGTAAACGACAATGTCCCAACCTTCACGCAGCACTTGTATAACCTAAAAGTCAATGAGGATGCAGTTGTGGGCACCAGTGTGCTTACAGTCACTGCTGTAGACAGGGATGTAAACAGTGTGGTCACATACCAAATATCTAGTGGGAACACTCGGAACAGGTTTGCTATTACCAGCCAGAGCGGAGGGGGACTTATTACTTTAGCGCTACCTCTGGACTACAAGCAAGAACGGCAGTATCTCTTAACAATCACTGCCTCGGATGGTACGCGCCACGACACAGCTCAAGTCTTCATTAATGTGACTGATGCCAACACCCATCGACCAGTATTTCAAAGTGCCAACTACCAGGTTTTAGTGAGCGAGGACAGACCCGTAGGCTCCACCGTCGTGGTCATCAGTGCCACTGATGAAGACACTGGTGAAAACGCCCGCATCACTTATGTAATGGAGGACAATGTGCCACAGTTCAAAATTGATCCTGACACTGGTGCCATCACGACTCAAATTGAGATCGACTATGAAGATCAGGCCTCCTACACGCTAGCCATCATTGCCC
This sequence comes from Sinocyclocheilus rhinocerous, assembly GCF_001515625.1. Lineage (NCBI taxonomy): Eukaryota > Metazoa > Chordata > Actinopteri > Cypriniformes > Cyprinidae > Sinocyclocheilus > Sinocyclocheilus rhinocerous. The sequence continues at coordinate 1,008,726 of NW_015641014.1, forward strand.
GAGACAACGGCATCCCCCAGAAATCAGACACAACCTATGTAGAGATCATTGTTCTTGATGCCAACGACAATGCACCCCAGTTCCTCCGGGACATCTACCAGGGAACAGTGTTTGAGGATGCACCGGTATACACAAGTGTACTCCAGGTATCCGCTTCAGACAGAGACTCTGGATCTAACGGTCGACTCAGCTACACCTTTCAGGGAGGGGATGATGGTGAGGGGGACTTTTTTATTGAGCCTTATTCTGGGATCATCAGAACGGCCCGCAAGCTGGACAGGGAAAACGTTGCATTGTATAGCCTCAAGGCGTTTGCGGTGGACAAAGGAGTGCCCCCTCTCAAAGCTGCTGTGGACATTCATGTGTCCGTGCTGGACATAAATGACAATGCCCCTGTGTTTGAGAAGGACGAATTGTACTTTTACGTGGAGGAAAACAGTGCAGTAGGATCCACTCTTGCCCGCGTAAGTGCCACAGACCCAGATGAAGGTACCAACGCCCAGATCCTGTACCAGATTGTAGAGGGCAATATTCCTGAAGTCTTCCAGCTCGACATCTTTAGCGGAGATCTAATCGCCCTTACTGACCTAGACTTTGAGACCAAGATGGAGTATGTAATAGTGGTCCAGGCCACTTCAGCCCCGCTTGTCAGCCGGGCCACTGTACATGTCCTCCTAGTAGATGTCAATGACAACGTCCCAGTTCTACAGGATTTTGAGATCATTTTCAACAACTACATCAACAATAAGTCCAGCAGCTATCCCACAGGAGTTATTGGGAAGGTGCCTGCTCGTGATCCAGATGTGTCTGACAAGCTCCTCTACACATTTGTTGAGGGAAATGAGCTCAACCTGCTGATTCTCAATCAAGACACTGGGGAGCTAAAGCTGAGCAAGGACTTGGATAACAACAGGCCGCTTGAGGCTACAATGAGGGTGACGGTTTCAGGTGAGACTCACATGATACCACATTATTTGGCCACAGTTTCTATTTTAAAAAGCAGTCCATTATTTGGCCAAAGGTTGTGTGCAGTAGTTGAGTGATTTCCAAAATCTGCTGTTATTTATTTGCAGCAATTCTGAAGTGGCCATCAATTTATACATTCTTGTCTGCAATATATTATTCAGTGAATATAAGGTGTTTTTAAAGCCTGTTTACACCTCAAAAAAGGAATTGCCACAATGCCTCATAATCACAATTTTATTTCTTCCAATTGTAACTTTTATTACATAATGTGACCTTATATATACCAATGTGATTTTATATCTACCTATTTGACTTTAAATCTCACAATGAATGATGTGACTTTTTAAACTGTTAGACTTTTTAAACTTTCATAGTCTCCTCTACCCCGGTGTAGTGACTGTGGTTTTATAGTAAGATGTAATTTTGTCTAAATTGCTTCTCTCCAACGATTTTCATATTAACTGTTGTTGATCTTCCCCCACATTCCTCAGATCCATATGTCCTAGAACATATTCGCACTAACTACTATCATGCACAAACATGAATAAAAGTTAGTCAGCCCTTCTCCCTTTCAAACTCGGAGAAATCAAATGTCATTCTTACCTGTCAGGTTGTTCGTTTCATGTACATTTTTCCCAGGAGCCAAAGCTTACAGACTGTCCTGCCTATTAGACAGTGACTGATCATGTGTCAAAGGAGGTTTCGATTTGACTTATGATTTCAAGTTAGTCTTTATTCATATTTGGCATCCCCAAGCTATAACATGTCCCTTGGTTAATTTAAGTAAAAAATGAAAAAAAAAAAAAACTAAAATAACTGAAATCCATCCATAAGTTGAAAACCATGTTACATGTCACAACAAGATATCACGTGATATCAGGATTAGAACTGATGTCCATGGAGTGATAGCTTTTCATAGATTCACAGTGATAAAACTTGTTTGTCTTGTATAAGATGTCACATTTGACAAGAAAATGCAGGGGATTAATTGAAGAGCCTTTAAAACTCCTACGTAGGCTGGGTACAGCTAGAGTTTGTTTTGTGTTGTTTTGATTACTTTTGTTTAATGGTTGTCACAGTTTACAGAGGATCAGGATCAGCCAGATAGCAAAGATGCCCCTTTATCATGTGGTTCCAGTGACACAGTTACTTAATTTAATTCTCAGAAATGAGGGGGAACACAAACATTTCTATATATACCATAGTGAAAATAAATATACTTAAATGTATTTGAAATACATTTATGTCATGCTGCGCCACGTGGATACGTTTTCTTTGATTTGAATGAAAACAACGTATCCACGTGGCGCAGCTGACACAAAACAATATACACAATTTACGTTCAGTGGATACTCTCCAAAATGGCGGCAGGGTGACGCGGAGGAGACAAATTGTTAAATAAAGTTGTTGGTTTTTTTTCTTTTGCGCACAAAAAGTATTCTCGTAGCTTCGTAAAATGACAGCTGAACCGCTGATGTCACATGGATTATTTTACCGAACTCCTTGCCGTGTTTCTGGACCTTGATCGTGTAAGGACACTTGCTGTCTATGGGAGGGTCAGAGAGCTCTCAGATTCCATCAAAAATATCTTAATTTGTGTTCCAAAGATGATCGGAGGACTTACGGGTTTGGAACAAAATGAGGGTGAGTAATTAATGACAGAATTTAAATTTTTGGCTGAACTATCCCTTTAAAATGTGCGGAGATAGTGCTAAAGTCCAAATAAAGATATACTGAATTATATTTGATTGTGCTAAAGTGGAGCTATTGCAAGTATACTTTAAATACACTTTAAATATCTTGCATTTAAATCCTCATCAATAGTGACATTAAAACACATTTAAGGCTTAATATTAAGAAATGTGTCTTGCACACAAGTAGTACTCCAAATAAAGTTTAATTATAATTTTCATATTAGTAAGTCTCGAGCGACATGTCAGTAAATATGTTAATAGATTTGAACTATACTTACTATGAAATAAATGTATTTTAAATGTATTACTTTTTTACTAATGTATATATGCATACCTTTTTTAATTGACCATTTTTCTTTTTTAGCATATACATTTTAAAAACATTTTTAAAGATAATTTGCATTTAATAAATAAAAATATAAATACTTTCAATAAATATTTTTTAGATTAAATCAATTACATATGTTTTATTAGAAATATATTTTTTTAAATGCTTCAGATTAATTATAGAGAATTATTGTAGAATTTTAAATGCAGGACCACTTGCAGAGTTACATACAACAACAACAACAAAAGCTGAATATGAACCAATATTTGTAAAGAAAGAAAATTTCCCTCCACAATTCCAATTTGGCCATTTGTCAGTTCCTTTTGAAATTTGAGGTTGAATTGGAAGGATGTTAAGCTCCCTGAGTTTCAAAAAGTTTTTAAAGTTTCAGCCAACTATTACCATTCATTTTTTTAATACTGAAAATGAAATGTTCGATACACATGATGCATTGTGCTTATTGGACATATCTAAGGACATACCTTTTAGTCCATACATTTTCCACTGCATTAATATAAATGCAGTTTTATGTAAGCACACTGTAAGTTTTTAAAATCTGAATTATTACACTTACAGAATATGAAGTAACATCTACATTCATGTTGACTCGGTGGTTCTTCTCTTTCCCAGCATAAAGCCTCATCTCTAGTGCTAGTTATTTTGCATCATTTTACGTTCACTCAATAAACTTGACTGAATCCCAGGGGTGCATTCCATTCACAACAGTTTGTCAAGATAACTTCTTCAGCCTTATCTAGAGCGCTTCTGGATTTTGAGTGATAATTCGATATCTAATTTGAGAGAGTGAGCTGCCAGGAAGAGACCATCTGTGGTTAATTCTTCAGCTGTACTTTTGATCTACAGTTTTATTTTAAAGGTAGGGCACCTCTCATAATCTTTGATCTTTTCAGCTTTATCTTTTGAAACTTTGATGTATTTCACCCATCCCCTCTTCGTCTAAGTGAAATCTCACGCAGCAGCTGATGCAAAGCGTGTGGCGCACACATTTTTCCAGTTAATGGCAGCGCATATGTCTTTATCCTTATTGCGGCACGTTCTAAATCATCATGTATGGAATCTTTATCTCGTATCAGCGTTTCAAAGCATCTAAACCATGCAGGGAATCTGTGAACCTTTCAGAGAAAAGCAGAGATCAAGCTATCAGGTCACTTTTAATGCTGACATAGACCAGCATTAATTTCCTTGCTGGTTTGGTGCCTGTTTTGGTGATTGCTAGACCAGAAGGTCCAAGAAAATCATACTGGTTAAGGTAGTTAAGAAGCCTAGTGGGGACCAGCAACCAAATCACAACATATGCTGGTCCTTTCAACTGGCTAACTTGCATTAAGCAAGCTGACCGCCTTCTAAATCCTCTGGTAATGGAACCGAAGCATCCTATTGGGTCTCCTCATGGACGTCCTCTGAAGGAAGTCTGGGAAAAAGAGTTTTGAAAAGCTCTGGCTCTCCGTTGTTGTTGCCATGGAGAAGGGGAGAGCATTGTGGAGCTCTTAAGCGTTTTGCGCCAAGCTGGGGGTTGAAGCACGGGCCCCTTTTGTGAAGTGGGGTGAGAAGCAGGGTAGGGGGTGAAATGTGGGGGCTTCTTAAATTCGAGGAGGAGGGAGGCATTGTCCACATGCAGATTTCTGTCAGTGAAGACAAAGCTGTTTGTGTGTCGAGACCTTAAAGGAAGGACACTGCTGAAAGAAGAGAGCTTTTTGCACTCACTTGGTGTCTGTCTGGTGAAAGAGCAGAGATCAGACGTGGATCAGAACAACGACTGCACAACTTGTCATTCATGCACAGTGTGTTGTGACTGGTGTTCCTGCGTAACAGTAAAACAGCATTCTCGATCACATCACTTGCTTGAAGCAGATTTTTATTTCAAAAGACAACGTGTGGTAATAATTGCAGAGTTGAGTTACTCATAAATAGAGCTTAGCAGTATCTGTTCTTATTTTCTAGACGCAACCGGTTGCTATTGGACACTAAAGACTATTTAACAAAGAGTCAGGAATGGTGTATGGAGGTTTTTCATTGGACTGCATGAGTACAAAGGGCAAACTGGGCATTATCTTCTCTAGCGCTAAGGCTTTGCTACTGAAATCCTTCCTTAACAATGAAATGAAATGATGATGCAATCAAGGCCAATTCTTTATTCCGTCTTAAGGACATTATACAATTATTACAGCCCAGCCAATCCAGTGTTTCAAAGCTGCTGACCTGAAAATAAAATGCCTGTCATCATTTGCTCATGTTGTTCCAAACCTGTATGACTTTTCTTTTCTTTTATTTCTATTGAGGAGTACAAAAGGAGAAGTTCAGCAGAATGTTCACACTGCTCTTTTACATACAAAGAAAACATACAGTGTCAAGTATCTGGCTGTCAAGCTCCAAAAAGTTTGAAAGACATTATAAACGTGGTCTATATGACTTGTGCTACCATTCAAAAGTTTGAGGCCAGTAAGTGTTTTTTTTTTTTTTTTTAATTAACACTTTTTAGCAAGGATACATTACATTGATTAAAAGTGACAGTAAAGACTAAAAAATCTATTTCAAAATAAATGCTGATCTTTTTAGCTTTCAAAGAATCCTGAAAAAATTATCACAGGTTCCACAAAAATATTAATATTATTTTTACTGCATTTTGATCAAATGAATACAGCCTCATGAATATAAGAGACTTCTTTCAAAAACATTAAAACATCTTACTGGCCCCAAACTTTTATAATTCTCAATTTTCATACAGCTTTGAAATTTTCAAATTCGGCATGCCATGTTTACATTATGAGAAATTTAAGAACCTATTGGACTATAATATTTTATTCTATTCCTTACACAACACATATGGTACAACTTCAGAAGACATTTTGTGCTCCACAAAACAATGAATTTGGGTTTGAAATGACATGCAAGTAACTAAATGATGACAACGTATATTTTAGGTGAACTAATCCCATAAATTTTGATTTTAAGCCAAACTCAAGCAATCTTTTTTTGAAAGACCTCATCTAATGCAGAGTAATGAAGACGGAAACTTCCAGGTTATTTGGTGGCATCTGCATTTTACTGCATTTTTAAATAAAGGCCTTTAAAGTCTATAATGTATTAATATTTTATATAAGTGCTGCAAACCTTGAAGACCTTTAGTAGATACTACGGCATAACCAAGAAGAAGCACCTTCACATGTCTCTTGGCCTTGGGCAACATTAACAGTGCTGCCCATAAAATCCACACCTTGCTGGGTTCCATTTCACTGTGCTCCCCTCTGTTTTATGTATGTGCTTGGAGGGATCAAAGCAGACCTGCCACCGATGATGTTAACAAGAATCACAACAGATTCATGAGGGAGGCCGGCCGAGGTGTGGTCTCCATTATCAGGCACTTAGTCCATGCACTCTGTGGAAAGAAGCTTTGCTCATTAACTTCTCAGAGTGCAACTTACCACATTCCACACAAGCCATGCCAGGGTGAAAGTTTTTAATAGGCCTTAAGAAGGAATGTAGGACTTGAATGGAGGAAAGATTTGTGAAACAAGCAAGAAACAAACAAACAAACAATTGAAACTATTTCAGCAACATAGAATGTTAATGTGGCATCTTTAAGAAATGAACAAACTTTGTGTTTACAATAAGGATGCACAATATATTTGCACCATATTAATTATCAAAAGTTTTTAGAGATTTTTGCCTCAGAATTATGACTTACTGTGTCATAGTTTTGATTTTTTATGTCGGAATTTTGACTTTTTGTTCTGATTATGATTTTATCTCAATTTCAACTTTAAAATTATCATTCTGATTTAGTATGTAATAATTTTGTCTTTTCTATATCTCATAATTATGACTAAATATTTCATAATTTCAACACTTTTATCTCACCAGTATGATTTTATCTCATACTTGAAACTTTTTATATATATAATTATAATTTGATATGTCATAATTATGATTTACAGTTTTAATGTTTTGCAATAATTTTGACTTGTCATGACTTCATCCCAGTTTAGACATTTTATATCACAATTTCAACTTTTATAGTAGAATTCATATTATGTAATCATGATCATAATCTGTATGTCATAATCTTGACATTTTAATCTCATAATTATTATGACTAAATATCTCATTTTAACTTTTTATATTATCATTTTAAATTTTTCTCAATTTGGACTTTTTATATATTATAATTTAAATTTATATTATAACTCTGACTTGGTATGTCATAACTTTTTGTCAAAATTTTTATCTCATTATGACTAAATATCGCAATTTATACTACGGGGCCACTGAATGCTTGAATCTGATTGGCTGACGACGTTCTGAGGTGTGCAATTATTTTCAGGGAAATGCACGGCGAACGTAGTTCCAGGCAGCTCTCTTGACCGCATTACAGTTTCTTGACATTTTAATCTCATAATTATTATGACAAAATATCTAATTTTTTTAGACTTTTTTCTCATTGTGACATATTTTCAACTTTTTATATAAGAAAATTGTCTTTTTAGCTCATACTTATGACTTAACATGTCATAAAATTCATCTCATAATTATGATTTACAGTTTTGACTGTTAATAATTTGACTTTTTATGCAATTTTAACTTTGTGTCATAATTACGAGTAATGTCAATCTCAGTTTCTACTTTTTATATAAATTTCAACTTTTTATATTATAATTCATACTTAGTATGTCATAATTTTGACTTTTTATCTCATAATTATGATTGTCATTAAATTAATCTCATAATTATGATTTACCGTTTTGACTGTTATTTGTTATTTGACTGTAATAATTAGACTTTTTATGCAATTTTAATTTTTTGTAATAATTATGAGTTATGTCAATCTCAGTTTCTACTTTTTATATAAATGTCAACTTTTTATATTATAATTCATAGTTAGTATCTCATAATTTTGACTTTTTATCTCATAATTATGTGATGGAAATGGGATTTGAGTCCTCTCAAAAACTTGATGAATTTTCAGAGGGGCACATCCCTGCCCTCAATGCCTTGTGCACTCAGTAGCCCGTCTCTCTCAGCTGTGCCTATTGTGTGCTGGGCACCAGTTGGCTCGGCTTCGCACATATTTAGGTCAGCCATCAGCCGTGAAGTTGCTGTGGCCACTGCTGGTGAAGCAGGACATGTGTCTTGGCGTTGGCTAAATGATGCTTTGGCAGGAGGTTTTTGTCAGTCTCTGCTACTGTTGCACCAGCCAACTGCCAATCAGCTGTCCAAGTATATGTTCCCACATGCTTCTTGAGGAGTGTTTAAGGATAGATGACTGAAAAGAGAAAAATAAGTCTGGTGTGTTTGTATTCTGGGCTTTGTATTCTCACCCCGCGATACTCCATATTTACAGCATTAGATCATCCATAAATGACAATTCTGTCATTATTTATGCACCCTCATGCTGATCCAAACCCGTATGGCTTTCTTTCTTCCACGGAACACAAAAGAAGAGGTATAGCAGAATGTTCTCATTGGTGTTTTCCATGAAATCAACTATAAAAGTAGTCCAGTAGTCTGTATATTTTAAGTCTATTTGATTAAATCAGAATTGTTGTCAGTGTTGGGTAAGTTACTCTAAAAAGTAATTAATTACTGCCTGTGCCTACTAATTACATCTTCAACAGTGTAATTAGATTATTGTACTAATTACTCTCTTTAAAATGTATTGCATTGTTTATTACTTATACTTTCTAAATCCTATATCAGCCTTGACCAAGGATAGACATGAAACTGCTCTTTTAATTCTTTCAAATAATAATATAAAATTAGTGCTGGGCAACGATTAATCGTGATTAATCACTTCCAAAATAAAAGTTTTTGATTATATAATATAATTGTGTGTACTGTGTATATTTATTATGTATATATATAAAGACACACACATACAGTATATATTTTGAAAATATTTACATGTATATATTTATATTCATATAATTTATATTATACATATATAAATATATTTAAAATATAAACATAAAATTTTTCTGAAATATATACATGCATGTGTGTGTATTTATATATACATAATAAATATACACAGTACACACACATATATTATGTACACAAAAACTTTAATTTTAGATGTGATTAATCGCGATTAATCGATGCTAAATTGTTCTTGAACTGACCAAAGTATTTAAAGGGAGAAAGGGACATTAAAAACACACATTTTAACATTAAATGTAAAATGTTAATGTTAAATCCAGTATTGTTTTTAATAAAGAATTGTTCTATAGTCTATACAGTATTTAATGCAATTACATCAGAAGTAATTGTTATTAAATTACAGAAAAATTAAGAATGACCTTTTCAAGGGAAAAGTAATTAAATTAGTTACTAATTACTTAGTAATGCATTAAACCCAACACTAAGTGTTATCTGCTAAAAAAACATCTTCACTGCTGCTCACATCTCATCACTTAAAATAAAAAATATATTAATATTATTATTGTTTATTAAAATATGCTAGAATTTTTTTTAAGTAAATATCTTTAAAAAATATATCTGGTATGAAGAATCGTTGCTTTGACGCATCACTCTTGCTGTAAATAGGCAACTTGTTCTCATGAAAAATCACAGTAAATTGTACAAGATGGCATGATATCATACAATCTCACGATTTTGTGCAGATTTTGATCAAAGAGGCCTTAGACTCAAATCTTTGATTCATGCTATCTACATGGTTAGTTACCAGTTGCCAGACTGGCATTATCTATAGGACAGTTTAACACTTAGATGATAACCTCTAAATTTCCCACTGTGTGTTCGTTTGCAGGCCAGCTCCTGTGAGTGTGTAAACTACACTGAACATTTATCTTTGCACAGATTGTTTGGCTTCTTCCCTCAGAAAACTCCGTCCCGAAAAGCTGCCCTGTGTGTTTGCCTTCGTTCTCAGATTGTTCGAAAAGAAAACTGAACATGACACTTGTTCTTTGCAGAGGCTGTAAACACTGTCACAGCTCAGTGGTCCTGCAAAGGAGTGTGTTGGCAAGTGAACCTGTGAACATTTCAACCTAGTTTACTTTGCTAGTGTCATAATCTCCGCCATCAGTTTTGAGGCATTCGATGAAGCTGAGCTTCCTGTGGCGCAGTGGTATCTAGGCCGCTTTTCCATTTAAACGTACAGTGTTTCACTTTGTTTTCTTGTTCAGCAAACTCTGGAATCAGTTGGTAAAGTTTCTCCTCTGGACCACCCGCACTTGTGTATAATATTCGTATTAACACAGCAATTCCTATTTGATCGTATAGACAGATCTTGGAGTCTTATCATTCTTTTGTGCAAGCTGTTTCCTGGAGGGGATCCAAGATCACACCTGTAGGCCGATTTATTATGTGTGGGACAACTTTGAGAATGATCTGTTTGTTGAACACTTTTTCTGGTGGGAAAAACTAGGCTTGGCAGTTAACAGTTTTGCATATTTCATGTCTATGCCATTTTATTGTTTGATTTAAAGGACATTTTCATGACTTTTGTATGATACACATTTTGGTAGTGAAAATGACTACTTAATACAGTATGTCTGGAAAAAAATGACATTTACAGCAGTGCTTTCTTCAGATTTTTTTAGAGACGTGTTTGGATCAGTTTTCATCGGTACTTTATTGTAAAGTGTCTCTGTAATATTTTTTCTTATATGCCAGAGTGTTTGTTATGCTTTAGAAGCACTTACTGGTAAGAGAATCAACAGTGAGAGAGAGACTTAATGCATTTCAGAGTGGCTGTAATATACAAAGTTGGGATTTTATTGCAGACCTCATTAAAGGAAAGACAAAAAGTAAGAAAGCACTTAACATATACATTACTCTCTTCTTCTCAGCATATGGATCAGATTTCTGGCATGATTTAGCAAGTTTATTAAGCATATTTAAAAGAAACAGTTTAGTAGTTTATGGGATTATTGAGTATTATGAACACAATGGAACAGGATGTGACTTGTTATTAGGTCGCTTCCCTTGCAGAAAATGTTTACTTGTGGGAAAATTGTGATTATATTCCATTTTTAATAAAGCATAAAGTTAGGAAATTATTTTTAGGCTGTGAATCGATTACAAAAATGAATGTAATAAATTGCATGATATATGGTTAATTAATTGAATAAGGTGTCAAAATATTTATAATAATCTACAATAAAACAAATGTCTGGCATAGGAAGTACTTTTTAAATCATGTTTTATGATCAGTAATATTGTGCATTTTTTATATTAAAAAAATATATATTTTATCTCCTCAATTATACGTTATAATGAGAATAAGAAGGGTAATCTTTGTTAAACTGAATTGTTTAACACACCAGTGAAATAAGTTTAATTGCAAACAAATTGCATCACAAAGTGCAACACATTTAGTTGAATGTGTATGCATGGCATTTTGTGTGCGTGTGCAAATGTGTGTGCGTGCAAGAGAGAAACTCCTTGTTGTGTCTGCAACTGCGTGTCTGGCTTAGCTGACAGTATGTGAAAGGACAGTGTAACAGACTGGAAACATGTCCTCATTGTCCTGCAATTATAGCTCTCTCCATTCACATGACAGAGGGGCCCTTTACACTAGGGACCCACACTTGCTACAAGAGAATACACTGGACCATGAACAATACCTGTCAAACTAAAGGACAGAGCAAATGTGACACAGCGGCCAGACTTAGATGCTTTTGCTCTTAATCATTGGTAATGATAAAGTGGGGATGAATGAAATGGAAGGTGTATTTTTTATTTTACTTATTTTTTTATTTTTATTTTTTTGCTCTGCCAACATTTCCAATGGCCCCACCACTAACTAACTAATTAACTAACTAAAAAAATTAATGAATAATAGTAGTTATTATAATAATAACAGTATTTATTTGTTTGTTTATTTATTTGTTTGTTTGTAGCTTCATTACTATTAACAATAATAATAATACCACTAATAATGATGATAATATTTAATAATGATTTTTGTCAAATTTGGTCATATATAAAAAAAATACTTGTATACAAATAATATGTATGTATGTGTCTATAAATAATAAATAAATAAACAGTTTATTTATTTATCATCATAATTGTATATTATTATTAGTAGTAGTAGTAAATTAATAATAATACACTTTTATTTAAATAATAATAATAATAATACACCATCAGCATCATGTTATATTATTATTATTAGTAGTAGTAGTAGTAGTAGTAATAATAATAATACAGTTTTATTTTTTGCAATATGTTTCAGGAATATTAAAAATATACTTGTATTCAAATAAGTATCAGAATTATCTATTCATATTTATACTTGTAAAAAAATTATAATATTAAAACCAATGTTAATGGTAAACATTTATTAATTCATTTAAAAATTGGTGAACTTGTTGTTATTAATAATAATAATGTTGAGTGTAATAAACTTTAAATTCAAATAAGTATGTGAATAATATATTCATATTTTCCCTGTTAAAAAAAATACAACAGATATTCAGCACCTCTCCACACCAAACTTTTCAAACATATTTTTCTTTTTGTGTTCACAGTTGATGTATTGCTTGACAGGAAGCTGGTTGTATTGCTGTTCAAACAGTTTGAAAAAAAAAGATCATAAAACTGTGAAGGTCGAAATGCTTGGTGAACAATCACAGAATTAAACTCCATGTTCCAGCATGTTCTCAAAGTTCATCTTACCCACAAGAATGTAAACTTACCACTTGCCATGCCATTCAATTCAGTTTAAACATTAACCGAGTCTCTCAATGTGCCTTTGTGTCTTCATAGATGGACTCCACCAGGTCTCGGCCCTCTGCACCCTACGGGTGACCATCATAACGGACGACATGTTGACGAACAGCATCACCGTTCGTCTGGAGAACATGTCTCAAGAGCGTTTCCTCTCCCCTCTGCTGTCTCTCTTTACTGAAGGCGTAGCCGCAGTCTTGTCCACCAGTCCTGACGGTGTCTTCGTCTTCAATGTCCAAAATGACACGGACGTTAGCAGCAGCATTGTCAACGTTACTTTCTCGGCCCTGCTCCCGGGTGGAGCTCCGGGACATTATTTCCCATCAGAGGAGCTGCAGGAGCAGCTGTATCTGAACCGTACGTTGTTGACGTTGATCTCGACTCAGCGCGTCCTGCCGTTTGATGATAATATCTGTTTGCGGGAGCCCTGTGAGAACTACATGAAGTGCGTAGCTGTTCTGAAGTTTGACAGTACGGCTCCCTTCGTGGCGTCCAACACAGTTCTCTTCAGACCCATACACCCCATGAACGGGTTACGCTGTCGATGTCCTGACGGTTTCACTGGAGACTACTGTGAGACAGAGGTGGACCTTTGTTACTCAGGCCCATGTCAGAACAACGGGAAGTGCCGCAGTCGAGAGGGGGGATACACCTGTGAGTGCCCACAAGATTTTACTGGTCAGTATCTGGTAATCTATCTATCTATCTATCTATCTATCTATCTATCTATCTATCTATCTATCTGTCCGTTCAACCATCTATCTGTTTATATATGTATTTGTCTATCCATCTATCTGTCTGTCTGTCTGTCCATTCGTCCATTCATCCTTCTAAATGTCTGTCTATGTATCTGTCTGTCTATCCATCTATCTGTCTGTCTGTCTGTCCATTCATCCATTCATCCTTCTAAATGTCTGTCTATGTATCTGTCTGTCTATCCATCTATCTGTCTGTCTGTCTGTCTGTCTGTCTGTCCATCCATATGTCCATCCTTCTATCTGTCTATGAATCTGTCTATCCATCTATCTGTCTGTCTGTCTGCCCATCCATCCGTCCTTCTGTCCATCTATCCATCTATCTTTTTGTGTCCATCCATCTGTCCGTCTATGTATCTGTCTATGAATCGGTCTGTTCATCTATCCGCCCGTCCATCCATCTGTCTGACTATCTGTAGGTCCATGTGTCCATCCATCCGTACATCTGTCCGTACATCCTTCTGTCTGTCTGTCTGTCTATCCGTCTGTCCGTCCGTCTATCGTTCAAAATTAGGAAGTGAATGCAGATTTCAACAGCATTCTCAATTCAGGTCTAAATGGCACACACTTCTATACCCAATTCATTATCGGCCAATTGAAAATTGCAAGAAAAGTAATACCACACTTTTTCTAAAATGGCATGATTTGAGGTGTTATGTCGAAAAAGTTGCTGACGGATAGTGGTTTCTTCACATCCCTAACCTAATTCCAAGCAATAGTGAGCTAATAATGATGTATGCCACAGCAAACACCACAAAAAAACTTTTTTGTGTGTGTTTTGTATGGATAGTTGATTGCAAATTGGTTGCAAATTGTTCCCTTCTAAGTTGCTCAGACTCGTGAGAGCGTCATTAGTTTTGCTTCTGTCATAACTTGAATGGAGATCCGCTCTTGGGGGAAGGAATTATCCTGTGTAAGTTTGACAGGAGGAATGGCATCCAGACTCTCAGTCCCAAGGTTCAGAGTTCCCGCACTGGATCATTCACTTTGACAGCTTCTGTCTGTTTGTCAGCTCAAGTTTCTGGACTACAGTAAAGAGTAGTGAACCTCTGCCCTCTTGAGCCCTCAGGTAGTATGTGGTCATAACTAGAGGTGTTGACAGTGGCCTCTGTAGTTCCTCTCATGGGTTTCTCTCATTACAGAGTAATGTATCCCTGTAATTCCTCCGAAATGAGGGATTATCTGACCGACATTTGGATCATTACCTCTTTGAAACCTCTTTTGTGTGTCCCAGTCGACATAGTTCCTCTGGGCCCCGATCTTGTCAAGTTAATGGCAAGTACTCAATGGTGCGCACACCGAGCTGGCCAGGAATCAGAGATACAGGATTACAAGTCCAACAAGGTAAAGTCCTCCAAGCAAACCTCAGATGTTTGTTCTAAGGCTACTGCGTTTGTCAGCATGGTGATGGATTTTGGGGGAGATTGTTATCGGCATGTTTCTGTGTCCTGTGCGGATGTGTCCATCTCAGATGAAAGCAAACAACACACGTCTAGATACACACACAACAGGGTCCAAAATAACACATAGAAAGTGACTAATATAAGTAAAAATTGACTGTGGCGAGTAAAATAAACAGTTATAAATGGGTATATGATCTAAAGTTTGTCCTCAGAGGTTTATTTCTGGATCCTGTTTATTTTAGGAAGTTGAATGTGGTGAATCATATGAAATACTCACAGTAAGCTACTAAAGTAAAAAAATGTAGAACAAAATCATAATGTGTCAATTAATGTTTTATATGTATATGTATGAAGCTGTAGATGAAACAGTCATGCACAATTTTCCACAAATATGCTATAAAACTTTAAATAACTCATTGTTAGTTGTCTTTTTTTAAATTAACAATATATTTTAATGCTAAATATGGTTCAGCAATATTTATTTAGCATCTATCTATCTGTCGATCTATCTTGACAAACTTTTCTTGTTTTGTTAAAAATGATTCTGGTAAAAATGATTCCGATAATTCTGGTATGATTATAGAATTTTTAAAATTTCAATTCTTTTTAATTCTACTTTACATTCCAAATTGAATTGCAATTATGTGTATTATTATTATTATTATTATTAACTATTATTATTAATTATTAACTATTATTGATATTTTTATTTCACCTGCTGTCAACAGGTGTGGCAGAAATACATTTTTGGACCCTGTACACACATACCAAGATACATATATGAAAACAGGGCTAAAAAAACCACTCAGGAAACAAGAGTATCAGGTTCAGTTGACCTTTATTGCAATATAAAGCAAAGCAGTCTTACTTTGAACTGCGTTTTTCTTGAATTATATCTTAATTTGATCAAATGCCCTAAACTCAGTCTCAGAATTGTATATTGTGATAAATATCAAAGGAGCCCTCTGGCAAACATCTACCTGTAACAATGTGAATGATGTCACTTTGCTAGCGGCATCTTCCAATAGCGAGTCGTCATCGGTTCACCCCACATCTCATGTCACATTACAAGAGCCTAGCGGAGCATAACAGGTGTCTTACAGACCACCAGGGCTCTTTCATTGTTCTTCCATTGCTTGGCAGTGGTCCTGTTTCTTTAGAGTATGAACAAAGGTTAGTCTGGGTCAGTGAGCACAGAATCACTAAGCATGCTGCTCAATGGTCTCTCTGAAGCCTTCTCGTTTAGACAGAACTGGAAGCCATTGTCCTGTCGGGACTAAAACTAAGCTCACTCAAGTGATTGGGTTAAGAGAACAAGTTTCCAATTATTATCAGAAATTGAGTTCCACGGATGAATTGCACTTATTATGTGTCAGTGGATGCATGAAATGTGGGTTTATTACCTCATTTTGCATGGCTGGAGAATAATAAAATAAAAATGAGGGTTTTTTATATTCTTGAAAATACAGGTTCTGGCATTGATGGTTCCATGAAGAACCTTTAACATCCATGAAACATTTCCATTGCACAATAAGGACATTTATAATGGAAAAAGGTTTTTCAGATTGGTAAAATCTTGGGTATTTTCTTTTCAGGAGAGCGCTGTGAGGTGAATGCGCGTTCAGGCCGGTGTGTTCCTGGTGTGTGTAAGAACGGTGGCAGGTGTGTGGACCTGCTGGTGGGAGGTTTCCTGTGCCAGTGTCCTGACGACGAGTATGAGAAGCCCTACTGCGAGATGACCACACGCAGCTTCCCTGGCCAGTCCTTCATCACCTTCAGAGGCCTGAGGCAGAGATTTCACTTCACCCTCTCCTTTACGTGAGTAAACCATCTAGAGTTACTCCATCCATCAGTTTATACACCCACCCACCCATCCATCCATCCATGCACTCCTGTCAACAGTGTTTCTTTTCTGAGGGTTATTATTTCGCATTTTCAAATCTTATTATTTTAAGTATTACAATAAAAATATCTTAATAATAATTAAGTATTTCTGTTTTAATAAATTATATATATATATATATATATATATATAAGAACTATTAAAATAAAAAGCTCTTATACTAAATAAATAATAGACTAATACTAATTAATTAATTAATTAATAATATATATTTTTAAAAGATCTCAATGAATAATCAATAAAATGATCGATTGTATGAATAAAAATAATGCTTTTCTATATAATAGTATTTTTAAATGTTTTAATGTTCACTTTTTGTTTTTAGGATTTGATAGTTTCACTTTAGTTTTTTTAATTAATCATATTTTTTATTTTAAAATTGTTTTATTTCATTTTTATATATTTTTATGTCACACTTAGTTAATTACATCTAATTCTCATACAAGTTGTGTCCTGGAAAAATGTCCTGCAAAAAAAGAAATAAAAAATTGTACAGGTAAACACCTGTTTAACCTTCTCAACGTCTCCTCACTTTCCCATTATGGCATTTATTAATTACCATGTAACCGATCTAGAAAATTAGACACCGTCGCATATCAACCACACGAGTTCTTCTCATGGCAAACATGAAAACAGGATGCCGCGTGTGGTGAGGCATCTTTGTTCAAACTTCCTGTGAGTCTGCCCCTTTGCCATGTGCTATCTGACACCTCTCCCTGCAAAAATCCCAAGTGCCCGCACCACAGGGCCAACTGAGATACCAGAGGTTGGCAAACATCAGAGTATCAGTTTCCCCCGTCCATTACCTCTAGCTGTGTCTCTTGGCAGGTTTTATCACTTCCTTTTCCTCCACTCCCTATCTTTTTTTATTCTTCTGTCAAGCCTGCATGTTTGTGTTGTGAGTGATTTTAGGACGTTCCTGAGCTTTTTTTCCTGCTCTTGATCTGTGGATCAGAAATGAATATTCATTCAAATGGAATGTCTGATTAAAATATGATAAATCCGGTGTAAAACAAGATTAAAACTAATTTATGAAACTTTTTTTAAATGGCCTGTGGATCCTAATTTACACTTTGAATTGAACAAGTTTATTATGGTCTTCATTAAGGTTTTATTAATTTGTTTATTTTTTCATAGGTTTGCTACCAGGGAGAGAAATGCCCTGCTCCTATATAATGGCAGGTTTAATGAAAGGCATGATTTCATTGCGATTGAAATTATTGAAGAGCAAATCCAGCTGACCTTCTCTGCTGGTAAGTAAGACAATTCATTTTAGTTTGAATATAAAATTTAAAAATATAAAATTTCAAATAATAATTAACATTTTAAGAACAGTACCAAGTGCTTTTGTTTAATAAAAAAAATTAAGAAACCAATAAAATATGTTTTAATGATATTACCGATATTGCAGTCACATATATTAAAAAAATTAAATAAACTACATATTTTTGATTCAAATTTTTTTTTGCAAAATGTGTTTGTTTTGTTTCATTTTGTGTTGTTTTGTCTCATTTCATTTTGTTTGTTTTTTATTTCGTTTTGTTTTTGTCTGCTCAAACTGCTAAACAACTAAATGGGTTTTAGTCAGATTTGAATCTGAAAAAGCTCCTTTTTTGAGTGTCATATCTCAAACATAAGTGCGTATAGATGTATCCAGAGCTGTGCCAAAGGAAACAGGTGGCCAAAGAGCATTGAAACACACTTCCTCTGTCTACCTGTTCCTTTGTTTTGTCAAACCTCACACATCAACAAGAGTTACTGTCCAGTCAGTGAGTGTGAAATACCATGTCCCGTCTCTTTAATGGGTCAGAATTGTTACAAAGGAAATACGACAGTGGAATTCATCCCTAGAGCGTCTTGGTATAAGCAGATGCTTGTTACGTCTTACAACAACACTGAGGGTCACCCGTCCACATGAGCTGAGAATAAAGACAGTGAAAGGCATTTCCTCCACTGTCCTGGAATGTAAAACATCAAACAACACAGTGATTCTGGTAAATCATGAACCCTCATAGGTCAAAGGTCTGTCCCAGCTTACTAGCCATCACTCAACATAATTGAGTTGGAGAGAGATATAAACAACTAAGATATTTGACATTGTATGCACTGAGGGAAAGTGCTGTCATGGGAGGTCCTGGCACACTATTATCTCCTCGACAATGATTTACTTATTTTGTCCACTAGACTGGAAAAATGCCACACAAATTAAAATCCTCAAGGTGCTTTGGAGCCAATTAATTTGTTTGGGATTTTTGCTATGGGGAATTGTATTGTATTGCATATTGTGCTAAGTGTTAAACTAAAAACACACTTCCTCTGTCTACCTGTTCCTTTGTTTTGTCAAACCTCACACATCAACAAGAGTTACTGTCCAGTCAGTGAGTGTGAAATACCATGTCCCGTCTCTTTAATGGGTCAGAATTGTTACAAAGGAAATACGACAGTGGAATTCATCCCTAGAGCGTCTTGGTATAAGCAGATGCTTGTTACGTCTTACAACAACACTGAGGGTCACCCGTCCACATGAGCTGAGAATAAAGACAGTGAAAGGCATTTCCTCCACTGTCCTGGAATGTAAAACATCAAACAACACAGTGATTCTGGTAAATCATGAACCCAATTAAATAAACTACATATTTTTGATTCAAATTTTTTTTTGCAAAATGTGTTTGTTTTGTTTCATTTTGTGTTGTTTTGTCTCATTTCATTTTGTTTGTTTTTTATTTCGTTTTGTTTTTGTCTGCTCAAACTGCTAAACAACTAAATGGGTTTTAGTCAGATTTGAATCTGAAAAAGCTCCTTTTTTGAGTGTCATATCTCAAACATAAGTGCGTATAGATGTATCCAGAGCTGTGCCAAAGGAAACAGGTGGCCAAAGAGCATTGAAACACACTTCCTCTGTCTACCTGTTCCTTTGTTTTGTCAAACCTCACACATCAACAAGAGTTACTGTCCAGTCGGTGAGTGTGAAATACCATGTCCCGTCTCTTTAATGGGTCAGAATTGTTTCCAAAGGAAATACGACAGTGGAATTCATCCCTAGAGCGTCTTGGTATAAGCAGATGCTTGTTACGTCTTACAACAACACTGAGGGTCACCCGTCCACATGAGCTGAGAATAAAGACAGTGAAAGGCATTTCCTCCACTGTCCTGGAATGTAAAACATCAAACAACACAGCGATTCTGGTAAATCATGAACCCTCATAGGTCAAAGGTCTGTCCCAGCTTACTAGCCATCACTCAACATAATTGAGTTGGAGAGAGATATAAACAACTAAGATATTTGACATTGTATGCACTGAGGGAAAGTGCTGTCATGGGAGGCCCTGACACACTATTATCTCCTCGATAATGATTTACTTATTTTGTCCACTAGACTGGAAAAATGCCACACAAATTAAAATCCTCAAGGTGCTTTGGAGCCAATTAATTTGTTTGGGATTTTTGCTATGGGGAATTGTATTGTATTGCATATTGTGCTAAGTGTTAAACTATATATATGTAGTATTTAGAATTTATTTAATATTTATATTAATTATGTTGTCATGAAAATATATATCATACATGTTAAAAACATTTTTTCCTTATCCAATTATCACTAGCAGAATTACTCTTTCTTGAATTTCAGCAAAACTGGTTTCTTCTTTCTTGTTATTTCTTTTTAGGAGAAACTAAAACCACAGTGACTCCATTTGTAGCTGGTGGGGTTAGTGATGGACAATGGCACAGAGTACACCTACATTACTACAACAAGGTAAGTCATTTGTACTGAACACAATAAGAATGGCGGCTGGTTGGAAGGTCAGTGAAGGAAAACCAATGGGGCTCATTCATGAAATCATGAAATTTGTTTAAATCTTTCAGGAATTGGATTGAATATGACAGCACTTTCTGTACGAATAGTTTTACAAACAATTTACACAAATTTTTTCTGTCTGTGCTTCATGAATAAGTGTGTAAAAATGCTTAATTTGGTTTTAAAACTGGTTTTATTTAGGTTATTGAAATATAATTTACATTAGGATATGTTAACAAAATAATAATTTTAGGTCAAATCAGGTAGAATATTAGAAATGTGTGCTAAAATCACCACTCATTTTTTTTTTACCCAGTTAAAGTCCATTATCATTTTATTTGCACTTCAGTCAAATTATTATTCCAATGCTAGAGAAAGTCAGAACCTTACAAGTAGCGTTTCTTGATGAGATCAGTGTGTCCATATTTCATGAAAGAAGACACGTGATATCAGCGGCATCTCTAGCTGTATCAAAGTTCACAGCATCTTCTAAGAACTGCAGTCAAAAGAAACAGCTTGTATTTCTGCTTCTTTGATCCCGTTCAGTTTTCAGACCCTCATATTTCAGTGAGTTGCTGAGATGCAGCATTTATGAAGTTTGGTGCGTGTGTAATACGTCATGTGTCATGTTTCATGGCCAAAAGCTAAGTGCGTTTATTCTGTGACCCAGGCATCTCATTACACAGCGTCTTGTTTTTAAGAGTATTTTGTAACCCATAGTGTTAGTATTATTTAATACGGTATTAAATTCTTGTTCTTCTTGTTTTGAAACAAATAGTTCTTGAGTGTTTTGTTGTTTGTTGTCGCTCAATTGCAAATACCTCACCATATTGTAGTTGCACGGGCAATTCATTCTGCTTGAATACATTAAGCTTTCATCGACCCTTCTTATGTTCCTTAGTGACCTTTTAGTAGCCTTATTTCCATGCTGTCTAACTTTAAAACAGTATTTGTTCATAAAGAACATAGCTGAGTCTGTCACAGTATTCCTGAATCATAGTGAAGCTTTAGAAAATCTCACTGAAATCTCTTCAGAAAGAAACATTTGTCCCTGAGGGATGACAGTCAGCATGCTGTGGGTTTCTATTTTTGAGGGTCCATATTTTCAAAAAATTTTTTTTTTTTTTTACATCTACACAAGTTGCACTAAACTGATGAAAGGCTAAAAAAGTTAAAAAAGAAAGTCATTAATACCAGTGACTGCAACCAGAATGTATCTAATATAATGTAGCATGTAAGTTAGCGAGAGTATTATTGGATTGGAGCACCGTTTATACTTGTAAACATGAATGAAAAATCAGACCCTAAAGCCATCTTTTGAGAGTCAACGCGTATGTCGTGTTTGCTCCATTGTGCCCGTAGCTCCCCCTTAACACGTCACTTAAAGAGTCCAAGTTCAATATAGTCCGATGGGGAATGCAGACAATAGCAGATCCCCTGTTGAGTTAATCCGGGACTACAATAACACGCTCAGAGTTTCTAAAAGCACCAGATGGCACACGTTTTTTCTGTTGCACTTAAACATAAAAACGCTCCAGCCTATTATTGTAAATCTCCAGAATATGCTTTTTTATTTCATGAAGTTTTGCTCCATCTGGAGCCTCGTCCATATGGTAAGGTTGTGGTGAAGTACGGAAATCCATCTCTCATCTTCTACCAAAATATATCTCTATTTTGACATTCAAAAATTTCTAACAAGATTTAATTGCTAAGCAATTGTGAAATGGTGACTTAAAAACTATCACTTCTGTTTGACCCCATTGATCTTTTGCTTTCCCCATTGATCTTTGATTTATTTTGTTTGTTCTGTGTGTTATTTTGTCAATGGACTCAAATGTTTTTGAATACACTTTCAGATATTTACCTTGAGTAATAATAAGCAAACACAATGGGATGCAGCTGTAATGCAGTGATGCTTTGAAGAGTCAGGTCTCCTCACTTTAAAGTGTCCCTGTCACGGTCCAGGTGTGTGGAGGCAGGCAGGATAACGAGGACAACAAGGATTCAAATAAGGATATTTAATGGAGCGACAACAAGGCAGATTCTCTATCTCTATTTTGACATTCAAAAATTTCTAACAAGATTTAATTGCTAAGCAATTGTGAAATGGTGACTTAAAAACTATCACTTCTGTTTGACCCCATTGATCTTTTGCTTTCCCCATTGATCTTTGATTTATTTTGTTTGTTCTGTGTGTTATTTTGTCAATGGACTCAAATGTTTTTGAATACACTTTCAGATATTTACCTTGAGTAATAATAAGCAAACACAATGGGATGCAGCTGTAATGCAGTGATGCTTTGAAGAGTCAGGTCTCCTCACTTTAAAGTGTCCCTGTCACGGTCCAGGTGTGTGGAGCCAGCTAGTGGCGACCTAATGCAATTTTTACAAACAATCCTTTGATGGTGAAAAAACATTGCATTAATTCACAGTTTGGCAGTGTTTTAAACCTAATAGTTTGTTGAGACTGACTGTTTTTATGTTTGAAGTCACAGAGACCTCAATTATGTACGTGTAAAAATAATAGTAGTTAATAATATTTTTAATCTGTATTTGAAGTCTCTTCTGTTCACCAAGACTTAATTTAAGTGATCAAAAATACATTTAAAATCAATAATACTGTGAAATATTATTACAATTTAAAAAGACTGTTTTCTATTTTAAATTATTATACAATGTAATTTATTCCTGTGATGCAAAGCTGAATTTTCAGCATCATTACTGCAGTCTTCGGTGGCACATGATCCTTCAGAAATCATTCACATATGCTGATTTGCTTATTTGCTTCTGTTTGTGATAAATTTGACCTTGGCAAATGCACATGGTAGAAAAAAATAATTAAACGAGAAAACTAAATCAATTGGCAACAGTTTATTTCTACACTTTGTACACCAGTAACAGCATGTGAAAAGTCATTGAATTTACAGTATATACATGTGTTGTATTTAGGGGTGATTCAATTATCACGTACGAAGCATGATATCAAAATTTGTTTATAGTCAGTTCTCATAAGATTCAGAAAAATCATTAAAGAACAGTCAAGTATGTTAAGCTATTACTATGTCTTTTGGGTTTCACTGACCCCAAACAGAACATACATTTTCTGCCTTATAATAATTTGGAAAGGGAAAAAAAACTCACGTGTAGGCCCCAGGATCTATTAACTATTGTTTTGAACTTTGAAACAAAAAGGCTGATGAGTTACAAGGTTGGGGGTTAATAGCTGTTGTCAGGATTTGTGTGCAATGTCCTGAGAGCATTGAGCTTGTCATTGAGTTCATTTTCGTCAGTGGACTCGAGACAAGAGAGATTGTGGGATCATCATGGCGTTACGATGGAGGTGGATCCTTATTAAGAGTGGCAGAGGGTTGAGTTGCAGTGACCTCTTAAGGGTCGTCAGCACTCTGATCCTGAATCCGTTTTCTTTTCATAATATTTTTTCCTTTACAGATTGTTGTGCACCTGATGAAAATTGTAATAGAGACGTACAACCACTTTAATAGCAGTAGAAACTTGATATTTGGATGGTATACGGTCTGTCAAAAAGAGTCTCAAACCATTTTTTTTCACCAGGTTTTCACACAATTTTTTAAAGTTATATGACTGATGTTGCCTGAACAGTTGGCTTCAGGCCTTGACCAGTTGGATTTATTCCACGACACGTGCGTCAGTGTGTAGGAATGCTCCCATTCATGGCTTTCCTTGTTGACCAGTTTAGCAGTCTACTCACATTGCCTTATTCATCTCTGCTGTCTGGCAGAAACTGAGAGGAATATTAAAACTGCCATCTAATTTATGAATGTGTGAATGTTTAGTAAAAAGTTAGTAAAGGAGAAAAGAAACAGTCAAAGCACCCTCATAGTTTCAATATATAATATTGCATACATTTTTTTTTTATTTCATTTATTTAGTTAGTTACTTTATTATTGTATTATTGATATTTAAAGTTGAATAGAAGTATTAACATTTATTTATTATTTACATATTTTAATTATCCCTTTGCTTTATTGACAGCAGCACTAAAAATAATAATAAAAATAATAATAATTATTATTAGGATTATTATGCAAAGTTTATAAATTTATTATTTATTTAATTATCCCTTTGATTTATAGACAGCAACACTCAATAATAATAATAATAATAATAAATTATTGTTGCTATTATTATTATCATTATGTAATAATTTGACAAACACTTTATAAATATTATTCTGCTTACACTCTCTTTCTACACAGATAGTTCTGTTCTGTCGACATCCGAGTCTGAATAGTGACCGCAGTGGTGTAATGAACTGTCTTTAGGAGCGAGTGATGTTCACATCACACCAAACTGTCACTTGGACATTTTTTAACACCACAGGGCAGACATCAAAGAGCAACTCAGCACATCATACGCACCACAAAATCAATTTTAATAAGCTGAGAAAATTTGAAAAACCTCTTGTGTGGGG
Organism: Sinocyclocheilus rhinocerous; assembly: GCF_001515625.1. Classification (NCBI taxonomy): domain Eukaryota; kingdom Metazoa; phylum Chordata; class Actinopteri; order Cypriniformes; family Cyprinidae; genus Sinocyclocheilus; species Sinocyclocheilus rhinocerous. Next base: position 1,033,735 of record NW_015641014.1, read on the forward strand.
GAAGGGTGTTGCCAGATGATAATACAAATTTTGGCTGTGTTGTGGAAACAGTTTGGGTCTCTGGGGAGGTTTTACATGAAATGATGAGCTCTCTTTGTCTGGTATCTCCTCTGTGCCAGCATCTCTGTGGCATAATCCAATTAGATGAGCTGAGAAAGCCACAGAATGTCACCGAGTGGTAAACAGTCATCTCATGCTGTGTGTTAAAGATTACAGACAAACAAGACCTATTATCTCCAAACTCACAAAAGGGGTGAATGGAAATGCTATTCAGATACACAAACTTTGGGACTCTTAGCCAGGATGTAAGAAGAAGATTTAAAACAAAGGATTAATGGTGACAAATGTGTGATCTTCATTACATTACTTTAGGGTTTTTTAAAAACATATCAATATAAAAGCAAAAAATAATGATACTCTGAATAACATTTTTTGTACTAGACCTACTATAAAATATTTATTTTACTTTTATTTTTTTCTGTCAGATAAAAAAAAAGAAGTACCATCACATTTTAGCAGTAATCAAAATCATTGAATCAGAGTTGTTTATCATTTCCACTTGTTTCAATTCAAGCCCAATATAGGGCGTCTTGGCATCCCTCACGGCCCCTCTGAGGAAAAGGTTGCTGTGGTTGCCGTCGATGAGTGTGATGTGGCCATGGCTCTGCGTTTCGGGGGACAGATTGGGAATTACAGCTGTGCAGCCCGTGGCACCCAAACAGGCCAAAAGAAGTAAGTGTTTTCCTACAGTCAACATAAAATTGCTTTTACAACCTATTTTTTAGGTTTTTATATTATTTGACTTCTGTTGTGTGGCATATTTAAAGGGATAGTTCACCCAAAAATGAAAATTCTGTCTTTAATTACTACAAATGATTTAATTTGTCATTTTAATCCCTCATGTCCTTCCAAACTCGTAAAACCTTCGTTCATCTTCAAAACATATATTAAGATTTTTTTGATGAAATCCGAGAGCTTTCTGACCCTCCCATAGACAGCAATGCAACTGACACGTCCAAGGCCCAGAAAGGTAGTAAGGACATCATAAAAATAGTCCATGTGACATCAGTGGTTAAAACCTTAATTTAATGAAGCTACGAGAATACTTTTTGTGCACAAAGACAACAAAAATAAAAACTTTATTCAAAAACTCTTCTCTTCTCTTCAACCGTAATTTAATGAAGCTATAAAAATAACGACTTTATTTAACAATTCTTCTCTAATTAATGACAGAATTTTCATTTTTGGGTGAACTATCCCTTTAAGAGTGAAACAGTATATTCAACATTTAAAAAATATATATATTGTTGATAAAAAATATATTATTTATGATAATAATAATACCAATTTTTTATTTATTTGTTTTATCAAATAACTAAAACATAAAAATAAAAACTAAATAAAGACTGGAAATTTTTTCCTAAAATCAGCATGAAACATTTTTTACAACTTTTACTTGTATAATATGTCATACATAAAAGTGAAAAATGATATTTAACAAGAAATAAAAAATATTATAATATAAATCAAAACTTTGATAATAATAACATTTATTTATTTACTTACTTGCTTATTTTTTTCTTGTTGAATATCCTATTTCAGTCAAATGAATGAATGAATATTATTCTTATGATGACTTTTATTATTACTGTATTAATAATATTAATATATTTTATTATCAGTAATAATAATAATACTTTATTCTTTATGCTAATCTTACCTTTTATTTATTCATGTATGTACTTAATTATTTATAGCAAAAAACCTGAAAAAAAAAGAGGAAACATTTACTAAACCCCCATTTATTGAATATATGAAATTTCATGTCGACTAGATTGCCAAACGTTTGACATAGAATGTTTGGTTGGGACAGTACCTACAGTGTCGTTATATGCTGTTTTGGTAAAATGGGTTGCAAAACCCACAAAACACTGCTTTTGATTAAGGAAGTAAATAGTCTCATTTGTGATTTCATGTTGGCTTAAGATGTTTGTTGTGATCCCTGACTAACAAGTTGCACTATTTGTTTCTTTCTTCTCACACTCTCTCCGTCTCCCACATTCATTCATGTTTTCACCGTCTAAAGTCCTCAGGGCATGATATTGTTCACTGAAAGGGAGAGTGTGACAGGACGGGGAACTTGAGCGCACGAAGGCACGTTAACTACCGTCGGGTGTTGAATAGCTGATCATTACAGCAGATTACACAGCATTCTGCTACTCCCCTTACACTCAGCTCCATCTTTTTTTCCTAATCTCCTCCAATCTGCACTCTGTCGCATGTCAAACCAGTTTTATGGGCTTTACAATGGAACCACACTCCGGCTTATCTGCAGCTGGGATTTGCCATTGTAGGCTAATTGTCTCTGTGTGTGGAGAACAGAGCGGTATGAGATGGTGGAGCTCCATCTGAGATAAGTGGAGATATGGTCTGTAAAGCCTCTCAAATGCAACTGCTGGGGTCAGACCATATGCTCGCAGTAAGTGCTGACCCATAAACCCACAGATCTACATGGATTTATGGATCAAGATATGAATTGTTGATGAAATGCACTGCGGTCCACTACAATGTGAAGCCCAGATGCTGAAATACAAAACCACATCATATCTGGATACAATAAAGCAGAAATAACAAAATATTGTTCTAGATAAAACTTAAAAATAAACACACTCCTTTTAATAGCTCTGCATATTTTATTTTCTAATGGCTCTCTCTTTTTTTTCAAGACTCTTGAAATCTAATAATCTGACTGCCTTTCTATGTATGATAGATATGATGGATATGATCATTCCTGCCAGATGTTGCTGGATAAAAATTTATTTTAAAAGAAATTTGGCTATGAAGAGCATTAACTGCATTTTGTTTCTGTCAAATAATGCAAAAACCTGGAACCTTTTTTATTCTTTTATTGAAAAACAGACAGCATAAAAATGTGTTATATATACAGTATTTATGTATTTATTTATTTCTATAACCGTTTTGACTCGTGGTACCCAAACAAGCCAAAAGATGTGAATGCCAAAAGCCAAAAGAAGAAATGTTTTCTTAAAGTCATCATGAAACAGTTTTACTTGAATAGTGTGGAAAATGTTAACATTATTTATGATGATAGTGTTATAATAGTATTATTGATACTAATAATATTTACTCATAATACTATACTATACATATTTTTGTTTGCACGCACATGAACCTTATGAATGTGTTAAGCCATTAAAAATGGAGAATGTTTAGGACTGTTTGTGGCTTCAGGGATCTTTCTGTGTGTATGTTTGCAGGTCATTGGATCTAACAGGACCTCTGCTCCTGGGTGGCGTCCCAAACCTCCCTGAGGATTTCCCTGTAAAGAACCGAGACTTTGTTGGCTGCATTAGGAACCTGACAATTGACAGCAAGCCCATAGACATGGCCAGTTTTATTGCCAACAATGGCACCTTAGCAGGTTAGAAACTGTAGGGTTCATATCATGACAAATCTTCCTTGATTTTTTTAATACTTCATTTTGAAGTACTGTAAAAACAAACTCTAACTTTTAAAACTCACAACTTCCTTCTCAACCTCCCCAAAAATGGTTCATAAACAATAGACAAAATGTGCATATGACCTTTTTAAATGAGAATTTTTCACAGCACTGTTTTTTTTCTTTCTTTCTTTTGTAACTCTCCATTAAGGTGTCAAACTCCAACCCTAATATTTAAAGTGTGCTCTCCCTTTCTATTCAGGTTGTGCAGCAAAACATGACTTTTGTAGCCAGGTTGTTTGTCAGAATGGAGGTGTATGTGTGAATAGATGGAACACCCACACCTGTAACTGCCCATTAGGCTATGGAGGAAAGAACTGTGAACATGGTAAGATAATCCTCTCTTTCTACTCTATTCTGTAAATCATTCTTCCTTTGACTTGATTTTGCTTAATGGACACAAACACATAGACACGCCTCCCATCTTTTGCCCGGATTTGCCCTTGGCCTCCATGAAATACCAATGTGTAAACAAATCCAGTGACTCGTACTCAGCAGTTATCTATCTATTTATCTATCTATCTATCTATCTATCTATCTGTCTGTCTGTCTGTCTGTCTGTCT
>NW_015641014.1:1039327-1046128 GCF_001515625.1 Sinocyclocheilus rhinocerous
TATCTATCTATCTATCTATCTATCTATCTTATCTGTCTTATCTATCTATCTATCTATCTATCTATCTGTTGTTCTGTCTGTCTGTCTATCTATCTATCTGTCGTTCTGTCATTCTATCGTTCTATCGTTTTCTCATTCTATCCATCTACAGGAAATGACAGGTTATATGTCACAATCTTTTTCCACTCTAAACCTGTTTGAGTAAGTGCATTATAATCACAAAGAGTATATTTTAACAGTAAGTTAAGATTTAAGAGCGCAAATGGGATTGCAACTGGCTTATCATTTTCAGTGAGCTTAGTTTGACCTAATTTCCTGTAGGGAAACCCGGTTGAACCCGCATTTTCTAATTATTTTTGCTTATCAATTGGATGGAGGAGTCATGCCATGTTATGAGACTTCAAAAGAACATAAAAGTCATAATACTGCCAATGCAAGTAGATCTAAATCCCTCATGTTTGCCCCGAAACTAAATTACTTTATTCAGTGAAATACAAAAGCAGATGTTTTGAAGAGCATTTAGGCTACTCTTTAACATACATCTACAGCATACTGAGATCATGAACTCCAAAAAGGACAGTCTTACTCTCTGCCGAAGGTCTAAAATCTTAATTTAGGAAAACTAAAGAGAAGGCCCAACTGGGGGGTGGGGGCGCAATATAATGGTAGACACGATTAACCGGTAGAAATTTGTCAACCGATAAAGATTTTGGACTATTGTCTCTATTACGCGTGCATATGATGTTGTTGTGGTCATGAAAACTTACCGTTTGCATGCGTTTTAAGCATTGCAGTTTAAAAACAAGTGATTTTAAGCCATTGAAAAGTAATTAGCAGAGACAGAGAATTAATTTTGCTATATGCGCGTGCTATCTTAGAGACTGTTTCTGAGCGCTGTCAAAGAGGCGCACGCTCGTGAAGACGGTGCTCATAGAGCGCGAGAGTATTGAACGGAGTTATTTTTGCCGCTTTATAGACCTATACACTTTTATGTGTCAAATGTCTTTTTAAGTATCCTGTAAACTGTAAACACAGTAATTTAGGTCTTAAGTGAAAACAAACAGCTGAAAAAGAAAACATATGTAACAGTATATTGGATCCGGGCAGCTCTTAAAGTGACAGCAGTCTAATATATTCCTGCTGTCTGTCATTCATGTTAATCAAACAACAAAAGAGAGAAAAGCTCTCACTGTTCTTGACTAAATCACTTTTGTAACTTTGATAAGAAGAAATATATGCTTAATTTACAAAGTGAAGAATATGCAGTTTTATTAATTTGATTACTTTATACAGTGTACAGTATGTAGCATTTCTTATTTATTTGTTCTATTGCTTGGAATTTGTTTCTTATTCTTGTTTAATCGCTGACTGTTTACTTGTCCTCAGTTTTAAATTTTGGCTAGTATTAGTTTTTTTTTTGTGATACTGACTCTGGTGACAAGAATTTTGACATTTCTATGGTATCAAAAATTTTGATCATGAAGTCAATATTTAAAGCAAAAATAACTATATTGTGATATATATCGATACCATGAAATAAAATCACTCATATCGTGATAAAAGATTTTGGTCATATCGCCCACCCCTAGGCCCAACTATGAATATCACTGCTATCACTGTCACACTCCCAGGGCTGGGTCTAAGATATACTACTGTTATTTCCATAAGTTCAGCCCTCGCATATATAGAGAAAGTAAAATATTTGCCCTGAAGACACTGGTGTGGAAGAACATTTCACATTCCTGATTAAGAAATCTCCTGGTTGACTGGGAAACATTCCTCTGTGTGTGAATAATAGTGATTATCTGTGCCTCAGGACAGGAGGGAATGCCAAAGCATCAAGTGGCATTTATTTAATTCAACAGACTAAAGTCTGGATGTCATCTAAATTGTCTGATGCTCTTCTTTCTACAGTTATGCCTGCTTCCCTGCATTTCGATGGCCACGCATTGGTGTCATGGAGCGAGACCGACATCACCATCGCTATTCCCTGGTACATGGGTCTTATGTTTCGCACCCGAAAAAGCACAGGCGTTTTACTGCAGGCCAGTGCTGGAGATTTTTCCAAGATTAGTCTTATGGTGAGTATTGTGTTTCAGTAATCCACTCCATTTAATCCTGTTTTCTATGATAGGCCTGCTTTAATAAAGCAGATAAATGAGACTTGTATTAGTTTTCTCAGCCTCTTGTATTTTGTATTTCCAGGTGAACAACAGACACCTTCGGTTCCAGGTGTTTCTGGGGGTCCGGCGAGTGGCGCTCTTAGATTTTCCTCAGGTATGCGTGGATAACGGTGAATGGCACCATGTGCTCGTAGAGCTCAAGAGTGGAAAAGATGGCAAAGACATCAAATATATGGCTCTCGTGTCTTTGGACTATGGCATGTTTCAGGTATATGATTTCAGTATTTATTTACAGTATATAACATTTCTAAATGAACTAAAACTGAAAAACAAATAAAAATTATATGGACATATTTAAAAAAAAACAATAATGACAAAATCACACAACAAAATAACAAACTTTTAAAAAAATTAAAATGAAAAAGGAAGATACAAATTTACTTTCAACTTAATAAGACTTACTATAGCTACTGAAGCTTTTTATATACTCTAAATACACACAATTCTTTGATATTTTCACACTTTTTTTATTTCACACTCATATTTATGATATTGATTTGATTTATTATATTGTTTTGTTATCTAGAGGACAGTGGAGATCGGTAACGAGCTGCCTGGGCTTAAACTGAGGAACTTGTTTATCGGTGGACTGCTTAAGAAAGACAGCACTGTGCAGGCTGGATTTACTGGCTGCATGCAGGTATACTCACATAAACACACATTTACATTGTTTAAAGGTGTGTGTTGTCTTATTCACATGGGTATGTCATGTGGCCATCTCACAGGGTATGCGAATGGGCGAGACCTCCACCAACACTGCAAACATCAACATACGGCATGCGACGCGAATACGCGCGAAAGACGGATGTAACATACCCGATACGTGTCAGTCCAACCTGTGTCCATCTCACAGCCGCTGCGCAGACAACTGGGCATCCCACACATGTGTCTGCGAGCCAGGTAACACCAATAGTTCTACAGAACAAAAACTTTTAGAGTATTTATATAGTGGGGTGCAAAAGCTTTTTTTTCTGAATCTGACACGCACACTTTTTCTCTCTTTTCCTGTTCCCCAGGTTATTTCGGCAGGGACTGTATGGATGCGTGTCTCTTGAACCCTTGTGAACACACTTCCTCCTGTGTTCGTAAACCCAGCACCAAACGTGGCTACAGCTGTGAGTGTGGACACAATTACTATGGCCAATACTGTGAGCACAAGTGAGTATCTCTCTGTATCTTTGATTCATTCATTCATACGGCTCACACTAAGGTTTAGGGATGTACATTCAAATAGTTTTTCATACATGAATGCTGCCTCAAATCTTGCAGCTCATTGAACAAAGCTGTGCTGGTAGTCTTTTAAGCAACCAAATGTACCATTTTGCATTCCCTCGAGTGAAAAAAAGTTTTTCTTCTTTGGAACACAAAAGATATTTTTAAGAATGTTTCAAATGTTTTTGTGCATACAGTAAAAGTCAATGGGGTTTAAAACAACACTGGACCCCATTGACTTTCATTGCATATACAAAAAACACAGTCTTAGAGGTTTGGAAATAATTGCACAACATTAATTTTTGGTTGAACTATCCCTTTAATGTTTAGATTTGGTTAGGATTAAGAAAATCACTGAACTTTTAGTTAAATCTTGGTACTTGCTGAAACACGCTGACTGACAACAGCTTTATTGTCTGATGGTCTGTTTCATGAACTGCCAAGGTTTTGTAAGTGGCAAAAACTGTGATAGCAGACGCTGGCAGTGTTTGTGATGGTATTGTTGCGATGATCCTTTAATTCTGGTAATTCCACATGTCTTTGACGCCCACACTGTAAGGCTTTTATTTATAATGAAACAAGTAAAATAATTCTCAGACTGCTGGAATTATCCAGTATTTCATCCATTAAAGATAAACTAAAGTTAAAAAAACACAATCAAAGTTTTAAAAGTGAATTTTCTTTTAAACGTAAAAAAATCTTTTTTAACAGATTTTTTCTTGTCATTTTACGTAAATAAAATAAAATAATAATGACAATAACAAAAAAAACTAAACTCTTGTTCCAAAAATTAGGAAAACACAGATAAAAGAATTTCCATGAGTGGAAAAAAGAGTCTATTTTTGAAATGATTTAGTTTCTGTTCCTTTCTTTTACCATAAAAAGATTCTCTTTTAAATGATCACAAAGCTTAGAATGATGTATTGCTTTCACACAAGCTATTTCGTGTTTGCCTCGCAGTCAGAATCGACTGCTTTGATTTTACAGCAGAATTTCATGTCCAATTTCAAAGCAAATGCCCCCCTTTTCAAACTTCCAATCAGTCTCAGTCCCCAATAGAAGCTGTTTTGAGTCTCATTCTGTGAAGTTTGAAATTTAAACTATGTCTTTTGCTAGGCACTATTGCGCTGTTGTATTTTTCTATGTCTCTTTTTTTCACTCTTACTTTGACGTTTGTACGCGCGCACACAGAGGGGACCAACCTTGTGCTCGCGGCTGGTGGGGATACCCGACCTGTGGGCCCTGTAACTGCGATGTCAGCAAAGGCTTCAAAAGGGACTGTAATAAAACCACCGGAGAGTGTAGCTGCAAGGTAAGCTGCAAGTGATCACATGCTCCAGATTCTCGAAAGAAATCAGACTTCTAGACTTCTAGTTGTTGTCCAACAGTCACACTTCACATAAATTGGACCAAGTAGCTTTTATTCCATTAAGCACACTACTGTTTAAATGTTCGGGGTCAGTAAGATTTTTTTCATGTTTTAATTTTCAGCATCATTACTCCAGTTTCCAGTGTCACATGATCCTTCAGAAATCATTCTAATATGCTGATTTGTTGCTCAAGAATTATTTCTCTGAAAAACCATTGAAAACCATTTTTGTGAGAACCATGATACATTTTATTTTCAGGATTCTTTGATGAATAGAAAGTTCAAAAGCATTTATTTGAAATACAAATATTTTGTAACATAAATATTTTACTGTCGCTTTTAAACAGATTAAATGCATCAAATTGAGTGCATGCTTGCTGAATATAGTATTAATAAAAAAATAAAAAAAACTTTGTTTCCACCACAGAATAATATACAGTATTATTCTCAATAATTTTCTCTCTGTTCTGATTTTATATCTCACAATTTAGTCTACAGATCTCAGAATTGCGAGATGTTAATTATAAATTCTGAAAAGAAAAGTCAGAATTGTGAGATAAAAAAGGTCGCAATTACCTTTTTTTTTTTTATTCTGCTTTGGAAAAAAACAGAATTGCAAGAAGTAAACTTACAATTCTGAGCAAAAAAGTCAGAATTGCAAGATGTAAACTAAGAATAATAAGATATAAAGTCATAAAGTTTATGTCTCACAATTCTATAAAAAAGTAGGAGTTGTGATATAAAAACTTGCAATTGCAATAGAAAAAAACAGGCTTCCATATTAATTTCAGGTTCATGCTCACAAAATTCCATTATTTTCTCATCCTCCCTTTTTCAGGACAATTACTTTCGGCCTCTTGGTGCAGACACTTGCTACCCGTGTGATTGTTTTCACCTTGGAGCGCATTCCCGGACATGTGACCCTGTAACGGGCCAGTGCCCCTGTAAGATGGGTGTGGTGGGTCGTCAGTGCAACCGTTGTGACAACCCCTTCGCAGAGGTGACAGTCGGGGGATGTGTGGGTATGTGTGATGTCAGCTGGCCAGGATATTAGTTAAATGTTGTTAACCTAATTTCAAAACTGCTCACAGAATGCTTGACAATATCTTGGACAACTGAATAAATAATAATATATAATATATATAAAAAATATATTTGCAAGCGCAGTATGATGAAATGTAAGTGTAATACACTCCAGTCATGAGCAGACTGCTTTTATGTCAGCTTTGAGTGTCTGTACTGACTGTGAGGTTTAGAAATAATGGACATTTGTGGTTCCTAAAAAGGTCTTATCATTAAGACAGCAACAAACCTTGTTAGAGGCACTTAATGGCATCTGTTTTGCATTTTTCTTCTCCCTCACTCTCACTCCATTTTTTGTTATCTAGTGGTTTATGATGGTTGTCCCAAAGCCTTTGAAGATGGTATCTGGTGGCCCCGCACCATGTTTGGTGGCCCTGCAGCCACAAACTGCCCCAAAGGATCCAGTGGTACTCTCTTTAATCAAATCAAGAATTTACATAAACAATATCAAAAGTTGGACACACTTGACTGAATTTGAAAAGTTTGAATTTTGTAGACAGCTATATTTATTTATTTAAAAATAGATTTTCTAATAGAAATTTATAGTAAATTTCACAAATAATTATAAAAAACTGGCATGTAACAAGTTGAATTGAACGTGAAATTTTGAAGTAGACGTAAATTTTGAAGTTTCTTGCAAAAAAAATTCTTCAATAATCTTTGTTTTAATTTAATTATGTTTTTTTACAGTTTATAATTCTAAATATTCAGTCAAATTTATATAATTTAGTATATATAATCTGCCCTAATTAATAAAAAAATTTAACCTTTGTAGACAATTATATTTATATAATTTTAAATATAGTTCTATTCATATAATTTTCAATATATAATTGTACCTCTAAATGAATTTCACTATAAAACTATATATATATATATATATATGTATATATATTAGTGCTGTCAAACGATTAATCGCAACGAATCGCATCCAAAATAAAGTTTATAAAGTTT
>NW_015641014.1:1047124-1050077 GCF_001515625.1 Sinocyclocheilus rhinocerous
ACAGCACTAATATATATATATATATATATATATATACACACACAAATAAACTACATAAAATAAACTACATAAATGTTATTTTCTATTTTCTAAATTTTACTGTAATTAAAAAATTTAAATTACTAACAATAGCAAAGTAGATGTGTCCAATTTTTTGACTGGTAGTGTATGTAGGAATTTTCATCTTTTTATTACATTATTGTTGAATGGTTTATCAATATATATCCTCATTTGTTGTTTGACAGGCACAGCTATCCGTCATTGCAGCGATGATAAAGGTTGGTTTCCACCTGAGCTCTTCAACTGCACTTCCCTCAGCTTTTCAAAGCTAAAGAAAGAGGTTTGTCACTCTTTTGCTGGTTGATTCAAGTTCATTCAACTTCCAAATTATAGTCATAGAAGAAATTGTACACTACACTATTAAATATTCTACTCCGTTTTACACAATCCTAGAAGTGACCAATGTTTCCTCCTTCATGTGTGACTTAGAGTGAGGATCTTCATGCTAATGCTTCTCAAATGGATGGAGAAAGATCAAAAAGCCTTGCGGGCCTGCTGCACTCTGCCACTGACCACACGGATCGCCTTTTTGGGAATGACGTGAGGACTGCCTATCATCTGCTGGCCAGTGTGTTAGAGCATGAGAGTCTGCAGCGGGGCTTTGAGCTCACCGCCACTCATGATGCCGATTTCAACAAGGTATAGACCTCAAAGCCTTCACACACACTTACAGAATCAAACAGGATTTTAGTATCTTCACATTTAAGTTTAATCTGATGGGTCCAAGATGACCTGCCAGCTCTAGCTCTCTTAACCATGATGGTCCAACTAGTGACCATAGTTGACCAGCTTTAACCAGTTAGAAGGCATGTAAATCTATCATTAATTTACATTCATTTTATATTGAAACCACAGTGGATGGTTACAGTCCAGTATGAATAAACATTACTCTTCTTTGTTGTGGTAGAACATCATTAAAGCTGGAAGTGCCATCCTTGACCCTGTCAACAAGGAGCACTGGGAGAAGATACAGCGCTCTGATGGCGGGACGGCGCATCTGCTGCACCACTTTGAGGAGTACGCCAACACTCTGGTACAGAACATGAGAAAGACCTACCTGAGACCCTTCACCATCGTCACTGACAACATGAGTTAGTATTGGGTTCTCCATCCTGTAGCATCTGCTCTGCTCAATTTAGAGTGTTTGATATAAAAATATGTATCATTTTTCTTTACAACCAGTTGTGGCATTAGATTTTCTGGACTCCACTGCAAACCAAGACAAGATTCCTCGATTTCAGGAAGTTAATGAGGTGTACTCAAAAGAGCTGGAGTCATCTGTCCTGTTCCCAAACCTGCCGAAAAAGAGTAAAGGTTGTCCCTTTGAAACTTGTTTCTTTATATTACCAATAATATTCATGGAAATGTGCAATGATAAAATTTTATTCTAACCTTTATTATGTCTTATACACTATAGATGCTTTTACCACGGAGCCTCCAGCCCAGATTGAACCAACTGAGTCTTTCATCAGTGTGGACGGATCAGATACTGTTGATTTAACACCATCCATTAAGAAAAGGCGCCATGCAGAACAACCCGATCCACCTGCTGTTGTGATGGTGATGATCTACAGGTCTCTGGGTGGACTCCTTCCAGAGAGTTATGATCCGGACCGTCGCAGTCTTAGGTAGCACTTCAGCCAACAACAGATTTCCTTATTCATGAGATGCAAAAATAATAAAAAACAATATAAATTAATATGAGTAATATTAAATAATTAGGGATGCACCGATATTAAAATTCCAGTCAATATGACAAGATGATACAGTAATTATTTTCATTCTGGTAAATAGTCGATATTAAAATTCTATACCATTTTGTCTAAATATATTAAATTAAACCACTAAATACTAAAATCAATAAATTTAAATGCTAAAAGTGAAACAATGACATTAGAATGTACAGTATCAAAAATTAATATTTATTTTGAGATTTGCTAAAAATGCTTTAAAGATTTACTTTGAGTGTTAGATGACAGCAAAGGTAATCTAAATGTAAAATTAGAGCAAATGAGCATGAACAATTTAGTATCTAATATCTATGGAAGCCCATTTTCACCACATAAGAAAGAAACATGCTTTGGTAAATCATAATTAGATATAGAATTAGATATAGAAGTCAAAATTATGAGATAAGAAGTCATAAGTATGACATAGTCATAATTATGTGACAGAAAGTCAAAACTGACAAACTGTCACGATTATGAGATAAAAAAAAGTTTAAATTATGACAAATTTATTGAGGAAAATATTGAGGAAAAATTATGAGATACCAAGTCATAATTATGAAATAAAAAGTCAAAATTCTGACATACTAAGTCATAATCATGAGAGAAGTTGAAATTATGAGATAAAAATTCGAAATGATAAATTATGGCATGAAAAGTCAAAATGTCATACTAAAGTCAAAATTATGACAATATTTTATGTTATATTATGACTTTTTGTTATAATGTCAACATTTTATCTCGTAATTATGACTTAGCATCTAATAATATAGATTTTTATGTCATAATTATGATTTACCAAAGCATTTTTCCCCCATTCTTCTTCTGTAAATATCAGCCAATACAGATAAATAAAAAAAGATCTCTAATACTGGCAGATAACCAATATGGTACCGATATGACAATGTCTTTTTTCATTCTGGTGCTTTTTTCATATCTGGTGCTCTACACATTCCCAGACTACCCACTCGTCCTGTCATCAACACTCCTGTAGTGAGCGTGGTGGTCCACAGGGACGGAGAGCCTCTCCCCACCCCACTCCAGAGACCCATCACCCTGAACTTCAGGCTCCTGGAGACCCACGAGAGGACCAAACCTGTGTGCGTCTACTGGAACCACTCCATCCTGTGAGTCCTTAATGAATGAACAGATTATATTTATTTTTC
>NW_015641014.1:1050385-1071506 GCF_001515625.1 Sinocyclocheilus rhinocerous
TATAGATATATATATATATATTATTTGTGTCGTTCCTGCTCTTGTTTGATAGGGTTTCTGGTGGAGGCGCCTGGTCTTCTAAAGGCTGTGAGCTGGTCTTCAGAAACTCGACTCATATCAGCTGCCAGTGCAACCACATGACCAGCTTTGCTGTCCTCATGGACATCTCCAAACGAGAGGTAAGGCACAGCCAGCTATTTTGGTTAATATGTTTTTTTTGCTAGTATACAGCCAGCTAGCTAGTTTTTGAACTCTGTCATCTTGTCCATAGCATGGTGATGTTCTTCCTCTGAAAGTGGTGACCTATACGACAGTGTCCGCCTCTCTGGTGGCCCTCCTCATCACCTTCCTCCTGCTGGCCATTCTTCGCAAGCTGCACTCCAACCTACACAGCATCCACAAGAACCTGGTGGCCGCCATCTTTCTCTCTGAGCTCATCTTCCTCACTGGCATCAATCAGACTGACAGTCCGGTGAGCAGTCTGGAGAGTATTTAGATTATAATAACAACCACATTGTTTTATTTTATTTATCTTAGACGATTCTATGTGATACTAAACCTTTCTGTTTCTTATCTGATTTGTAGTTTGTATGTACTGTTGTGGCCATTCTGCTACATTATTCGTACATGTGCGCATTTGCCTGGATGTTTGTGGAGGGTCTGCACATCTATCGCATGCTGACCGAGATGCGTAACATCAACCAGGGCCACATGCGCTTCTACTACGCCATCGGCTGGGGGATTCCTGCTATTATCACTGGTACTGTATGATACTCAGTCGCTCACTAACTCAGGTCATAGTTTGATCTAGAGGACACGTTTACCTGGCTATATTTTTAAGCTGTTATTTGTCAAATAAATAGTTAACATGTTTTGTATACATTATATGTGTTGTAGTCCTGTCAAATAGATTAATCACAATTAATCGCATCCAAAATAAAAGTTTGTGTTTACATAATATATATGTGTGTGTGTGTGTGTGTGTATGTGTGTGTGTGTGTGTATATTTATATGCATATACAATATATACATGTATACTGTATATTGAAGAAATATATGAAGGGTTCATTTGCAAAAACAGATAACTATTTAGCAATTTTCAAAAGTCATGTTTTTTCATTGTGCATTCCAATTAATCTCAATCAAACTGCAGTTGGGTTATTTTGATTAGGTTAAAAAATAACTAAAGTATACAGCTAACTAACTCAATAAAACACAATAAAAACATGATAACATAATAAAAACATGATTTTTGAATTTGAGTTATCTGTTTTTGCAAATAAACTCGTCATATGTAATTTATATTTATTTATATATATAAATATTTCTTAAATATATTGTGCATGTGTGTGTATTTATATATGCATATAATATGCACAGTACACAAACATATATTATGTAAACATAAATTTTTATTTTGGATGCGATTAATCATGATTAATCGATTTGAAAGCACTATCATTCAAAAGTTTGGGGTCGGTAAGATTAATTTAAGAAATTAATACTTTTTATTCAGCAGCGGTGCATTAAATTACTCAAAAGTGACAGTAAAGACTTTTATAATGTTACGAAAGATTTTTATTTAAAATGCTGAACTTTTGAACTTTGCGTTCATCAAAGGATCCTGAAAAAATGCATCATGATTTTTCACAAATATGTGCAGAAAATCAGCATATTAGAATGATTTCTGAAGGATCATGTGACACTGAAGACTGGAGTAATGATGCTGTAAATTCAGCTCTGCATCATAGAAATAAATTACATTTTAGAATATATTAATAGAAAAGATTTATATTTAATTTAAAATTTATAGAGTTATATTAAATTGTAATTAAATTGCTGTTTTACTGTCAAATAAATGTAGCCTTGGTGAACATAAGAGACTTCTTTCTAAAACATAAAAACATCCTAGCAACTCCAACTTTTGAATGGTAAAGTACAGTAAATTACTGACTGAATTAATGACATTTTTTCAAAATACTTAATCAAAATTCACTGAAAAATTATCTTGTTTGAAAATCTACCAGCATACTCATCAGTGAAAATACATTTTAGCATTTCTCTCTCTCTCTCTCTCTTTCTCTCTCTATATATACACATATACACACATATATATATACACACACACACACAATTAAAAACCACCCAAACCCCTTATAAATCTTGATCGTGCATTGTTGCTGATTGATTGTCTTTTCTCAGGCCTGGCTGTGGGTTTGGATCCTCAGGGTTATGGAAACCCTGACTTCTGCTGGCTCTCTGTTTATGACACTCTTATCTGGAGCATCACAGGACCAATCTCCATAGTAGTGCTGGTCAGTTTGTGTATTTTAATCTTATTTAACACCGTGGAAGCACTGCTTTCCTTTCCATCTCCCAACTGATGTATTTGGTTTTGAGTAAATAATGGAAAATAAACCTCTTTGTTTAACAGATAAATACAGTCCTAATTGTGCTGGCAGCTAAAGCCTCGTGTGGACGGCGCCAGCGAACGGAAAAGTCAGGAGCAATGTAAGTTCAGTGAGAAAGCTTAAAGGTCAAACTGAACAATAATAAGCAGGTAAAAGCTCATCTTTTTCATCATTCTCATTTGCTCTTGTGCAGCTCTGCTCTTCGAGTGGCCTTCCTCCTCCTGTTGCTCATCAGCGCCACCTGGCTGCTGGGTCTAATGGCAGTCAACAGTGATGTGTTGTCCTTCCACTACCTCTTTGCCATCCTCAGCTGCTTGCAGGTACATACAGTATGGTCATGTGCTGTGTAAATAATGTTCACTGTTTGTCAGAACAGAAATTTGAGATGGCTTGCCTATATTTCTAAAATTACTTATATTTAAAATGTTAGTAAATACATTATATATATATTTTTTTTACTTTTTATTTTACCTTTCATTTAACATATCTCTTTATTTACTTCACTATTTTCTTTCCGTATTGTTTATTTTATTAGCAACAATAACACACATGCATATGTTGACAATGTATGCAATTTGCAATTGTGTAAGTAAAGTGTAGGTAAATTACTTGATTGTATTTCATTTTACATTTTTATATTTTTCTTATTTTTTTTACCCCATCTTATTTTATCTTTTGTTTTATCTCTTTATTTTCTCTTTATTTTCTGTGTTGTTTTTATTTAAAATAAAATAATATAATTGTAAAAAATAACAAAAATATAAAAATGTAAAATTAAATACAATCCAGTCAAGTTAGAGTCAACAATGCTGTATCAATACAATTGTCAGCATATATAGTAATAAAAAAGATAATAATAATTATTGTTGTTGTTGCTAATAAGCAAACAAAACAGAAAGAGAATAGGCCTAGTGAAGTAAAAATATGTGAAATGAAAGTTAAAATTAAAAAAAAAAGATTAGGTAAAAATATTAATCAAAATATAAACATGGATAATTAAACACAATGCAATGGGAATTACTTAATGTGTTTTATATAAACCATATGGGATTGGATTGCTCTCTTTAACAAACCGTTTTGCTTGTGTATTATGACAAATGTGTATGTATTTAATTATTCAGTAATGATGTGTATTTTTTTCATTTCAGGGCATTTGCATCTTCTTTTCCCACTGTATTCTCAACAAAGACGTGAGGAGGAACCTTAAAGGTGTCTTTACAGGGAAGAAAGTACCAGCTGAAGATCCTAGTACAACACGGGCTACCTTACTCACAGTGAGTCTGACACATTTTCAGTTAACAAAATAAATAAGTTAATTAAAAATGAAAAATTCATGTATAGGCCCAATGTATTTACTGACTACACACTAACAGTGAGTCTCTTCATCTGTCATCCCAGCGTTCTCTGAATGGTGACGTCTACACGGAGGATGGAGGTCTGTACCGGACCACCATTGGAGAGTCCACTGTTTCTCTAGAGAGCTCTGTTAGATCAGGCAAGAGTCACGGCAGCAGCTACCTTGTTTCCACACTCAGGTAATGCACCAGGAGTGAATTACGATTTGAGTTATTTTATATTGAATCCTACAACTGACCAATCAGAATCAAGTATTTCTTAAACATCCGTGTAATAAAACAATGTTTCATTTGAAATGCTAATGTAAAATATCTCCATACCTCCTCGTTAACCTCTTAAAATGAGAATCGTGTATCATTTGAACTTCCCCAGACCTTGATTTTTCTCTCATATATTAATGGTCTAAATATATCTGGAATTATGAACTATTAGGTTAGGCAGTATTTGCACTAACCTATTTGCACCAATTATTAGCTGTTATATTTTGCGTAAACGTCTCAAAGGGGCATTCGGTTTTTAGGTCACTCCACTGAATATCTTTACTTGAGACTAAGTTCATTATGACTATCAATGGGCGCACTTTAGCCATATTTATGATTTATATTTTTTACCATAACCACTGACAGAGCCCTACAGTATTGTAATTCACAGCACAGTGTCATCTGTTACATGGATCTTATATTGGATCCAATGTGTATTGCTTCACATGTTTGATCTCTCAGACACACTTCTAACTGCAAAGCGTAGCGGTAAAGCATATGCCATTTACAGAGAAAAAGTTATTAACTAATCAGAGAAGAAATTCTGGTTGTCATATATGTAATATTGCTATATTGGCAGCTGCATTTGTGAACTTTTCACATGCAACTTACTGTCACTGAATAACTTTAGTGTGACTCCACTTAATGTAATTATGATTATGTAATAATGTATAGATTTGATGTTGTTTTCACTCAGGGAGAAGAAACGCAGCATATCGTCTAATGGTGGAAATGTGGGGCATGACGAAGGAGACTCGTCGCTTTTCTTCCACAAGAGTAAAAAGGCAGAAGGTGAGGACAGAAATAACCCTTAGGAGCATTATGCAACTATTTTTAAGACCATTGAAGGCTCAGCTGGTGTCATGACTTCTGAATAATCATTTTCTGTTATTTTCAGACTCGGATTCGGACAGTGAGCTCTCAGTGGATGAACACAGCAGCTCCTACGCTTCCTCCCACTCCTCGGACAGCGAGGACGAGGCCAGGCACTCCAGGACCAAATGGAATAACGAGAGAACGCCCATCCATAGCACTCCGAAAGGTGCCTGCAGCCTCTTCTGTGAACTCTGACCTGCTCTTTTACGTGTTTTATTCATTTTATTTTTATTTAAACTTGGATTTTTGATAACTTTACTCATGTTGTTCTGCAGTTGATGCTGTGTCCGGTCAAGGGAAGCCATACTGGCCGCAGGAGCCGCCCACAGCCAGTGAAAGTGAGGAGCCGGGTGGTCCAGAGAAACTGCGGGTGGAAATGAAAGTGAATGTGGAGCTTCATCAAGGGAATAAATTAAATCACAATGGAGATGTGTCTCAAAGTGAGAGTTCACCCAGTCAGCCAAACAGCAACCAGTTACCCAGAAGAGGTGAGCGACAACTACTTAAACGAAATAAAAATTACTACTTAAAAACAAAAACTATAGGGAAAAACAATTAAGTGAATGAAACCATTTTAGTACTTGAAAAATCCATTTTCTTCCTGCATGCATATTTTATATATGTTAGTAATTAATAATAGTATAATAAAATTTTATAATTTATTAGATAATATTTATCTACATTTATATATATATATATATATATATATATATATGTATATATTCTGTATTATATTATATTGTATTAAAATATTCTGTATAATGTTATATTGTATTATATTAGTACTTTCATGAGGCATTTAAAAGAACAAGATCACTGATATTAAAAGAATATTTAATAATAATAAATACAATTTAAAAAATTGATCAAATCAAATTGATTTGTGCCTATTCATGAATTTTATTACAAAAATAAACTATTTATTTAATTAGAATATATTATATATTTTAAATAATATAATTGTGTGTGTATATATATATATATATATATATATAATTAAAATATTATATTATACTATCATTTCCCTTTTATTAGGCATTTTAAAGAACAAGATCACATATCCACCCCCACTGACGGACAAGAACATGAAGAACCGCTTGAGGGAGAAGCTCAGTGACTACAACCCACCCCAGATCCCCCGAAAGACTCCATCGGTGGGGTCAAACGAGGGGGTTCGCTCAGGAACCGAGGCCAACAGCATCATCATTGAACCACCTCCATTACCACCTCAGTCTGCACTGAACGGGATGACCGTAGAGCTGGGCACGAGCCCCGTCACCCTGGCGGACAAAGACTTTGATTCGGAGTGAGTTGGAGGTCAAATGCTGATCATTAGGATTTATTTGGTCACTTTCTGATTGTAACACCTCTCTTTCTTTCTCTTGTTAGTGGCAGCAATGAAACATCAATCTGAGTCTTCAACTTGAAGGATGCTGAATGAACTGGAGCGGGTTTGAACCAGTTTCTGTGTCCCCACTATTATTAAAGCACAACATTGTCCTGCTCTGAAATTGTTTTTAGTATTTATAAAGGTTCATTTAATACAAAAGGAAGCCGGGCGCTAGCTATCCCAGCATTCCAAAGTGCTACATTGTCCAAGTTGAGCAGAAAAGTTTTCTGACATCGAAAAGGATAAAGCTGATCTGGAGTTACAGCAAAAGACTTTGATATTATTTAGCATTTGTACAGTTTATTCCAGAATTCATCAGTCATAAACAGATGACTTATGATGTGTAAGTAATGTTTATAGTGACATTTTGTATTTTAGATGTGTAATGGGTTATCTGTAAAATTGTAAATTAGGATTTCACTGTGATGCCAATATTGAATATTTATGTTTACTGTGGTATTTTTTACAGCACTGTTTTGAATGTTTATATTGTTTTTTTTTTATACTGTGCATTTTTAAGCAGATGTAGCTTAATACGTCGTTTTATTTTTTGCCCCAAATGTCTGAATATTCTTTCCCCCAGTTATGTTTCAGATGAATTATTAGGATGAAGATGACCATCATACACACTGTCTGTCATTGGGTTCAATGGTCAGGTGTGTTTTACAGTGATTACCTCTTACAGTATTTTACAGCTTATGTTCAGCATGCCTTAAAGTCTCTGCCAGTGCTGTACATAGAAAAACAGTGTTTTGTTTGCTCTGCATCTAAATTACCAACAAAGAATCAAAAGATTCCTAAAGTGCCTGTCGACTATTTTATAGCTCTGCCAAACCTCTTGTGTAAATAGTATAGACTGAGACATTCAGGGAGCCGTTCTTTTGTTTTTACTCATGTTAAAGGTCAAGTCTATGTGAAAGTGATGTCAGGTCAGTAACTATGTAATCTGTAATAGTTTAGAAGCATTTATTGATCGGTAGTCCTTAAAGGGTTATTTCACCCAAAAATGAAAATTCTGTTATTAATTCCTCACCCTCGTGTTGTTCCAAACCCGTAAGACCTTCGTTCATCTTCGGAACACGATTTAAGATATTTTTGATGAAATCTGAGGGCTCTCTGACCCTCCCATAGACAGCAAGGTAAATACCACGTTCAAGGTCCAGAAAAGTACCAAGATGATCGACAAAGTAGTCCGTGTGACATCAGTGGTTCAACTGTAAAGTTACGAAGCTACGAGAATACTTTTTTGCACAAAGAAAACAAAAATGACGACTTTATTCCACATTTTCGTCTCTACTGCTTCAGCGAGTTCACGGATCTGTCGTGAAGTACCATATACGCGGTCTTACGGGTTTGGAACAACACGAGGATGAGTAATTAATGACAGAATTTTCATTTTTGGGTGAACTAACCCTTTAAGTGAACACACATTATCACATGAAATATATTAAATGTGTATCCATGAAATACCTCCATTACTTGTCAAAGCTCGTAGATATTAGATACCAGCATGTAAAATAAGGTATTTATATTCTTACTATTCGCACTGATAAAACATTTGAACATTGTAAATAAATGAATTAAAAAGATTTAATTAAAAATCTGTATGATCTTGTATCTTTTTTTCCCCTCACTAAAATGACTAATATTTCTAATTATTTTGCTATAATGAAATTCCTTCAACATACACTACTGTTCAAAAGTTTGAGATATGTGAATATTTAAAAAAAAATGTATACTTTTATTCAACAAGGACACATATGTGACAGTAAAGACATTTATGAGATTTACTTTCAATTCATCAATAAAAATAAATAAATAAAAATAAATCAGTTTCCTCAAAAATATTAGGAAACACAATGGTTTTTAACATTGATAATAATGAAAAATGTTCCTTGCACAGCAAATCAGCATATTAGAATGATTTCTGAAGGATCATGTGACAATGGAGTCATGACAGCTGAAAATTCAGATTTGCATCACAGGAATAAATTACATCTTAAAATATATTAAAATAGAATATAGTTTTAATTTTTTTATTGTACCAAATAAATGCAGCCTTGGTAAGCAAAGTGACAAAAACATAAAAAAAAAAAAGAAAATAAATAAATAAAAAATCTTACCAACCCCAAACTTTTTAATGATAGTGAGTTAGTCAATTTAAGTGAACAAAATTGTAAAAATTCATGAATTATTTAAAAAATAATTATTAAACATGCTCCCCCATCTACCATGGTACTGAATGAACTGACTCAAATACCATAGCATTTACATGATTATTTATGTGATAAAAACTTAATTATGGTGAAGTGTTAAAAAAAACATGGCTTTACCAATGGAACCATGGTCATTCCCATTATAGTATTTGGAAGTGTTTTGCTAGTATTGTGTAATGAAGTGTAGAATAAACTAGTCAAATATAAAATGTTAAAATTTAGATAGAAAATATAATGTGTGATTAACAGAATGTTATCTCTGACAGTTCAGTTGATTAAAAGTAAAAACAATGATCTGTCATTGCGCGCCACCTAGTGGACACACAATCATCCAGTGGTCGAGGCTAACTGCAGCGCAAACACCCCAAAACGAGTCAAACCAGACCTGTCACATAGCCGTCTAGACCTAAATGCGTATGTTCACGTCCAAACAAGTCCACTTCAAAAGAATTAAAGATAAATCATACACCTTCGCGTTTGTTTTCACCCTCGCGTGCGTATATGACGCATAAACTTTAAGCATGGATTTGACAGAGTTATGGGATTAATATCCACCTCGCTTGTTAAGACACAATAGGCCCTCTATTGTTGTTTAATATTCAAAATACATACACTAATTTGAGCACATTTTACTTCATTCACGAAGAAGGAAGATTTGAGAGCGTTTCTATTTGATAAGATACGACTGTCAATTATCGGCCCCTTTAAGAGCGTCTGTCGCTGTCATTGACGAAATTTCCTGGTGTGAAGTGAGTCGCTGGATATCAACAACAGATTGAAACGAACCTCAAATGATGGTTTGCCGTTTGCATGCGATTCTAATCCGTAATAACGCTGGAAATAACATCTGACAGCTCAGGGAATCGCATCGGTAGATCAATATGTGTCCGCTTGGGCATTTTACGCCGGGTTTCTCATCATCGAGCTGGTAGCAGGTGGCGACGGAGCGGGGCGAAGCTCGAATATTCATGCCTTCCTGTTAATGAAACTTAATTACGAATTCCGTGCAAGGTGGGTAAGAAAACTTTCTTCCCCTTTCTGGGTGTTAATCCCGCGGCGGGCGGGGTGCATGTTACAATGTGTCAGACTGAAGAAGCTTTTGTTACATTGTTGCGTTCGAATTCGAATCCTCAAACTCATTTACAGCGCGAATGTGCCACATTGTTTGTAGTTTCGCACAGCTGCAGCACGTTTTCTGTACACATGTTTATTTCACGGTTTTATTTAGGCTAATATATTTTGTGGCTTAATGTGACAACCATCCCTTAGCCTCAAGACGAGGTAAGAAACGATTTCCAATATTTTGCACGCGCACGAAAGCCGCCATTCTCCACGGCATCGATCTAGAAGATGTTTTGTAGTGATGAAAGGCTTTTAGGTCAAGGCATTAATCGGCAATCTATTGATGGTGCAACTGTGTCAACCCTCGATGTTTTATTGATGAGATCCAACTTGAACTACACGGTGAGGTGATGATGATGCAAAACCCTGGAGCAGAATGCTTGGAAATAAAACGTGCTAATAAGACGCTTGTTGAGAGTGCAGTACACGAGAAAAACAAAATGTATAAACGCGCAAAACATTGCTGTCAGATAATGGGCTGCAGAGTATGACAATAGGGGCGGATGATGGGGTTTAGAGAGAGTGGGGGAATGGAGATGTCTAACACAATGCCGGTGTCGGAGGATGTGGTCGAAAGGAGCACAGACGAGCAGCCTGACCGCTAAACTCATTGTCAGAGTCGGGGAGAGTGAAAGGTGAGTCGCTCAGTGGCCTCATAGTTGTGGTAGTCATGGTGTTTACCTATGATGTAATTGTAATTGGTGTTATTAATGTAGCCTATAAGTAAGTGCTGCGTTACAATAGAGTGGCGTTTTGAATAGAGTACAGCATAGAATCATAGTCACAGAATGTTGTTTTGTTTTCTATTGTAAAACAGACTTGTTAATTATACTTTCCCGGTTAAAAGGGAACGTTCTCAGAACTTTGGTTAACATTCTAGCAAGGTTCTCGCAAAGTTACTTCCTCTTGTGAAGTTAAAGTTAATGGAGTTAATGTAAAGTTATCTGGTCTTTAATAACATTTTGGGAATGTTAGCAAAAGCATTTATACGTTGTTTATGGAACGTTTTTCTGAAACATTTTAGTTGGACATTCGTCTGAATCCCAAAGTATACTTCAGATTTGGTGCAAACGCTTGGCACATGGGTAGAGCCGAACACACAATCTTTCTATGGCCCTGTCCTAAATGGCACACGTCCTGTGCACTTGTAAACCCAAATTATACTTAGAACATGTATACTCCACACAATGTCTGCATGATGTAAATTTCGTCAGCAGGATGGTCCAAGGACGTCCATGCACGCAACAGTTGGAGCAAGGTGAATGTTGCTGAGATGGAAGAGTCCACTAGGTGGTACTGCGCACGGGTCAAACTTATCCATCCGCGGTTGAGTATACTTTGAAAGCTGTGCGAACGTTGCGCACAAGGGCCCTGTCCCAAATGGCACCCTAAACCCTCGCGTCTTCCTCGGAGTCCGCGCTTTCGTGACGTAATGCTGCTTTGACTGTCGGGTAGAAGAAGTCTGCTGCGGAGCTCGGCAGAAGTCCCGATCGAGGGCGCATGACGGCCGCAAAGGGGGCGCTCGCGAGCACCCTTCTGAATGCTAAAATGACAAATGGGACACCCTACGGTAACATGGAGTGGATCTTGAGTGGAGTGATTACAGAATGCTTTTAGAGCGAATTGCGGTTGTTCTACTTGTTGGTTAAAAGGATATTTCACCAAAAAATAAAAAAAATTAATTATTCTGCAGAAAACAAAAATGAATAAAAAAAAAAAAAAAGTTGGTTACTAAATAGTTTTGGTGCCCTAAGTCTTCTATGTCATGGACAAAAACACTTGAGACATTTCACAAAATATTAATGTTCCACAAAAGTAAGTCTTACAGGTTTGAAATGACGTCGGAGTAAATGATGATGGAATGTACATTTTTGGATGAACTATCCCTTCAAACAGATGCTAGGAATTTTTCCTCCACCTGAACTTGTAGGTTGATTGTTGGTAGAGCTCCACCCAAAAGCTGTGCAGACTAGTGAGGAGTGGGAAAGTTAAACTCATGCTCCACCCTGAACAAATCAAACTTGCTCGACCACTTGTGTCTCAAAACATTCTCCCAATTCTGTGTATTTGGCCTTCAGTGGGGATCCTTTATCCTAGATCATTTTATTATATATATATATATATATATTTGTATTTATTTATTTTTAATTTGACCATAAAATAGTCCATAGGACATGAATGCTATGTTCCAAGTCTTCTAAAAAGTGTGCATACTGCATGCAAACCCTGTTCCCTTAAGATCATGTCATTTTTGGGCAAACTGTTCCTTTAAAGAAGTTATTTTCTTACACTATGGAACATAAGAGAGGAAAGGATGTTTTTATTGTACTGTAGGCCTGATTTACTGTAGTACTTTTTCCCAAGCAAAACTTTTGTATGAAAAGGACATGATTAGTTTTGATGTTTAACACGCTGTCATAACTTCTCATAAAATGACGCGATCTAATGAGTTAAAACATTGTAAATCTGACAAATCTAGACATGGGTGATAAATATCATCCGCTCAAGCTATTTCCCTTTCCCTTGTGTGAGCTGCATGAAACGTCTGCTTATTGTCAAAAGAAGTCCCTTTCTAATTCACAGGATGCCAAACTCAGGCTGCTTAAGAACAAGACGGCTGGCGTTAAACCTCAGTCCTGTCATTATCATGTACAGCGTGTTGTCTGAGCTCTGGAAGTGAAATTAGAACTCGGCTGGAGGTTTTGAGTGTCTAGGCACGCATACGGCCGCTTTGTTCCCAGGCCTGCTTTGTTTGCTGTAAGGTCAACTAACTGCAGGGAATGCAGAGTTTGAAACACCAATAGCATTATTTTGTACAGCACCGTGGGCCTTTGGTTCCTGGAGAGTTTTTTTGGATATATAATCCGGTCACATGTTGCAAAGCTGTGTTAGTGCTTCAGTCTCTGCATTCTCAGGGAATTTTTTTAGATGCACAGACATTTAAGATGTTGCCCGAGGAAGAGCACAATAGTTCATGACCTGCGTCTTTCCATGAGTTTAACAGCCGAATGTGCTGTTTCCATTATCATTCCAGTCCTAACATTTTTAAATTTAGAACCTTAATATTATCTCTCTCTTTCTCTGAGTGGGTTTCTCTCAGTAGTATGAAGGAGTGTGAGATATAAAACATGGAGTGGATCTTGAGTGGAGTGATTACAGAATGCTTTTAGAGCGAATTGCGGTTGTTCTACTTGTTGGTTAAAAGGATATTTCACCAAAAAATAAAAACAATTAATTCTTCTGCAGAAAACAAAAATGAATAAATAAATAAAAAATGTTGGTTATTAAATAGTTTTGGTGCCCTAAGTCTTCTATGTCATGGACAAAAACACTTGAGACATTTCACAAAATATTAATGTTCCACAAAAGTAAGTCTTACAGGTTTGAAATGACGTCGGAGTAAATGATGATGGAATGTACATTTTTGGATGAACTATCCCTTCAAACAGATGCTAGGAATTTTTCCTCCACCTGAACTTGTAGGTTGATTGTTGGTAGAGCTCCACCCAAAAGCTGTGCAGACTAGTGAGGAGTGGGAAAGTTAAACTCATGCTCCACCCTGAACAAATCAAACTTGCTCGACCACTTGTGTCTCAAAACATTCTCCCAATTCTGTGTATTTGGCCTTCAGTGGGGATCCTTTATCCTAGATCATGAGTTTTTTTGGATATATAATCCAGTCACATGTTGCAAAGCTGTGTTAGTGCTTCAGTCTCTGCATTCTCAGGGAATTTTTTTAGATGCACAGACATTTAAGATGTTGCCCGAGGAAGAGCACAATAGTTCATGACCTGCGTCTTTCCATGAGTTTAACAGCCGAATGTGCTGTTTCCATTTGTTATCATAGCAATCAGCACATACAGTATATTAGGATTAAAAGGACAGACACCTCAAAATTTAAATTCTGTCATTATTTACTCTCCCTCATGTCATTCTTAACCTGTATGACTGAATTTCTTTGAGGAACACAAAAGGAAACAGTTTGAAGAATGTACCAGCTTCTTATTTCCAAATAGTTAACATTAATGCTGCAAAATGATACAAAAGCACCATAAAAGTATTTTAAATGAGGTTCCTCAAACTTGTGCTTTCTTCTAAAGCCATATGGTAGCTTTGTGTGTTATTTTTAACTAAAACTACTAAAAAGTTTATTATATGAAATGTTTAAATTAATCCAAATAAAGCTAAAATAAAATAAAATATAAATATTAGATTAAAAACTTAGTATTAAAATAGTATTATTTTAGTATTAAAAATACTAAAACTAAAACTGATAAATATAAATTTAAAGATAAATATTTACGAAAATAATACTTTTAAATACTTTGAAAACGGATAAATGGTTGATTTGAAACTTTGGCACCATCAAAAAATAAAACGCCTAAAATGTTCAAATTAAATGAATCATTATAAATGCTACGAGTGAATTTAGGGATCACAATGTACAGTGAGTGTTGGATGACAGCAAAGGTACTTTCAAAATAAAAATCGTAAAAATATACAATTAAATATCCAATATCAACCTATATATACAATACAATATTTACAGATTTTTTTTTCAAGTCAAATCTTTTCAAAGAATCAGTTAATCCAGTGCACAAAAGCAGCCTAAATGATTATTTCAGAAATTGGAAGTCATACAGATTTGGAACGACATGGAGGTGAGTAACAATCACTTTTAGACCGGAGAAGTTTGAAATCAATGTCTGGTTTTCCTCATGCATCAAACGGTCACAATCAGCTGTGTACAACAGGGGTCACGCTATGAGCGTGAGGATCATGGGGCCTCTACCTCTGACCCACATACTGTACAGAACAGGGTCCTGCGCCACACTAGTCCGACATCAGCTGATCTCTTTGAGATTGTAGCAATTTCTCACAGCCAGTTCAAGCGGCCCATTATTGCCTCTACAGTTCACAGGCCTCAATACCCGGTGCAGGGAGACTATTATTGTGCAGGCGAGTGACTGTCAGTTGCACATTATTCCTGAGCCGACTTCTTTCGCCAAGAATGGCTGGCTTTGTCTTACTCCACTGCTGGGTTTCACTTGGACAATAAGATAGCATACTAAATAAAGTATGTAAATATTCATTTTATGGTACTTTTCTTTTTCAACGTGTGCAATTAAGAAATAAAAAATCCAGAACGTGGTCTAAATGATAATGATATTTATCAAGATGTATTATGTAGTCGTGCAACATTTCTTCATTGCTGCACAGTTTCAAAAGATGCTTTTGTCCTTACAGGGTTGCCACCCGCCATGTTAAGATAAAGACACAGGTCTCTGTGTTGAACATGCTAAAGCGATTGGATAAGATAAGGTTCAGAGGACCGAAGCGAGATGAGTTCCTAGACCTTGCCGAGTCCCCCAACGCATCTGACAGCGAATGTAATGAAGACGTCCCAGTAAAACACCGGAGCTCCATCAAAGAAACAGAAGAGCAGCGAGACCCTGTAAGTGACGTTTTTTCATCTGTGGGAAATATCAAGGGAGAATCTGTCAGAAAGTGCTGAATGCATTTTGTTTTTAAAAATGTGGTTGTGGTGTTTGTCTCTGTAGAAAAATGTAGAGATGCGATAAGATTGTGAAAAATGATGTTAACCTGTATTTTGAAGATTTTGTAACACCAGTCATAGAAAGCCATTCAGTTCAACAAGAAATCATAATTTACTTAAAGCGTTAGTTCACCCAAAAATTCACCTGTCATTAATTCCTCACCCTCGTGTTGTTTGAAACCCGTAAGACCTTCGTTCATCTTCGGAACACAATTTAAGATATTTTTGATTAAATCTGGGGGCTCTCTGACCCTCCCATAGACAGCAAGGTAACTACCGCGTTCAAGGTCCAGAAAAGTACCAAGATGATCGACAAAGTAGTCCGTGTGACAGTGGTTCAACTGTAAAGTTACGAAGCTACGAGAATACTTTTTTGCACAAAGAAAACAAAAATAACGACTTTATTCTCGTCTCTACTGCGTCACTAGTGGACGCGCATTCACAACAGTATCATGATGATGATGTCATTACGCCGGATCTGGGTCAGCGCCGCCACACGCTCGCATCATGATACTGTCGCCACAAGTGATGCAGTAGAGACAAAAATGTGAAATAAAGCCGTTATTTTTTATTTTGGGGGGGGGGGAAGAAAGATGAATTCATTTTTCAAAATGAGATTCAAATATCCAAGCCAGTAAATTCCTATCACTAATTCAGATCTGCTTATTCTGGTATGTAACACCCACTTTTCACCATCCAATCAATCCCAGATTGGTGAAATTGTCAAAATAAAAGTCCCATTTAAAAATTTTTCATTTGTAGCTCCTGTTTTGATGGAAATGTCATGTGAAATGAAATTGGTTGTGAATGAGGTTTCACTTTTTTTTGACAATTTGCTTTCAGTGGGAGTTCAGAAAAATAAATAAATAGCTATGCAATTACAGTGGAAGTCTGTGGGCTAACATGCAGTAGTTTCCCATAGACTTCCACTGTAAATGCATAGCTAATATTTATTTATTTATAACTGGGGTTTATATAGAAATGTGAATATCAATCAAATATTCCTTTGAGTTTTTTGAACAGATACTCAGAGTAATATTATTAGTAATAGTAGCAATAAAAAAAACATGTATTCCCGTGACTTTCTTCCAGCCTGCATTTAGTTTCTGTTCTTTGCCTTGTATTAAGAGGCAGACAGACAAATTCCCAACGGAGTTTCAGCCCAAACATCCATTTGCTCCAGTGCATTTCTTTCTGTATAAATGACCTCTTCCTGTTGTTGCAGCTGAGATTGCCCTCCGTCATTCACATCCACAGACTTCACAGGCCCTAGTCTTAAAAACAATCTTTGTAAAGCTGCACTATCTTTTCCTGTGGTCATTTGTTTCTGATGCCACCCTGTGTTTAGCACTGACCTTTAGTGTTTTGCATGACATTTTACAAGAAAAGAACTGACTGGAATCCAAGTTCAGACAAAATGATGTTATTACGGGCTTTTATTTAGGACGGCCTCGTCCAAGCACATTTTCAAAGAAATTGCATTTGCTGCACATAATTTGATAAGCACAGGAAAGCTCACCTAAGAGATCTGTTGTGTCTCTGTGAGCTGGTCACTATGGTTACAGCTGCCGCACTGGCATCCGGTTGGTGACTAGAGAGCTGTGATTTGTCGAATCCTGGTTATGCTGAACCTCTGTGAAGACGATGCTGTAATGTCTCTGGCAGGCTGGAGCCACAGATGCTAATGGACTCTCATTTATTAGACCGTAATGTGGCCATATTCAGTATTGTTCGATTAAAGAGAATGTCCATTAGACGATCATTCTGATGTTTAATTGACCTTAACAGCTATTTAATGTTGCCATTGCTGTGAACCTTAAGCTTCTCATATTTTCTCTTACTCTTTGTTTCCAGGCTGGTTCAGGGACCATGTCTGCTGCTCCCATCCAGGACTACAAGATGAGTGATGCTGACCGACTCAATGAGGTCAAAGGTCACCTGGAGATAACCTTACTGGAAAAGCACTTTCTTCGTGAGTAATTTCCACAGCATCCTTATTTTACATGGTTACATCTTTTTAAATTATTATCACAGGTCCTCAGATAAACATCCTGCTCTGTTGCTGATTTTTTTTTTCTGTCAGATTTTATAGCCTATTATGGTGCCATTGTCATTTGAGGCATTGTGCTATAAGCGCCGTTTCTTAGCAAGTTACCTCACTGCCTACTGTCTGCATGTCAGCTGTCATGGGACTGGTTGCGCTGACAGTGGACTCAACGAAAGTGGAAGCAGTGAACAGTGATTCTAATATTGTTAGAGGCCACATTCAGAAAATCAGTTAGGACTTCTGGGCTGATTTTACATGACTAATTAATATTCATGAGCCAGGCTGTGACTTATATTTAATAAAAATTATAAAATAATATACATAATACATAATATACAATTAAAAATACATACAGTATAAAAATAAAATAAATCAAACAAAAATCACATTTTGTAAAAAAAATGTATACAGTATACATAAAATACATCATCTTTATCATTCTAAATATTCAAGTATATAATTTTATTAAAGTGTATTATAATTATAATTGTTGTAAATATTTGCTTTTAAGGCAAGACACTACAGGCAAAAATCTTTTTTCCAAAAAAACATCATTTTTGAGATTGTGCTATTTTGCTTTCATAACTTGACTTGTTTCAGACTAGAAAAAAAGAAAACATCCAAAATACACATTTAAATGTGTGTTTGTCTTTACAGTAATTATACTTTATTTGCAATTACAATACATATCTTTAAAGGCCATTTTCTCTAAATACGGTTTTTGTTTTAAATGGTGAATGTATTTTTTTAATTGATGGAGTAATAAAATAAATCAAATATTTAACTCTTTTGTCAACAAAATAAAGCAAGAATTTTGAACCTGGATTCATTAAACGTTTCGATTTCTATTCTGGAAATGTGTTCAAATTGCATTTAAACACAAAGTGCATATTTAATTAGATAATGCCTCATTTGCATATTTAAACAAACATTGGAAAGTATGGTGATGTCTATTAACATAAATATTTAGCCTCTTCACCTGTAGTGTCCTACCTTAATAAAATTAATAATTTACCTTAATAAAATAATATTAATTATTTATAAATATAGTATACTTTTAGTTTAAAAGAATTTAATAAAATACAAATCTCTTTACAGTCAGTATTTCACTTAACACATTCCATCATCTTGGATGTTTATTTTTCCAGCTGAGCTTGTTGCAGTGCTTTCTTGGATTGCTTCCTAATGACCACACCAGTGATACATTTGAAATGATTTACCTAATTAATGTTCATTAGCCAAGCTGTGATTTTTAAATGTATAAATAAATAAATATACTTTTAATAAAATTATAATCTTTATAATTTTTATTATTTTAGGAATTAAAACCACACCTATGATATCTTAAAATGCTTTGGAATTATATTACATGTTCTCAGATGTTTCAAAATGAACTTTCAACTTGCATATCCAGAATTTGTAAGAAACAGCTCTTCAGGAAAAAGTGATTTGTCCTCTCAGGCCTGCAGATCTGTAATATATCACGAGCTAAATAGGCGATCGCTCACGGTGTCGGTTTATCTCCCTGAGCAGTGCAGTGAGATCATACTCATTAATGCTGGAGCTGCGTGCACCTTACAGCGATAAACCCACCATGTCTACTGCTGATCCTCTGACCTGTACCACTTCTCAATTAGTGAGACTCTCAGAAGCAGAGATTAGCTCTCCACTGGGGTTCTCTCTCTCTCTCACACACACACACACACACACACACACACACACACACACTGGTTTTTATGTTTTATTGGCACTCTCCATAGTCATAATGGTTTTTATATTGTGCAAACTGTATTTTCTATCCCCTTACCCTAACCCTACCCCTAAAGCATGAAAACTTTCTGCATTTTTAGATCATTCTGTATGATTTATAAACTGTTTATCTCATGGGGACCAAAAAAATGTGCCCACAAGGACGAAATTGACTGGTATTACTTTACTAGTGAGGATATTTGGTCCACACACACACACACACACACACACACACTGGTTTTTATGTTTTATTGGCACTCTCCATAGTCATAATGGTTTTTATATTGTGCAAACTGTATTTTCTATCCCCTTACCCTAACCCTACCCCTAAAGCATGAAAACTTTCTGCATTTTTAGATCATTCTGTATGATTTATAAACTGTTTATCTCATGGGGACCAAAAAAATGTGCCCACAAGGACGAAATTGACTGGTATTACTTTACTAGTGAGGATATTTGGTCCCCATACTGTAACATAGGGAATACCGGGACACACACAGATAACAGATCTAGCATACATTTTTTTGGAGAATATCACCTTTTCTTTGTCTGTTTTATTTTTATTTATTTATTTTTTTCCCAGATTGTTGATGTATGATATTATTTTGTTCACCACATGATAATTCAATTTCCCTGTTCATTATATGGGCTTAAACAGAACATTAGATGTGTATTACGAGGTTGGGAGTCTCTGGTCTATTTTTAGAGCCTGTGTTTTGTATTTGTATGTGTGTGTGTGTGTGTGTGTGTGTGTGTGTGTGTGTGTGCTCATTGCCCTCAAGCACTGCAGTACTGGAAAGCAGCAAAAGGTCAGATCGGGACCGCCAAACTGTTGCTGCCCATAAAAGCAGACTGGACTTATTAATAGTTTGTTATACAACTGAAGCCTCCCTATTTAGAAAAAAGACAAAACCTGATGAATCACTGTCTTTGAGTTAGCAAGAGAGCGTAGAGGTGATTCAAAACAGTGCATGATGCAGCTTCAGGCTTATATGAGATGTTGTAAAAGTTTTGTAACCTCTTTTTGTGCTTTTTCACATCTGAACTGTCCTGTAGATCAGTGAGTTGTGACCCAAAAATGGATCACAGATCTATGATAGGAACAGTAGAAAAATCATGCAAGTATAATCATGCATAGTTATTAGAATAATAGAATTAAATATATTTTAATTGATGATAACCATAATAATAAGTGTATGTATGTATGTATGTGTGTATATATATATATATATATATGTGTGTGTGTGTGTGTATATATATTATATATATATATGTGTATATATAATAATTGTAACTAAATACTCTAACTTAAGACTAACTTAAGAGTTAAGCTCTTAAGCAGTGATCTTAAGTTGCATGAATCTTGAGATGTTGGTATAGTGGCCAGTAACAAACAGTTATAAGATCATACGACAGATCTTCATGCTTCTCATCCTTCATGTCACTGTTCTTGGATCATATGACGTGACCGCTTTGGAAGCTGCAGCTATCTCCGTTTTACAATAGAGTTGTGTTGATCATGTCTCAGTCAGAACATAATACAAATATACACATTGTCAATTATGAAGGGCATTCATTGCAGTATTTTCTCACACTAATGTTAATCAGATGACTGGATGATGAGCTAGCTTTGGTTTTGTGTAGCCTCCACTATTGTTTCCATGGTCTTTTTGGCAGAGGCTGATTATGCAAAGGATGCTGTCAGTCAGAAAGGCTTTCATATGCTTAATTGCTTTGATGTAGATGGGCCATTAGATGCTATCTTTTTTTCAAGCCTTTTCTGCTTTACCAAGTTAGTGTGAACTGAGGCCCAAGTTTCCTGTGTCAGCCAGACAGCACACAGCTTCAGTGAAGAAAGGAATCTGGCAAACGCAATGAACATGTCTTTATCAAGCCATAAAAATGTTGTTTTCATTTCTCGTTCCTTCCCCATATTTACTGCCTGAACAGAGTGCTGATTGCTTATGAGTTAATTGTGCAATTCCATTGTCATTGAATAATTTACATTAAAAATTTATTTAAAAAAAAATACAAATAAAATTATTATTATAAAATGTTTTTTTCATTCGTTATATATATATATATATATATATATATACAGTGGGTACGGAAAGTATTCAGACCCCCTTATATTTTT
>NW_015641014.1:1071517-1079200 GCF_001515625.1 Sinocyclocheilus rhinocerous
TCTCTTTGGTGCTACTATTGGCACAGAAAATGACACCCTCACCTCTAACCTGAGTGTAAAAGTAGCCAAAGTACAGTGTGACTAAGCAGCTCCTAAACTAAATAAATAGTTTATTTAACTATTTTGTTGCACTGAGGTTTTATTACATTTCCCTGTTGACCTGTGGGTTGTTAGTTTACGGTTAGTTACCCTTATGTTTACAGTAAGTGCTGTTTGAGTCCAGTGTCTCATGATCTGTACTTTGCAACAAAAATATGTTTTGAGCTTCAAGCATGGCAAGGATTAATAACTGCTTACATGATTATTTCTGCCACATTTCACTGACTGTAGAAAGTGAAGTTGCATACCTAAGCGTACAAAGCTCACACAATAGCACAAATCTAGCAAATGTTCCCAAAAGGATTATTCATGTAAAGCTCCTAAACATTTCCCTTGCACAACATGTAACAGGAGATTAGGATATCTGTAAGTGTTCTGTGGTTAATTATTTTACATATTATAAAATAAGTATTTGTGGTTTCTCATAACATCTATTTCTTTGATGTTTTAAGCCTTGTACAGTATTTTTAAAAATACTGTTTTGAATAGTTGTTTTTTTTAGGTTCATTTATGGCTTGTTTTGGTTTGATTTTGTTTTGTTTTTGAGTTTGTTTTTATTACATCTGTGTGTGTGTGTGTTTTGTTTAACACATTTTAATAGTTTCATTTTTGTTTTTTGTTTTGCTTCATTTTTTTGTTTGGTTTGTTTTTGTTTTGTTTTTGAGTTTGTTTTTATTACATCTGTGTGTGTGTGTGTGTGTGTGTTTTGTTTAACACATTTTAATAGTTTCATTTTTGTTTTTTGTTTTGCTTCATTTTTTTTGTTTGGTTTGTTTTTGTTTTGTTTTTTGTTAGGTGTGTGTGTGGTTTAACACATTTTATCATGACATCTGTTCTAGTGAATTTCCCCCTCAATTGGCATAGAAAATCTAGAAAAAAGTGGGCAGGTTATATGTAAGCATGATCATAAATGTCTTTATTTTCAGCTTATTCCATTACATTTAGATAAGCTGAAGAGTCATATCTTTTTCTCATTACACCGCTTATCACACTATATATATTTGTAGTCTTTTAAATTAAACTAATAAAAATTGTGGCATCCAACTGGAAAAATTTTAATTTGCATGCTTTCAAGTTGCTTAACCCTCTGAACAGGCTGTTAAATGAAGCAGAATATGAGAGATTAGATTCGGCTAAAAATATTCATTTCAGTCTATTGTTGTGAAACAGTTTGTTGACCGCTAGCTCCGGGTTTAGCGACGGCCCCTGGGGTCTGCACTGATCATCTGGATTCAGATGTCTCCTCTTTAGCACACCTGCCCTTGAGTTAGCGGCAGGGGGTCTTTATCATGACTATAGCGCCTCTGTGGGAGACGCAGGAACTGCTGAATTATAGATGAAGATGGGCTTGTGTTCCAGGCAACCTTGAGGTAGGTATTGTATGCGATAGAGGGCAGGTGGAAAAATTACTCGATCAGGACTGTTGTGTTTGTGCATGAGAGGCAGAAAGGTGTTTTCAGAAAACATGCTGTGAAGGTGTTTTTAGGAGTGTTTGTTAGATAAAGAACAATCTGTCCTGTGCGGTCTTTCAGATCCTCCTCTGACTGTTCTGCTGAGCGTCCTGTCCTGTGAGACCACTTAATTTAGTGTCATGTTTGTGATGTCATTGTTCTTGTGTAGCCCTGCAACTACAGGATTCTGCAGAAAGCACAACGGGTTTCCACAGAATTTGAATTCTGTTATTAGCAGAATGGCAGACCTCTGTTACTGTCATATTTAGTCATTAGCTTTTCCTTATTATGACAGCATATAGAAAGAGTTTTGATTAAGTGTCATTTAAAGTGGCAGGAGGCCAGCTCCTTGTTTTCTGAGTGACGGATGCGCTCTGGCTGCACTCTGATTAATATTTGTTGTGTACAGAGATGTATTATTTTTTACAGGATTTAAAATAATTTCAGCAGCTTTAACCCATTTTTGCTGAATTTTTTTATTTTTTTAATGTTTCTTGATTTTGTTTTGGTTAATGTTGTTGGTGTTATGTTTTTTTATGATTTTTTTGTTTGTTTTATATTTTGATGTTTTTGTTTTGTTTTGTATGTTGTTGTTTTTATGTTTTGATGTTTGTTTGTTTATTATTTTATTTTTGTTTTCTTTTCTTTTCTTTTGGTTTGGTTTGGTCTCTAAAAAGCAATGCTTTATCATTTTCATGATTCATGAATTTTGCCTGTTGTTGTTTTGACCCCCTACAGGCTTATTCATTATTCATGTTGTTGTTTTTTTCATGTTTTGGTTTGGTTCAGTTTGGTTTCATTTTGTTTGCTTTTTGTGCTTTTGTTTTTTGATTTGGTTTTAACACATTTTACCATACTATCCATGGGCATGAATTTTCCCCAGTGCTGGCACAGAAAATGTGGGGAAAAAATGTGCTGATTATTTTTAACTTTAGTTACATTTGAATGTTGATATGATCATATTATATCTCATTATACAGCACTCTTATTACAGAAATACTTTATTCTGATTGGGCAAATGCACCATTGTGATGTCAGATACATTTTATAATGGTGCTTTCATCACTCTGCAGTCTTTCTTTTCATAGATATAAAATCAATATTTCGTGTTTGTTTATATGCAGAGGTATATAATAAGCAATATAAAGTACATTTAGCCAGTCATCATTGCAAAATAAACCTAAAGAGGGTGATACAAGATCTTGATCATGCTGTCAGGGTTTATTTTGCAGCAACAATCAGCTGACTCCTCTTTCTTTCACTTGTGTATTTGATGTCTGTGTCAAAGAAACCTCAAGCATGCTGAACATTTCCAGTGAAACCACGCCACTGCTGATTTATGTGTGACTTCCACTGAGTTTCCTGAAGTCAACAGCAGTCTCTTCAGTCTTTCAATCATGCATTTAAACCAACTGTTTTTCTTTGTGTATTGCCCACAGAGGAGGAGTTGAGGAAGCTCAGAGAGGAGACAAATGTCGAGACTCTGAAGCAGGAGCTGGAGAAAGAGAAATCAAAAAGAGTCGATCTTGAGCAGAAAATGAATGAAATTCTCAGATCCAGGTATGAGAGGTGATGCTCTTCCACAGTAAAGTTTCCCACAACTACATTTGACTACATTATGTTCAGTTTTAGTTACTTATGTATTTATTTGTTGTTAATACTGCAAGTAAAGCAATATGTGTGCTTGGTCCAGACTAGAAGATTCACCACCTCCACCTCCAAAACCACAAGTCACTTCTGTCAATGGAACAGGTAAAGCTCAGTTCATCCTCCTCCTTATAGGTCTATAGTTGAGAGACTCACTTGCACATTCATATGGAAATTTTAATCTCTTAAAATAAATACTTTATCATTTTCACTTTTGCCTGTTGTTGTTGTTTTAACCCCTACAGGCTTATTCATTATTCACGTTGTTGTTTTTTCAACACATTCGTCTCTTATTCTCTAACGGAGTACTAATATGCATATAGACTATTTAGCAAAGGAAAGCTACATAAGGTGAATAGATTTTTATATACACCGTATTATTAGAAAATGAACAACTAAGTGACCCTACAATAAGACTTATACCCGAGTAACAAAAATAATTTGCCTTGTATTGTAATTTGCATAAAAATGCAGGCTTTTTTGGTGAATGAATTGAGTGGCCCAAAACATGACCGCATGTCTAGACCTAAATAAGATGTATTTGTGTTTCATCTGGTTTTGAGAATGACACATTTGGCTTTACTCTTGCTGTGTTTGCAAGAGTTTGAGTTTGTTCTCACATAGAGATGGTTTGGATGTGTGTTGTGTAATTATTAGCTGCGGACGCACAGTCCCTCATTTAGAATAATCCGGATTCATCAACATTAGAATGAGATGAGCAAATTGAATTGCAAACGCACCTGTTCTGCCTGAAATTGTGTGGCAGTTTTGTACTGTGTGGTTAAGAACACTTTATTAGTGAATGAGAACCAGTGTCCTTATTCTGTAGTTCATTTGAGGAGCATGATTATAATTTATCCATCACTTCAGCTGATTGATGACTTTTGACAATCGCATTCATTCATGCTTCAGATATTTTGTTGAATTTTATTATTTTGTGTACAGCAATCATATTTAATTTTACCTGTAATTAAACATCCCCAAAGAAGGCCAAACCAGGCTTCCTTCACCATTCTTAAAACCTAAATATCTCTCTGCACTGGAAGTGTCCCTTTCTGTGAGCAGTTTTCTTTTTAGTGCAATTCTTGCATGGATTAATGTTTGTGGTAATGCACAATTTGATTTCTGACAATATTATAGTCATTATTGCTCATGTTTTGAATCTATTTAACTGAGGTTTTGCTCTGTTTGTGAACTGATAGGAGACAAACAGAAGGAGACCTTAAGCTCTCGGCTGTGGAAATGGCTCTATGAGCGCTTTGGTGTTTATATGGAAGATTTCCGCTTTAAGCCTGAGGAAAATACAGTCGAGACTGAGGAACCACTAAGTGCTAAAAGGTATCCAGCCCAAACAAAGCCTCCTTTGGTTTGTTT
Organism: Sinocyclocheilus rhinocerous; assembly: GCF_001515625.1. Lineage (NCBI taxonomy): Eukaryota > Metazoa > Chordata > Actinopteri > Cypriniformes > Cyprinidae > Sinocyclocheilus > Sinocyclocheilus rhinocerous. The sequence goes on from NW_015641014.1 coordinate 1,076,089, forward strand.
AGATTAATAATTTACAGATTTTGAGGAGAGGCTGAACAGAGAACCATTCAAGCCATGTCATTCCAGTTATGTAGTGCTCTGTAATTTATGGAGTATTTTAAGGAAGTATTTCTATGAGAAAGGTACACCAGACTTGAAACAAAAATTAACCCTGGACAGACCCATTCCATTCATTTTATAATATAGTAAAATGAAATAATATCATTTGTATAATATTTCTGCTATTTTTTATGTTTTTACATTAAAAATGAAAAACGTGATGAAAAATAGACTAAAATACAAAAATGTCGTTTGTTTGAAACCTTTTTATTACAAAAAATTGGAGTAGTAAATTTGAGAGTTGAATGATTTATAATTCAGTTAATTGTGATGTTTATGAAAAGAAAGCTAACATGACTTTCATATTTTGTCCAAAATATTCAGATGGAACCATAAAAATGTGCTGCATAATAGCAATGACTCGGATGCAATTTTAAAGCTGGGGTGATAAAAACCCATTTTTCAATCAGACTTTATTTTTATATCTTTTTATACTTTTATATTGTATATTTTAGCGAAGTGTAGGACAGCCTCTACTGTAGTCAGCCCAGCTTAGGCTCTCAATTTTCATGCTATTTCTGGCTTTATAATTTCACCCTCCCAACGGATCTCATTAAATAATTAATTTTCTTTTCTCCTCTTTGCAGATTAACTGAAAATATGAGACGACTCAGTGAGTGTTTTCATTCCGCATCCCAGAAAAACCCCTCCAAGCCATAGCACTAGATATTTTAACCGATTACAGCCCCATTTTAATTCCAAATGAGCCTCTGTTTTAATTCTCATCACCTCTGCTGTGTCACGGGCATGAAACTGTGTGTGTGTGTGTGTGTGTGCGCGCGCGCATTTTCAGAACGGGGTGCTAAACCTGTAACTAACTTCATGAGGAACCTTTCTGCCTTATCCAGCTGCCACTCTGTCTACACGTCAGCCATTGCCTTTATTGTGAGCATGACCCACACAAACCCCTCAAACACTATTCATCATGTTTATGTAGCCACCCGGTCCAAAGTGTCTGTTTTACTACCATAATGAAAACAAATAAAACATGTCACCAAGCTCATTGTTATCTGTACATCACCAGACACGGAAAAGCCCTGCCTCGGGTTAAAGTAATACGTTAACGTGACCAGTTACACTGTTTAATGTTTAGTAGGTCAGTGTGATAAAAGTAGGCTAATCTTAATACAAAAGTGTAGATGACTAGTGACGCCACTTTTTTTTCTGTATGGTGGCTGACATGGTTTTAACATGGCCTCGACATGCCATCCTTCATTTTAATGTCTTCTTCTCTCTCATCTTTTCCACAGATCTATATGAATGCTGCCTGGCATGGCTGGGTTATTCCCATGTTTCTATTTTTAGCCATTCTGCGGTTATCCTTGAATTACCTGATAGCAAAGTACGTCCAACATAATCTGTCAATGGTTCAATTCACAACTAGTTCACAAACCCATATGCTGGTTGAATGCCATTATAATTATATATCCCTTTAATTATTATTTAGCCTAAAATGATTTATTAAATGCAGTTAACAAATAAAAAAACGTTACATTTAAATCCTATAATGTAAAAATTGACTTCAAACTATTTATTTATTTATTTTTGCTTTATTGTTTGTGAATTATACATACTAAAACTGTTCTGGTCTGTATTTTTAGAGGTTGGAGGATACAGTGGAGCATTGTGCCTGAGGTCTCCGAACCAGTGGTAAATATAAGCCTCATTTCGAATCATTAACATCATTTTGTTACAATTTTCTTGGGGAAAAAAACCTTAATGCTTCGTTGTTTTTATTAGGAACCTCCAAAGGAAGATCTTACCGTCTCAGAGAAGTTTCAGTTAGTGTTGGATGTTGCACAGAAAGCACAGGTAAGGGATTTGTAGCCTTGTTCTTGCTGTGATAATAGTGCAATACAGACACCTTTTGCTTTGCTTCACGCATAAAGCTGTTGACGCACAAGTGATGTGTATTCACAGAATCTATTTGGAAAGATGGCAGACGTATTGGAAAAGATTAAAAAGTGAGTATGTTAGAGTTGTGGGAACAGGTGGTATGACTGTGTAATGGTTGAGACGTCATTCAGTTCTGCTTTTAACTTTTTTGAGCTGATTCAATACAAATTGTCTCTTTGTAACTTGTGTATTAACAGTATTTTTATATTCTTTTATTTAATGTTGTATAAATTCTAACTTAAAAAAATTATATTAAATGAGAGCAAGTTTCATTTCCTTTTCTAAACTATTTAATTGACTGGATTACTTTAAAGCAGCACTATGTAACTATTTCTGTGTTCAAAATTTGCTAAATGTATATAATGAGCGAGTACATCATGAATTCATCTTCCAAACCGCGTTTTTTGTCTTATTCCGAATCACTACGGTACACTTATAATAAGTACTTATATTTGGACTATTATAGCCTGGTCGGGTCGTCACTGCTGCGGAGTAACACATACCCAGTGTTGCCAACTTCTTTCAATAGAAAGTAGCTAAAGCCAGTTTGAAAAGTCGCTAAATGTCACCAGATGACGTCATACACTAATTAGCATATTCATGACGTCAGCACGTCTGTTGCCTTTTACATTTGTTTGTCTCTCTGTGCTCACATACTGTATTTTAATGCAGCCAAATTCTCAATGAAACTGTTTTCATGTGTATATATATTACTGTTTCTGTTGTCAGACAACAGAATAAATATGAAATAGTGACTGAAATGCGGCCCTTTAAGACTACATAACCAGCTCTCCCTTCCAAGACGTTAATCTGCACAAAAATCCTGCTTTATATTTGAGCCATCGTCTGATGAAATGAAACGCACATAAGAAAAGACAAGACACAGACAATTCCTGTGCTGTGATCTCGGCTATATTTGCATGTAAAATTAGAGAAGCAACATAATATGTATTTTAACTGAAGGCGCTGGTCCTCTCAGCCGTATGGGAAACCAAACAACCCAAATGTGGGACGAAACGGCGCAGTATTAAAGTGTTCGCGCCGCGCTGACCTGTCATAGGCGCGGCTCAATGGACCGAGCTGCGCGACCGACTCGACAGCGCAGAGAGGACGTGTT
>NW_015641014.1:1079502-1088868 GCF_001515625.1 Sinocyclocheilus rhinocerous
AAGAAGAGTAATGTTCGCGCTGCGCTGTTGTAACTGATCAGCGCTGCGCTGTCAGTTTGGTGGCGCTAGTAAACACGTCCTCTCTGCGCTGTCGAGTCGGTCGCGAACACTTTAATACCGCGCTGTTTCGTCCCACATTTGGGTTGTTTGGCTTCCCATACAGCCGCTCGCTGTACTGAGCAGACGCAGAGAGAGAGGTGTGTGCGCGCTGACCTCGCACCGTTGCGTCAGTACCAGCGATCACAGAGACTTGCTAAGGTTTGTCCAAGAAGTCGCTAGTCGCTTTTTTGGAAAAAAAGTCGCCGGGGGGTCTGAAAAGTCGCTAAATCTAGCGACAAAGTCGCTAAATTGGCAACACTGCAGATACCTGCGTGAATCGCCATAGACATAAACTTGGAGAAGTAGCTCCGGTTGGAATGTTCTTCCGCGGGATGTGTGCAGTTCTGTTTATTAACCGCTAGAGCGCCAAAAGTTACATAGTGCTGCTTTAAAAAAAAGTTGTTTTTTTTTTTGGCTTTATTGTGAAAAAAAAATACTATTATGAAATAGATTGTAATGTTTATGTATATGTAATGACAATTTATATAAATTAATATAAAATTTAAATAATATATAATTAATATAAAATATGCATACCATGATATTGATAAGATTTTGGTAGTACTGCCCTGTTAAAAGGATGTTTATTTATATATATTTACATGCATGTATGTACTGTGTTTATGATTGTGTTACATATGATTGTGTTTTCATTGCAGCCTGTTCATGTGGGTGCAGCCTGAAATCACACAGAAACTGTATGTTGGTTTGTGGGTGGCCTTCATCACTTCCTGTTTGCTGCCATATAAACTCTTGGGCTTCATGATTGGTGAGAAATTCAGTTTGACGCGTGACAACAACTTCAATTTTGTTGTTTTGATGTTCAAATTCAGTTTGGTGGGGGGGGGCTCAAGTCTATAATTTCCACTTGTTGTTATATGCAAAATTTGTAGGTGTCTATGCCGGCATCAAATTCTTCATCATCGACTTCATCTTCAAAAGCTGCCCCAAACTGAGGGACAAGTATGACACACCCTACATTGTATGGACCAATTTACCCACAGACCCACAACTCAAAGAGCGTAACAATGCCACTCTGAGCAGACGGGTGAGTGAAACCGTGTGCGTGTGCCCTCTCATTGTTCCCATTCGAAAAGCTTGTAAAATATTAATCCTGATTCCTCTTTGTCTCTTTGCGAGGAGGAACTCGTCAGTTATGACTGAAAATGCGCAATGACTTCCTCTTGTAGTTAGTAGCCTTCATTTAACTAAGATACAACTCCTGTACAAGAGTGACTTGGCCAAGATGCCAATAAGAATATGTAGTAACATATTACATATGTTACTATATATTATATAGTACTAGAGTTTATATCGAATAAGATTTTTACCTTGGTACAAGTAACACACATCTCAAATCAGTTAAATATAATGCCAAATGAGATTTTAAAAAATTAATAAATAAACAAAATAGAGGACAGATCAAGACATAAAGATGACTGTATGATTATTTAAAAAAAATTCAGGCAACAGAGGATACATAAAGTTAATTAATGGTAGGATTTTGGTTTGTGTGATGGTCTGTCACATGTTTATTCTGTTATTTTTCCTCTCTCAGCTGTCTGGGTTTGAAAAGGTAGGGATCTAGTGTGGCCTTTGGTTTGACAACAGTGCCTGTGTTTGCCACCAATGGCTGGTCCTGCGTATGTGTGTTTATATATGTGTGGGCATTGTCAGGAATATGCAATATGACAATGAAAACATCTGTTGGCAATTGGATCAAAAACTGTTGATTTCATAATGCATCTTCTCACTAATTTGTCCAAAATGTCAACAGGAATGTAAAGAAACATTCCAAGATGTTTTTGATCCATCGTCATCAGACAGATAGTGTAGCTCTTCTGTGTGTGAGTGTGTGTGACATGCAGGGTTTATATCTGAGAGTTTCTCTGCTGTATAGTATAGCGTAGTATAATAGGCCTAATAGTATTTTGAAGCGGTGACTACATCAGAGAAGTCAAGCTTTCACATATTTTAGCTAATTTATGGAGACATTTGTTGAGAAATAAAAGGAAACCATCATCTCTGTATTGATACACAACTTTCTGATTTTTTTCCCCCCACATGATTATATAAATGTCTTGTGTAGGTGGCTGGAAACTCTGAAAAGCTTGGCTCTTCTGGTGTGGCCACAGTGTCGTTTTTAATTAAGCTAGTTTACAGTTGCTTAAGTCGAGATCAGATGAATTATAATAGAAAACAAATGATATATGCATACATTTACTTTCAGTGTGGTTATTTAAGTAATGTTGGATCCAGGTTTTTGTCATGTTTGAGCGCTTGGCCTTGAATAAGCTACATTTTAGTCAAATTGTGTCGGAGTTAGTCAGCATTTCTTTTACAGATGTTGTATTTGTAGACGTACTCTCTATGCACGATAAAGAATAGTTTGCTGCAAATATAAGGGTGTTTCTTTAACTGTGGCCACTTGACTTGTATGTTTGGCAAATAGCAGTTTATCATTTTTCTACCAACAAATTTAACATACATGATTAACAGATTTTATCAAATGTTTACATAATCAAATGTATAAAATGGCTTTTTTTCTTTATATTATTATTATTAGTACTAGTATTTGTATTAGTGTTAGTAAGACAAATGTTACATTTGTTTTTTTCAGTCTTTTCAGTATATTTTATCAATAATAATAATGTATCAAAGGATTTCATTTTAAATTGTATTTAAAATATTTAAATATATTCCAACAACAATCATTTTTAATCTTTATTATTTATTGTCATGCTAAGATTTAGTTTGTTTTAATTATTTTTTATGTTTTTTATTGTTATCAGTTTAATAATATAATAATAATAATAATAATAATAATAATACTATTATATTTTTAATTTAAAACAATCAAATCTATTCACAAGCAAATAAGAAAATAGCATTGCAAAGTTGAATAAAATTTGAATTATTTATTCATTTAAATTTTAAATAATTTTATGGTGTATAACAAAAAGTTCTTCTGTTGATTTTGAGGAAAATCGACCTAAAAGTGCCCATAGTTGAAGAAATGCCCATAAATCTTTTTTAAATGACATTTGTCTTGTTCAGCCCCAAACTTCTAACACATAAATAAACTAATATCTTGGTAATGTGTTGGTGAGTGGTAATACCTATGATAAGTGGCTGTTTAACTCCAGCTTTGAGCTTTGCACTGGTCCTCAGCACCCCCCAGGCATCCCTCGCTAGTGTTTGGCATCCAACCCCGAGAACTGAATCTGGCACCAGCTGATCTCAGGAGTCCACATGCAGCTGAACCACTGACCATCATTCACTCTGCTAGGTCACCACTGCTGCTTGGCTCAATAACATACACTGGTTTAATGACGATTGACACATGGGTGCTGCTGTTGGGGCCCTTAAGTGCTGATCTAGGATCAATTCTGTTCTTTATCTGGTTAGGCGTTAAAGGATAGCATTGATCCTTCCAAGGCACACAGGAACCTTGCAGTTCTGGGGCTGTACTTACACGTCCTGCTCCTAAATAAATAGTTTCGCTTGTTCTTCACAGCAGATCCAGCCGGTGGTGGCACGTGGTAATCAGTCGGCCGGGATGTCATACGGGATTGGCCGTGAGGAGGAAAGCGGACGGGCCTACAACACCAAAAGAGGGCCTTTTCATGAAGTCTTCAACTTGTCAGAGAATGAGCGCCCCCTGCCAGGTGGGAAGAGAAACTACGCTAGCCTTTGAACATTTTCATATGCATTTGCTGTTGTTTAACTGTAAAACAATGTGTGATTTGATTCGCAGTGTGCGAGAACGGATGGCGATGTTGCTTGATCAACAGGGACCGAAAAATGCCAACCGACTACATCCGCAATGGTGTCCTCTACGTCACAGAAAAGTATGCATGTTCAGATGTTCAAATAGCAGTATTTTTTTTGTTTGCTGTTTTGCAAATTAATCGTTTTTGGGGCTTTCTCAGAATCAGCAACATTGCATTAAATAGCAATATTTACAAATTACATTTTCTCTAAACAAAGGTGTAAATGTTTTATCGTACTTAAGGTATAAGACCTATAGGCATTGTTAGGCCAGCATAGTACCTTATGATAAAAGTGTGTGTTTTGTGTTTATAGTTACCTGTGTTTTGAGAGCTCCAGCTCCCGGGCGACGTCTTCGAAGAAAAATAAAGTCATCAAGCTCCAAGACATCACGGATATTCAGAAGGTCTGCCAGATGTTTTTTGATGTTCGTTGACTTATTTTTATTGAATGCTTAGTATCTTACTGTATTTCTCCACTCTTGTTAACAGTACAAAGTGTTGTCAGTATTGCCTGGATCTGGGATGGGGATCTCAATTACAACGCCATCCACTTTAAAGGTACTGCATATCTGTGTATGTGTTATATATATATATGTGTATATACGGATCAAAAATACAGGAAACATAGTAATATTGTGACATTATTACAATTTAGTATTGTATTTTAATGTTTAAAAATTTATTTTTTTCCTCTGATGGCAAAGCTGAATTTTCAGCATCATTACTTCAGTCTTCAGTGTCACATGATCTTTCAGAAATCATTCTAATATGCTGCTCAAGAAACTTTTATTATTTTCAATGTTGAAAACTGTTGTGCTTAATACTTTTACTGTTAGGATTCTTTGAATACAGAGTTCTAAAGAGCAGCATTTATTTGAAACAGATTTTTTTTTGTAACAATTTAAAAGTCTTCTCTTTTCTTAGCAAGAATCTTTGCACACAGGTTTCATTAAATTAATTAATTAAAATAGAAAAGCTACCCGTGTAACTTTTTTCTTTGCTGTATTCTTACTTGTATTATATAATTGGCTCTTAATATTAGGATATTAAGTTTTTTCAAGGCCATTTTCATACTTGCTGTGAATCAGAGTTCCTGCCAGGTTCCTTTGCACATTTTATTATTGGCTCCACATCAAGGTACATTTGTGTCATCAGCACTAGTCCCTCAGTGAGGACTAGCAGCAGCTGTTCACCGCTGTAGCTAAAGAAGAAGCAAGTAGGCTAATTGTTAAGCTTGCACACTAACTGAAATAACTGAAGAGAAACTGCATTTATAGCATTGGTTATATGATATGATATGAGACATAATCAAAGATGTTAATTGTAACATTTAAGACCACTTAAAATGATTTTGCTGGATTTCAAATCAGGCATCAAATTGAGTTTTTATGCTAACTAGGTGAACCCGATACTAATGTCAGACATTGTCCAATGTGAAAGCACACTAAGAATTTTGTCACTTGTCTTTTCCACAGCCTCTAGTGTTTGGTGCCATGATTCATCGGGACGAGGCCTTCGATGCCATTCACACTCAGTACATGAAGATCATGAATTCCACAGCAGCTACGACAGTGACAAACCCAGAGACATAGTCTCACCTGGATCAACATATGACATAAGGTAGTCCATAAGACAGCCCTAACCTTAATGTAGCACTATCCTAAACCCTTATACGGAGATGATGACTTCCAGAAGTCGTCCACCCCATCTCCAACCCAAAACGAAGGAGAAACCGCAAAGAAACTGTTTTTCATATTCTCTTTTAGATTCTACCTGAGTATTAGGAGGAGTATTTTATATAATGTTCTCTCAAACAGCGTACTATAATCTTACACAAGTGTTTGTCAGGATGGGTCTTGTTTTATAAGGTTAGGGGTTCATTGTGTGTCAGAACAGGAGCTGGTATTCCTTTGTGTCTCTTGGAGGGCTTTGTGTGATCCTTGTGTAGTCAGACCATATAACCGTCTCTGAACTTAACGCCATTTTCACCTAATTGCATCACCGCTGGCCTTGCACAAAGAAACACTGCACTTAGTATTGCTGAGAGCTTTTAGATGTGATTTAGGGGGAAAAGGAACAGACTTAACCGTTAACTGAAATCCATATTCGCAAAGCAGCTCGTAACTGCCGGCCACATTGTTCTTTGGGGCGCGCCAATTTTCTCTTCAGTATTTGTGATACTTGTGTTAACTAGAAACAACCTCATATTTTAAAGGAGTAGTGCACATAAAAATAAAAATTTTGCCGTTTACTCTCCCTCATGTTGTTTTAAATTCGTAAAACACAAAAGGAGATATTTAGGCAGATGTCCAAGCTGCTCTTTTCCTTACAATGAAAATCAATTGTTTAGGGGATAGTTTACCCAGAAATGAAAATAATGTTACCATTTACTCACCCTCATGTTGTTCCAAACCAATATGACTTTTTTCCTTCTGTGGGATGCAAAAGAAAATGTTTTTTTAAGAAATGTTAACTGTTTTTGTCCATTCAATGAAAGTCAATGGGGTTCAAATCGTTTGTATTCTGCAGAGGAATGTCATACTGAATAGTCATTTAAGAAACTCATGGTTTGGAATAACATCAGAGTGCATAAATAATGACAGAATTGTCATTTAATCATTTTTTTAACTTAAAGCACAAAAATATCACCAGTCTTACCCATAAAACGAATGTGCACAAATAAAGGACTGTTCAAACTAAACCGGAATTAGCTGCTTTTGGTTATATATTCTCATTCCTCGTCATTGAGCCCTGAGGTTATTGAAGCATTTAATGCCTTTTTGAATATGTTGGCACTGGTTAGAGAAATGTCTTCGTTTACTAATATTGTACCCCAAAATAAGATGTAATTACTTAAGAACCACAGACTAATTTCTGTAATGGATGTAGTATGTTATGATTTTTTTAAGTGTGCGTAGGGAACTCCAAAATTAACATGCTACATAAAAGTTCTACTTCCAAATACACTGTTTTACTCGTTTATGCATAACATTTTTATTTTGTAACTTTTGACTATGCAGCTTTCAATAGCTCCTTTTGGAATAAAAGCAGAGCTTTTCTTAAGAGAAGAGAGTCGTATAGTACATCATGATTTTTTGGCTTATAGGTTCCCAGCACTTTTCTTGGTTTTCTAATTTTTATGCATTTCAAAATGTGCTTTGCTAAGTTGCACTGTTGCTTTTTCATTTGGTCTATCCGTTTTAAGCCTTGTTTCTCACCTGCCTTATTTTGCCTTATTTTATTTTGTTCTTTAGAGCAGTTTGACACTTTTTTTTTTTTTTAATATATCCTTTTGAGTCGGTATGTGTCTGTTGGAGTTAGACTCTGGACTCCTTGGATGCTGTTTACCAAGTTTACGAAATAGCACTTTTGGGCTTTCTAAATATATAGCCACTTAAGTAGTGGAAGACCATTTAGTTAGAATAAATATGATGCTAATATTGTCTGTGCAGAAGTATGTATTTGTGAAACGCATAAATAGTGCACCTTTGTTTATTAATTTCACCTTTTAACTAGTGCTGTCAAATGATTAATCGCAATTAATCGCATCCAAAATAAAAGAAATTGTTTACATAATATATGTGTGTGTACTGTGTATATTTATGTACATATAAATACACACACATACAGTAAATATTTTGAAAATATTTACATGTATATATTTATATTCTTATATTTAATATTATATATATATATATATATATTTAACATATAAACATAACATATTTTTCATAAATATATACGGTGTATATTTTATTATGTAAACAAAAACTTTTATTTTGGATGCGATTAATCGTTTGACAGCACTACTTTTAACATTCAATTCTAAAAACAAATTCCATTAATTATTGAATCTTAAAGTGAAAAACTTGACCACCAATGATTGTCATTTGCCAAATAAATGTGTATTGTTGTTTGCGCGCTGTTTCTGCCCCAGAACAGTTCTGTTTACAGACATTTGTGTTCTACAAAAGGCTATTTTGATCCCTGGACTAATGGGGGCATGAAAATTAGCCTTTTTTTTGCCTGTGGTGAATGTTGAAGAAGCTGAAAAATCATGGATTTTTAAATGCCTTGTTGAAACATTTTATTCTTCTATTTTGCATTATAACACATTCTTCATCCAGCTTTAAGAATATGATTATTGTTCCCTGGAAGTTGTTGGCTATAGCATGGAGGGGTGTTGTTGTATTATTTCACTCAGTGTATTTCCCTATTCAAGTTATTTTACGTTTCAGTCAATTATCTGTTTAGTTGGTTGTAACGCACAGTTGTCACAATCACATTTGGTACGGCCACCCAACGACTGGGTTTAATAGACTTTGCAGAGGAACAAACACCGTAAATTGGAGTCCGAGTGAATCTCATGTGTTGAATGTGACTGGATGTTTGTTTATCGAACATTTGTATTTACACTGGATGTACATGTCTGGTAAACTCTTTCCTGCTTTCCTCTGAATAGTCTTCATTGGAGAAGAAATAAACTCTTGGGTTCTTTGTAACCTTTATTGCTTGTTTTCTTTTTTTTCCAATTGTGGGCATACCTAAAATAAATGCATATTAACTTTACACAAATGTCAGTTCCAATATATCAAGAGAACACACAGATAGAGTGATGTTTCACTAGAGGGCACCACATGTAGCTTTTAAAAGGGTAACCATGATTTGTACTGTGTCTTCACTACTGTATATGCTTATAAGGAAGCTAGAGATTTAAGTAAATTATTCAGATAGATAATATAAAAAGACTTGGATCACATGTAATAGTAGTAGTAGTAGTAGTAGTAGTAGTAGTAGTACTACTAGTATAGAGGGAGTATAACAATATTTGAAGGGTGCTCAAATAAAAAAATAAATTAAAAAAAAATTACATAAACTACTCAATTCCTTAAATTCATCAGGAAAAAAGTTCACCTATATGTTTATCATTGCATTAAATGCCTACAGTTCAATTTAGGTGGGCAAAAACAGTTGCAACAAAGAATTAGACATTGATTTCTGTAAATATCCGAACCTGTGGGTTGGTTTGGTCCAAGTATGTAACTTATTTTGTAATGGTAAAGCAACAAAAAATCATCTGAAGCTCTTAAGGTGTGGTAACATTTAATGTTGTTCAGCAAATTTTCACTGTTGAGATCCATTCGTTACAATAGGAACAGTGTTGGGAAGGGTTACTTTGGAAGTGTCATAAATTACAGATTACAAGTTACCTTATTAAAAATGTAATTAGTGTAACTATTTCAGTTACTTTAATAAAGTAATGTAACGGAATACTTTTTGATTACTTTTCCAAATGTCTAAAGTTTTCAACTGTTAATCATTTTCAAACATTTAAACGAAGCGGGGATAACCGTACAGTAGTACTCAACACTGATTACTTTCAGACTTACAAAATCCTTCTTCTGTTATGATATAAAATCATAACAAGAAACAGATTAATAGCAATGATACTGTTTTTGAAATTAAATCTTTGCATGACTATGACAGGAATGCC
>NW_015641014.1:1088979-1118985 GCF_001515625.1 Sinocyclocheilus rhinocerous
GGGGATAAAGCATATACATAAACGCAAATAGGAAATAAAACATTTATCGAATAAGCATGTGTCCTATTCTGTGTCCTAAGCTTCTGAAACATCTCATAATTTAGAGCAGTTACTGCAATTTATTAAAGAAATCCATTAAATCTGTGTGTGTGTAAAAATTCAGATGTAACCCCCTTTGTAATTGTTAACATTTTCAGAAGTAACTGTAATTTAATTACACATTTTTTACTGATTACAGTTACATTTATTTTGTACTTAAATTGCGTAATTTTGTTACATGTAACTAGTAACTCCCCAACACTGAATAGGAATCCATACGATCAGGAATTTCTGCTCGTGCAGATTTCGCAACTGGTTCAGATTTTACAACTGGTTCATGAAATTGCAGCATTGACTGCTTGGATTGGAAGTGACATCTGTGTGAACTATGCTTCATACATTGCTACACTACTGACAGTGACTTTTTTTGCCTGTAAAATTTTGCTAATGTGACCACAATTTAAGAAGAAAGGTTACTATTGATCATCAGTCTAAACAAAGTCTAAAAGAACTTTTCTAACCACTCACCTGTTTGCCTGTTATAAATGCATGAATCAGCCAAAGAATCACTCCGCTTTTAGATCGATATTTTATACCTCTTCATTAAAACTGACTATTGATTGATTTTAATGCAGACTAAGGACAAATTGCATGTACCAGGGCATGTTTTTTTCCATACAGTTCTTCAGAAAGTGCTGGAGGGCTATTAATACTAGCTATAGTTCCTGGTAGTCCAGGGGGATACTCGTGGGGCTGGATACAGTTTCAGCTGCATCTGTGGGTAAAACATCTGTGTCTCCCAATCCTGTGTACTGAGACGATTGAGACATGATGCACACAATGTTCACTTGTATTGCGTATGTCAACATACCAGCTACAGTATCAGTTTATTACAGATACTACCGGTACATGATTTATGGGCGTTCCAATTTAAGAATTGTCGAGGAATGATATTTACGTGTTCAATTTTACTGAATTTTGCACAGAGCATTCACATACAAAAAGCGGGTTAATTTCACATCTTAGTCAATATTTGTTTTTGTTTTTTTCTTTCACTTTGTAGTTTTGCTGCTAAAGAAATTAGTCATTTATAAATTTAATAATTTAATCAAGCAGTTTTATTTTTTTATTTTTTTTTATCACTCGTGTGTATCACTTTTTTCCATGAAATTTGACTGCTTAAACATAAATGACATTTATTTAAAATGTATCCATTTTTTTAAATTTTTGCATAATGCTTCATCCACACCACTAGGTGCCATTATAAACCCAAGATGCCAGCATAGTACAACATAAAAATTACTGAATGTACCTTTAAGGATCATGTTTTTGTACAGGTAAAGAAAAGAAAATACAAATTTTTGTTACAAAAACGCTTTAAAATCCAAATTTAGCCTCAAAATTAAGCTTTTGGCTCAGAATTGATAGGAACGTAAGTCTCCATTAAAATGACCTTCAATAAGATTTGCTTTGATGTTCATTCACACCCAAAACCAAAGCTTTCATGTTGAGCAGGACACACTTCAAGGCTTCCTTCCAGCAGATCCGACCGCAGCTCGACAGCAGACGGTGTCTGCTACTATAAAGGGCAAGTCTTAATCAAGGCCTGTAATCGTAATCCGGAAAGAGTCAGGAGAGGAACAGAGCATGCAGAAGATACCTTCCAACCTTCCGGATCTCCACTCTCAGGTTTCACCCCCTTGCTTCATGCCATGGTCGCCTATCAGCAAAAACATGCTCATCAAACTCAACTGACACCCTGCTAAAACCAGTGACCATCAAACCCCCAGAACTGGCGCAGTGCCTTGTAGTCGTATTCACTTTCTATGGAGGAAGCCTTGATCTGCGGCAGCTAAAGGTGTCGAAGTCAGCAGCAACTTAGCACTGTCTCACACTACGAACCTGCTGAGCTCCAGTAGCAGGTGTTTCTTGGCTTGTTTCGACAAAAATATTTTTCACCTTAAATGTAGCAATTAGGTGTTGCTGCAAACAATCTTGTGGTCCATTTAGGTCACGTTAGAATATGTTTACAGGGGATAAAAATGTTTAAGAAGCTGATCATTTAAAGGAAAATCTCTTGGCAGTCTTCCTTCTGTCACCTGAAGCTATCATCACCCATATATCAGCCTGTGTCACCTCTGGCTCAAAGGCCATTGCTATATTAGCTATAACACATTAGCTCACTGGTAGCAAGGTCTTATAGTTACTGTAAATCAATAATAATAATCTTAAATGTCCAAATAATAATCTTGAAGGTCCAGCCCATTTTTTGGCAAATTTTTTTTATGAATGTCATTTTACCTTTTTAACAGTAATTTTAAAAAACTAATTAGAAAATATTACAATTTATTATTGTTGTCTATAAATAAGTAATAAAAATTATAACAAAATTATATCTATAAATAAAAACAGTTCAGATGACTAGTGTACATATTTCTAATTCCTGAAATCATATAACTGACTTTGCGCTTATTTATACTATATTAGTATATATTACTATTATTATTAATACTATATTATATATATATATATATATATATATGTGTGTGTGTGTGTGTGTGTACTCTTAAATGCATTTGGTAGTATATTAAATAATTTTTATTTTAGTTTACATTATGCGATTTATCGTGCAGCCCTAATAAATACACATGCATATATTTAATAATTTCTTAAATATATGCATGTGTTCACAGTACACACACTTATCATGTGTAAACAAACTTTTATTTTGGAATGCGAATAATTGCGATTAATCGATTTTAGTCTGTCATTTTAGTACTTTTTTATTCCAGTCAGTCCCATTGAAGTTTTTCATCTAATATTTATGTTTCATTTTATTTCAGCTTTGTTTCAAAGTTTTAGTTTCATTTTACAATACCAGTTCTACTTATTTGTTATATTTGGAACTTGATAGCTCAATTCTCATTCACTTTTTGCTGTCCAGGAAAAAAGGCAGCCCGGACATTCACACAATGACATGAGGCTGAGTAAACGATATAATTTTAGGCTGAACTATCCCTTTAAGAAGGAATGTGACCTCACATGAAAATCAACTGTGCCAAAACATACATAGTACGTGAATGAGTACGAATTTGTCCCACTATTACACACACAAGAGTTTTTTAAGGTACTATCACACACAGGGGATGGTGAAAGTATTAAGCTGCCTGTTAGACATGAGTTTGTAATATGAGCCGATAAACTGAACGGAGATGCTAGTGGGTAAACTCATCAGAGCTTTATTTAGCCACGGGAAAGACTCTTATAATATTATATACACAACTGCACAGAAGCAGAGAGTAACTTTCATTGAAGATTATCAGCGCCACGGGTCTCGGCTCCATATTAAAGGGGTCATATGATGCGATTTCAATTTTTCCTTTCTCTTTGGAGTGTTACAAGCTCTTGTTTGAAATTTGAGGGCCTAAGGGTTGTCATAGCTGAAAACATGTTAAATTCCATGCATGTACCATTACACCGTCACACACGAGGTGGAACGTGAGCCCAGATTCCTCTGGGAGCCTGACGGCATCTGAACATTACAGGAATTCCATGCTAACATTTGGGTGTGAACGGAATGATGACATCTCATCCCATTGGGCCATCCTTCACTCACATGGCCAGCGCTGGTGCCATTTATTAAGGTGGCATATTGCTTACTGTCAGCATTTTCCCCTCATGGGAATCCCTGGCCTTTTCTGCCCTGGCTCGAGGGATTTGCCTGTTTATCGGGTTCATCTCCAAGACTCAATCTGCTGTTACTGATTGCTTGGAAGTGCCTTAGTGATTTATCATGTCTGTTTATATCCAGTTATTTTTAATGTCGGAAAGTAACAGTGTTGTATACTTTTAATAAAAGAGACATTAATAAAAAAGACAGAGCTACTAAGCAAGTTACAATTAGTATCCAAAAATATAGGCTATGTCTCACAGATTTGCTGAAAGATGGAAAAATATAATTCTACATGAAATCATAAAATACATCTAACCATATAATTGTAGTTAAGAATCCCTTAAAGGGTTAGTTCACCCAAAAATGAAAATTAGGCTGTGTTTTACTCACCCCCGAGGCATCCTAGGTGTATATGACTTTCTTCTTTCAGACGAATCCAGTCGGAGTTATATTAAAAATTGTCCTGGCTATTCCAAGCTCAATCATTGTAGTCAGCGGGTGTTGCAGTGCTTCAGTCCAAAAGAAGTGAAATAAAAAGCGCCCATCCATAAAAAAAAAAAGTGTCTCACACGGCTCCGGGGGATGAACAAAGGCCTCCTGTAGCGAATCGATGCGTTTTTGTAAGGAAAATAACCATATTTAAAACGTAATAATCACTTTAATCTAGCTAAACGTTTTAAATATGGTTACTTTTCTTACAAAAACGCATCGATTCGCCACAGACCATAACGTTCTGTTTATTATAAGCGCGCGATGCCAGCTCTTTAAATTCATGTGGATTCTGATTGGCTGGAATCATTCTGAAAGTGATTAAAACTATATTTTTCCTCTTTGTCGTTATTGTTATAACTGTTACCTATTCTCATAGAATTACAACCATTATTAAAACTTTATAGCCTATTATCGTTATTCCTTGGTATAAACAGGCCCTTACACTTGTCAAAATGGGCACTGTTGTTATTTTGACAAGTTGTTAATGATGTTAATGAGAATCCCTTATGTCAAGGTGACTGGCTGATGAAAAAATTATAATAATAATCAGAGCACTGGTCTAAAATAGGCCTAAATAAATAAACAAACAAGCAAGTAAGCAAAAGAGAATCATTACCAAGCCAGTTGATCCAGACAACTTTCAACACACAGGTGTCGGAGGTGTGGTGATTCTCTCTCTCTCTTTCTCTATATCAATCAGCACCAATGAACCTGAGGCATCATCACATTTCTGCTTGGGGCCTCATGGTGTTAGTTGTAAAGTCGGCCAATGTAACCGCTGCTAATGACTCTTCTTATGGAGTCGCACTGTGCAGGTGCTCAGGTGTCAGTCACGCCAGCATTTTCAAGTTCAAGAGGCCCAGGCTGGAGCAACACTGCGAGAGTTTTTGGATGTAGGAAATAAACTGTTTGGACGCATTTCTGAATTCGCAAACTACTTGAAAAGTGATCGTAATTATGAGCAAATGGGTCATTTCCGAAAAAGTGGCAACAATATCAGTTGTTTCACAAACATATAAATGTTGGCTTTTATTTTATATATCTTATGTAAGCTATACTTTATAATAAAAACATTTGATAAATACAATAAACAAAAACAACGTCTAGTTCTTAAATCTTCAAATTACAGGTTCTAACTTCGTGCCACTAAAGATCAAAACACCCGACGCGCATTGCTTCGGTGTGCCAATCAAAGTCAGCCCAGCCTTTGCTGTCTTAAGCAGTCTGTGTGGTAGGCTACTATATCTGTTTGAGCTCTCGGCTGAGCATGTTGTCAGAATGACTTCTATTTCATTACACCAATAAACTAGTTTTAAAAAGTTTTAAAACTTTTAGAAGGTAGCTTGGTACCTTTTAGAAGTTAGTTTAGGGCTCTATCTCCGTCAGGCTGGAGCTATCGGATCCAAAAAACTGGTGGAGTGGCGGAAAGTCGTGGAGGCACAACAGACAACACTCTCGAGGGGCAAAGATGTCCCGAGAGAACCACGATGAGAGTGTGGACCACGCTGCCCCCTTCCAGGACGTCTGTGAAGTGGAGCCCCCTGACCAGGAGTGCTGCAAGGTAGTCACCATCAACATTTCAGGTCTGCGTTTCGAAACTCAACTTAAAACCCTCGCAAGATATCCTAACACGTTACTAGGAGACCCAATTAAAAGGATGCGGTTCTACGACCCGTTGAGAAACGAGTTCTTCTTCGACAGGAACCGACCCAGTTTTGATGCCATCCTGTATTACTATCAGTCTGGCGGGAGGCTTCGAAGACCCATCAACGTGCCGGTTGAAATCTTTATGGATGAAATTAAATTTTACGAAATTGGTGATGACGTCGTCGATCGTTTCCGAGAGGACGAGGGTTTGTTAAAAGAAGACGAACGTCCCGTTCCGTCCAGTGAGTTTAAGCGTCAAATCTGGCTGCTGTTTGAGTATCCCGACAGCTCTGGTCCAGCCAGAATGATCGCTATAGTATCTGTAATGATCATCCTGATATCCATTGTTATCTTTTGTTTAGAAACTTTGCCAGAATTTAGAGAGGATGATCGTGTGTTCAACAACCACCTTGCGCCGAACGGAACGACTGCTGGAAAAAGATCTAGTATATCTCTTCTTATGGAGTCGCACTGTGCAGGTGCTCAGGTGTCAGTCACGCCAGCATTTTCAAGTTCAAGAGGCCCAGGCTGGAGCAACACTGCGAGAGTTTTTGGATGTAGGAAATAAACTGTTTGGAAGCATTTCTGAATTCGCAAACTACTTGAAAAGTTATCGTAATTATGAGCAAATGGGTCATTTCCGAAAAAGTGGCAACAATATCAGTTGTTTCACAAACATATAAATGTTGCCTTTTATTTTATATATCTTATGTAAGCTATACTTTATAATAAAAACATTTGATAAATACAATAAACAAAAACAACGTCTAGTTCTTAAATCTTCAAATTACAGGTTCTAACTTCGTGCCACTAAAGATCAAAACACCCGACGCGCATTGCTTCGGTGTGCCAATCAAAGTCAGCCCAGCCTTTGCTGTCTTAAGCAGTCTGTGTGGTAGGCTACTATATCTGTTTGAGCTCTCGGCTGAGCATGTTGTCAGAATGACTTCTATTTCATTACACCAATAAACTAGTTTTAAAAAGTTTTAAAACTTTTAGAAGGTAGCTTGGTACCTTTTAGAAGTTAGTTTAGGGCTCTATCTCCGTCAGGCTGGAGCTATCGGATCCAAAAAACTGGTGGAGTGGCGGAAAGTCGTGGAGGCACAACAGACAACACTCTCGAGGGGCAAAGATGTCCCGAGAGAACCACGATGAGAGTGTGGACCACGCTGCCCCCTTCCAGGACGTCTGTGAAGTGGAGCCCCCTGACCAGGAGTGCTGCAAGGTAGTCACCATCAACATTTCAGGTCTGCGTTTCGAAACTCAACTTAAAACCCTCGCAAGATATCCTAACACGTTACTAGGAGACCCAATTAAAAGGATGCGGTTCTACGACCCGTTGAGAAACGAGTTCTTCTTCGACAGGAACCGACCCAGTTTTGATGCCATCCTGTATTACTATCAGTCTGGCGGGAGGCTTCGAAGACCCATCAACGTGCCGGTTGAAATCTTTATGGATGAAATTAAATTTTACGAAATTGGTGATGACGTCGTCGATCGTTTCCGAGAGGACGAGGGTTTGTTAAAAGAAGACGAACGTCCCGTTCCGTCCAGTGAGTTTAAGCGTCAAATCTGGCTGCTGTTTGAGTATCCCGACAGCTCTGGTCCAGCCAGAATGATCGCTATAGTATCTGTAATGATCATCCTGATATCCATTGTTATCTTTTGTTTAGAAACTTTGCCGGAATTTAAAGAGGATGATCGTGTGTTCAGCAACCACCTTGCGCCGAACGGAACGACTGCTGGAAAAAGATCTAGTATATTCACCGATCCATTCTTCTTGTTGGAGACCATCTGCGTCGTTTGGTTTTCCTTCGAACTGTTTGTAAGGTTTCTTGCATGCCCGAGCAAGCCCGCCTTCTTCAAAGACATCATGAACATCATAGATATTGTAGCTATTCTTCCATATTTCATTACTTTGGGTTTAGACCTTAGCGAAGTCCAATCAAGCTCACAACAGACCACGTCTCTCGCCATTCTGAGAGTTATCCGCTTGGTGCGCGTCTTCAGGATTTTCAAACTCTCACGGCACTCCAAGGGTCTCCAAATTCTCGGTCAGACCCTACGAGCGAGTATGCGAGAACTTGGACTACTGATATTTTTCCTAATCATCGGCATTATATTGTTCTCCAGTGCGGTGTACTTCGCTGAAGTGGACGACCCGGAATCGTCTTTTACTAGTATCCCAGACGCGTTCTGGTGGGCGGTTGTTACCATGACTACTGTTGGATATGGCGACATGCACCCAGTGACGATAGGAGGCAAAATTGTTGGATCAATGTGTGCCATTGCAGGAGTTCTTACAATCGCCCTGCCGGTACCAGTAATCGTGTCTAATTTTAATTACTTCTATCACCGAGAGCACAGCGTGGAGGAACAAGTGGAATATACTCACGTAACTTGCGGTCGCCCGTTGCCTGTCGAATGTGACCAAAATAAAAGCGACAGTAAACCCTCTCTCGTGAAATCAGAGCATTCAGATGACGACGACTGGAATTCAATAAGCATATTAAATTTCAATCCATCAGAGGAATATACAGGCAAACTCACAGATGTATAAGAACACCAAAAGAGCTGTAGGCCTATCAAAGCGGCGCATCTATGTGAGTATTAGTCTTGCTGTCTAAATACTTTGGGTTTCTTGTTTGTAGAGTTACAAAAGATTATGACTGGATGAACCTTATTCAGAGCTGTTGTAGATATATGTCACAGTTGAATTCTAAATTAGGGCGCCAAGCTTCTACGTTGCTTGGCAACCATAAACGGCCAGTACATTGAAAGCGCCAGAATAAGCACGTTGAGCCTTACATCATCCCCAGTTTTCCAATTTATGCACTATTCTATTCCATTTTGTAGTATATAAATAGTGGGAGTAGTGTGTTCACACTGAAAATTCACTTTAGATACTTGCACTTAAGATAACCCAGTGATGCACTGAATTGGAATGTTGGACATTTCATTTTTTGTACCTGCTATTGGCTTTACTGGAACATTTTAGATTTTTATTATTAATGCCATATAAAAGAATGATACAATGAGACATGTTCAGTTCAAAAATAATTGAATTGCCATGTGCTTTATGCAACAATATAACTTGCTTACTTTTACAGTCATGTATTACAGTAAAGCTTTTTTTAATAGAAAAAAATGGAGTCAGACTATTTATGGGTGTGAAATTTTCCCATTAATAAAACAATTAAAACAATTGTATAAAATATGTTTTGTCTTTACCAATTCTCTGGCCACTGAAGATTATAGCCTAATTGTGTCAGATCCTCTCAGTCAGAACTCAATTGCTTCTTAATTAAATGTTCTCTATCAGTTCAGAATATTTGTGTATATGATGTTGGGCACTTCATTAGGAATTACAGGAATTTCATAGGGAAAAGGGACAAAAAAAGAAAAAGATAGACAAATATACAAACATACATGAAGAAAAGCAAAACAGTAAAATGAAAACATCTTTAAATAAACCTCAAAAACCTAGCATTATTCTTATTAGTCTGAGGGATGAAATTCAGGAATTTAATTTCAGATGAAAATTTGGAAGGCACAAAGAAGAATTAGACCATGTTTGTTTGTGAATGAAAGATTTTGCATACAATATAGAAGCTGGTAAAATATTAAAGAGATAAACAATCAGGATTTTTGTATTTTAAAAAATTATATCTTTGGAGGAGTAATTAACTCCAATAGGGCTGAAAAATGAAAACTTAATCAGCCCAGAATCTATTCATTTTGTTACAATTAAAAAATAAGTAAGTATGCCTAGCTGTTTCTTCTACTACGCCACGAAATGAACATGTGTCATCAGTATCAGAATATTCAAAATCGAATGAATTAACAGGATAAATGTTATGCAGAAGCCTTCTCCAGTTTACATTCACAAAAAGGATCCCCAGTAGAGTTTGGCCCTTGGCTGTGTTGGACACTTCGTGCACTCAACTGTCACAGCTTTCCTACATAACGGAAGGGCTGTCGGACTCCAATGTTGGAGACAAAATAACCTTATACAAATCTTATACTGGACTTCTGAGTACATAGTGCATAATATAAGTGCATAATATGTAATTTGGGACAGAACCTAAGCCTACACTTCAGCAGCTGTAAAATTAAAATAAAAAATGTAATATTTTATTTTCAGCAGAAATCCATTGGGTTTTTATTAATGGCCTAAGAATAGTAAAATATGTTAGTAGGCCTTGCTACAACCATGAACAAGGTATAGAGAAGAGGTTTATGTAAATAGCAAATTATTTATTCACTTGTCACTCAAAAAGACCAACGTAATATTATGGGTATTGATCGCCCCCATGCGGCGGGATTAGGGTTCTTTAGAGGCTACATTACGCCTGAGCCTAGCAGTAAACTTTTTTGAGAACACAAATGTCACATTTAAAGATAGTTGCATGTCTCATTATCTGTCACCACTATTGATGTTACTTCTAATTGCAGGAAGCAGCAGCTGTATGACGACACTTCTTCTGTACAAAGAAGACAGTTCATATTACCTGCATAAACAAGCAATATGTGTGTATTTTTGTCAGTAGCGGTCCGTCAGAGAAAGAGTTGAAAGGAACAAACAGACTAATTGATACAATTAACTTTTTCAATTTACCCATTAATGTGTATAATGCATATGATGTGAATATTTTATTACGCGGAACCCCTGGCGAGTTTTAAACACTGCACGGATGTTTCAGGAGGCTGACAGCATTGCCTCTAAACTTACCAATCAAAGTATAAACTACTTCCGTCTAAAATGCGAAATGAGGCTAATAAAATTTGCTTCTTTCTGCATATAACCAATCGTTGTCAGAGAGGCAAGCATTGAAACCAATCAGATTTCAGTATCATGTTATTGAAGTAGCCCCTCACTGCAGAACACAAGATCCAGGGGGCGTGGTTGGATCCACATCTAGGGGGTGGAGATTGGTTTAGGGGTGGAGATGGGTGGGTTTAGGGGCTCTGGGGGTGGAGATTGGTAGGTTTAGGGGTGGAGATGGGTGGGTTTAGGGACTCTGGGGGTGGAGATTGGTAGGTTTAGGGGAGGAGATGGGTGGGTTTAGGGACTCTGGGGGTGGAGACGGGTAGATTTAGGTATATGTAATGTGGGAGGAGTTGGATATGAATCCAACCATCTCTGTTATTGCGTCATCAAGCCGGCTTGTTGTCAGACAACAGGTGACTTGAAACAGAAACTTTAAAGGGGTCATATGACGTTGCTAAAAAATAACATTATTTTGTGTATTTGGTGTAATGAAATGTGTTTATGCGGTTTAAGTTTCAAAAAACACATTTTCCACATACTGTACATTATTGTTTCCCCTCCATGCCCCGCCTTTCTGAAACGCGTCGATTTTTAGTGTGTTCTGATTGGCCAGCTATCTAGTGCGTTGTGATTGGCCGAATTCCTCAAGCGTGTGAAATGTGTAAATGTTACGCCCCTTACCATATTGTGATGCCGTGTCCCGGCGCGACGAGACAAAACCAATAAAACCCATTATAAACAAGGCATTTGTTGCATCCAGTGGGGACATAATTACTGATTATAATGACTTATACTGTCTTTTTAAACATTGCGTTGCATCATGCCGCGTAAACATAAAACCATGTCTGAATTTGTGATCGGACAAATTACAAACAACAAGCGCTACGCTACACTGCTCAAAACTCGCGTTTGAATCGTCAGTGGCAAATCCTTTAAATATGAAAACATACTTACAGGCTGTGAGTCAGCATTATTTGTCAGCATCATCGACTGTTGTCAGCATGTGCACCGAAGGGGAAACAGAGAAACTGAATTTACCGGAACACTGGCATTGTAGGCTACTCTCCCAGGAAACAGTCCTCGTCCTCCGTAAAATGCGATGAGCCAAAATATCAATGTAATCCAAATGAATGAAGGATTTCAAAAAAGGTGAGACTGAATGAAAGGACGATATTGGATACACATTTATCCTACCAAAATGAAGGAGCGAATGATTGAATTTACACAGGTGAGTTAATGTTTGAAAGAATCAGCTCTCCGTTCTCCGTTCATGTAAAAAAAGTTTAAAATGCCTAGTAGGGCATATATATTTGACGTGTAAAGTTATGTACATATATATCTGTATATGGCACTGCGAAAAAAAATTTCCCCCGTTGATTTATTATTGCGATTATAATGCTATTATCAATGCTATTTTTATATTGAATGTATCATTTGTGTACGTAGCCTAAGCACAATTGTCCATAAATATATAAATAGGCTATATATTGGTTCATCGATTAGTAGCCTATTAATTTACAAATCAGCCTCTCAAAAAACCTTCACAGGCCGCTACTGATTTTTGTAATACTGTATAGCCTATTGTAATATATTTGTAATCTAGAAATAATTTACATATTATTTATAAAATGTTTTAAGCTTTATTTAAGCTTTCATGTCTTAGCCTTGTGAGATAGCCTATTGTTCTTTAAAATATCTCAATCTCTGCCTTGTGTAATCTGTGTGCTTTAAACATGCAAGAGATGTTCTTTGCATATGTTGCCTTTTCTCAGGATAAAATGTAATTATATGGTCTGACACTGTATACCTGTTACCTTAACATCTTGGCCAGTTAACCTGCCCACATGACAGCTGCAGACTATAAGTGGACAAGCTATTTTTGTTACATGTTAATGAGGCATGAATTGTTAACTTATTTTTGATAAATAAATATTTTGTCACATTCATAATCAAACGTTGTTTGCATCATTTCTCTTGATAAATTACGTTTTAAAGTAAACTTAACATTGTGGACTGCAGACTAATAATAAATGACTGAGTGATCAAAAGTATAATACTGTGATTTTTGTTTTTTGTGGAATATCTTTTTCTGTGAAAGATGTTTTGAGTAATTATTTATTACAAAAATACTAACGTGCTGATGATGCATGATCTAGTGTGGCATTGTTGCATGTTACCTAGAATAATATTGCTGACTAGACATATCTCTGGGGAAAGCTCATTGGATGTCCTCCTGACCTGCATCATTACTATAGCCCAACAGACACTTGAAATTTAACTAAATTGTACTTAGTGGATGTACTTTTTTTAAAATGTTGAGGCATGCAATTATGTTATGTCTCCAAAAATCAAGATAAAGTAATATGGTCATGGTCAGTTTAAACAGAGCAATGAAACACTTACAAAACTGAACAGTTACTCCATTAATAATGTATAACAGGTGGGATCTATGACACTTCAGACAGCTCTGATTAATGACTACTGATGCATTTATGTTGATTGAACAAAGCACTGCTCACCGAAAGTACATGTACTGAGGGGAAGTCATTGAACGGTAAAAAGTGAAGAGAGGAAAGGGCTGCCCATTTCTTATTCATGATATTTAGCAGTTAAGAGCTCACACACTCCAGCTGCTGTTCTAACAGAGCCTCATAATCAAAACTGTAGTGCTTGTACTCTGTTTGGCTGATGGACATATTTAGGATTTGTCTAAAACAAATTAGTACTCAAATCAACTTGATATGTTTACTGTAGGTAGCCTAGCTAACAATTCATATAAGTTCATATGGGGGGGGGGGATGTCATGCACAGATCAGCCATTCTGGGGGTGTTTGCATCGGATTGAATTTACACAGGTGAGTTAATGTTTGAAAGAATCAGCTCTCCGTTCTCCGTTCATGTAAAAAAAGTTTAAAATGCCTAGTAGGGCATATATATTTGACGTGTAAAGTTATGTACATATATATCTGTATATGGCACTGCGAAAAAAAATTTCCCCCGTTGATTTATTATTGCGATTATAATGCTATTATCAATGCTATTTTTATATTGAATGTATCATTTGTGTACGTAGCCTAAGCACAATTGTCCATAAATATATAAATAGGCTATATATTGGTTCATCGATTAGTAGCCTATTAATTTACAAATCAGCCTCTCAAAAAACCTTCACAGGCCGCTACTGATTTTTGTAATACTGTATAGCCTATTGTAATATATTTGTAATCTAGAAATAATTTACATATTATTTATAAAATGTTTTAAGCTTTATTTAAGCTTTCATGTCTTAGCCTTGTGAGATAGCCTATTGTTCTTTAAAATATCTCAATCTCTGCCTTGTGTAATCTGTGTGCTTTAAACATGCAAGAGATGTTCTTTGCATATGTTGCCTTTTCTCAGGATAAAATGTAATTATATGGTCTGACACTGTATACCTGTTACCTTAACATCTTGGCCAGTTAACCTGCCCACATGACAGCTGCAGACTATAAGTGGACAAGCTATTTTTGTTACATGTTAATGAGGCATGAATTGTTAACTTATTTTTGATAAATAAATATTTTGTCACATTCATAATCAAACGTTGTTTGCATCATTTCTCTTGATAAATTACGTTTTAAAGTAAACTTAACATTGTGGACTGCAGACTAATAATAAATGACTGAGTGATCAAAAGTATAATACTGTGATTTTTGTTTTTTGTGGAATATCTTTTTCTGTGAAAGATGTTTTGAGTAATTATTTATTACAAAAATACTAACGTGCTGATGATGCATGATCTAGTGTGGCATTGTTGCATGTTACCTAGAATAATATTGCTGACTAGACATATCTCTGGGGAAAGCTCATTGGATGTCCTCCTGACCTGCATCATTACTATAGCCCAACAGACACTTGAAATTTAACTAAATTGTACTTAGTGGATGTACTTTTTTTAAAATGTTGAGGCATGCAATTATGTTATGTCTCCAAAAATCAAGATAAAGTAATATGGTCATGGTCAGTTTAAACAGAGCAATGAAACACTTACAAAACTGAACAGTTACTCCATTAATAATGTATAACAGGTGGGATCTATGACACTTCAGACAGCTCTGATTAATGACTACTGATGCATTTATGTTGATTGAACAAAGCACTGCTCACCGAAAGTACATGTACTGAGGGGAAGTCATTGAACGGTAAAAAGTGAAGAGAGGAAAGGGCTGCCCATTTCTTATTCATGATATTTAGCAGTTAAGAGCTCACACACTCCAGCTGCTGTTCTAACAGAGCCTCATAATCAAAACTGTAGTGCTTGTACTCTGTTTGGCTGATGGACATATTTAGGATTTGTCTAAAACAAATTAGTACTCAAATCAACTTGATATGTTTACTGTAGGTAGCCTAGCTAACAATTCATATAAGTTCATATGGGGGGGGGGGATGTCATGCACAGATCAGCCATTCTGGTGGTGTTTGCATCGGTTTGATTATGTTTGTGCGCCACCTACTGGTGAATTGGAGGAAACGTCACTGTCCGCAAACATTTTTTTAAAATTGTGTTCATTTAATCAAGGAAACTATTATATCATCATCGGAATTATATTGAATTGTTTCATATTGAAATATATATAGGTCAATGATGTTTATTGAATCCATTAAGCTTAAAAGGTTATTATATTTTATTATTTTGTGCTGAACATATTTTAAGTTATAAGTTACTATTTTTGGGAGGCTTAAAGTGGGCTAAATCATGGCTTTGAAAATAATTAAAATGATAAATTGTGAAAATTCTGAAATGCTGACATAGCAACATCATAGAAATTGTTTAAAAATATTTTCAGTATTTAAATATTATTAAAAATATAATTTGTTAAAACATTATTGTCTGCTAAACTAAAGTAAAACGTCCCATTTAGACTTTTTAATATGTTTTAATATAGGCTACATTTTGTTCAGTAAAGGGTAAATGAAGTAACCCTAGAAAAAGCGATATCAGAGGACATTGCAATCTGAGGATTTTTCATTGCTTAAAACTCTATGAAAACAATATTTCAAGATGTAAGGAAAATAATTGTGTTCACCTAATGGCTACACCACGTTTTAGAATCATTAAATCAAATTTTTGTGGAAAATAAATCATATTTTTGTGTAACGTGATTGCAATAATTACATTTAGGCCGATAAGTTGGCACATGACAGCATCTTAAAAAGATCTCTTTTCTGTCATGTCGGACATCATTATCATGTCTGTATAATTGAATTTTACAGAGTGATTTCTCCACCATGACAGAAATGATGCTGAAATCCAAACATTCAAACGTTTGGGGGGGAAAATCTAGGTAATTCTACAGGAAAATGAAGGTGAGAATTATCAAAACAAACTGCCTATATAATCAGCGTGTGCTGGAAAGCACTATAACCGAGTGTGCTGCAAAAATCGCCGTCCGTCCGAGTACATAGGCCTACACCCACGTTATTCTATAAATATTCCAACCCCCGCATGATCCAGTCTCAAGCAACACGCACGGAGCTGTGCGGCTCTATAACTCTTTTGGGTGGAAAAAAAGTCGCAGTATTCCACGAAGAAGAGCACTTTAGAGAAGTCGTCTTTTTATTGTGGTTATTGGTTAGTGTGGTCAGTTAAAGTATCTGTGCACATTAGTGCTCGGCGAATCAGATACTGCGCCAGTGTTGGCACATAAATGCTCTCGCGCATTGCGTGGACAAGCACTTGTGGCCACGCTCGGTCTGCATTGCGTCGAACCCCTCCCCCATACTGTCCTACCCCCCTCTCCCGCTCCGCGTTCTCCCATGTGCAATACAGTGCAACAATATGTTGGGCATGATTAAGGAATTATTCCCTCTCCCCCTATTGATCCCACCTTTAAGAAGCCTTTCGCATCCATACCCCCCTGTCAGTGTTTCCAGATAAAACAGACCGCTCGTCATCTTGTCTACTCGTAAGAGGGAAATTTTGCTGATGCAGTAATGTCTGGAAATGGTATGGTTCGCTTTTGCCCCCTTAATGTATCTCCCGCCTGAGCTGAGCTGCAGCATTACAATTTCTTATGCAGTATAAGCCATTTACACCAAGGTGCCGCCGCACGAGCAGGAGTGGAGGGAGGACGTTGCGGTTTCATGTTTTCTTTTAGCCTTTTTTTCCGCGTCTTGTCTTTTAGCACACTTTTATATTGAATGTGAAGATTTGTAATACATCTCAAAGCCATATGTATATATTTTTTTCCATTATAGCATCGCTTGCGAATGTCGTGAATCATTTCCGTTATGGATGTGACATTTATGGACCGCAACCGAACAGTTTGAATGTGAGAAGATGTGAAGAGCCTTTTACAAGCGTATTTTCTCCAACAAAAGGGAATCGAGGGTGCATTACTGACAGGAGACTGCCGGCAGAAGACGCAATCCTGCAGTAGCGAGGTGAGCACTAAAACAGTATGAATAAGCCTGAAGTGAAAGTCATTCTCATGTTTTCCTATCTATTTACTAACTCAAACGTAGCTATAAGCAATTCAATAATATATTGTGAGACTGTATGTATGTGGTGATGGAGTAAAAGTGACCCTGTCCTGTCACGTCTTTTCAATAGAATGAGCATTATAATTTAGAATTGCGCCCTTAAGGCTATGCACTTCTCTGATTTATACATACAATCACAAGTAAATAAATAAGTAGTGTGAACTTGCTGAGCTAGCAAATATCGCCGCTGTTCGATCCATTTTTCTCTGTCTCGGTGACAGAGGCAGCCGTAGTGGATGCAGCGGAACGGAGCGATGGTCGAATCAGTGACAACCACAGTGGGGCCACACTGAGGAAAGATCAAGTTATTCGAGATAGATTTGAGGGTCTGGAATCGGAAAAAAGGAAGGAAAGCGACGCCTTTGGGAGGGCAGTTGGATGTCTACTCAATTAAATTAACTGCTGCGGAGCTCCAACTTTGACCTGCAGGATGACAGTCGTGGCTGGGGACAACATGGACGAGACCTCTGCCGTGCCGGGGCATCCGCAGGACACGTACCCCCCTGACCACGACGATCACGAATGCTGCGAACGGGTGGTCATCAACATAGCAGGGCTGCGCTTCGAGACCCAGCTCAAAACTCTCGCCCAGTTTCCAGAGACTCTATTAGGTAACCCAAAGAAGCGAATGCGGTATTTCGATCCCTTGAGAAATGAGTACTTCTTCGACAGAAATCGCCCGAGCTTCGATGCCATCCTCTACTACTATCAGTCTGGGGGGAGACTGAGAAGGCCTGCAAACGTCCCGTTGGATATGTTCTCAGAAGAAATTAAGTTCTATGAACTTGGGGTCGAGGCGATGGAGAAGTTTCGCGAAGATGAGGGCTTCATTCGCGAGGAAGAGCGGCCCTTACCGGAGCGTGAGTTTCAACGGCAAATCTGGCTTCTGTTCGAGCACCCCGAAAGCTCGGGGGCAGCCAGAGGAATAGCTATTGTGTCCGTTATGGTCATTTTAATTTCCATTGTCATTTTCTGTTTGGAGACTTTACCTGAACTGAAAGGGGAACCTCAGGAGGTGATTATAGGCAACAGCACCTTCTACACCAAACCAAACATCCTGACCGATCCCTTCTTTATCGTAGAGACCCTCTGCATCATCTGGTTCTCATTCGAACTGATAGTGCGCTTCTTTGCGTGCCCAAGCAAAGCGGCCTTCTTTAAGAACATGATGAATACCATAGACATTGTGGCCATCATTCCCTACTTCATCACACTGGGTACAGAGTTAGCAGAGGACGCGGATGGAGAGAAGGAAGTAAAGGGCGAGCAGGCAACATCACTGGCCATCCTCAGGGTGATCCGTCTGGTCAGGGTGTTCAGGATCTTTAAGCTGTCCAGGCATTCCAAAGGCCTTCAGATTTTGGGACAGACCCTCAAAGCCAGTATGCGAGAGCTTGGATTGCTAATTTTCTTCCTCTTCATTGGTGTCATATTGTTCTCCAGTGCTGTGTATTTCGCAGAGGCCGAGGAAAAAGAGTCCTACTTCACCAGCATCCCAGATGCGTTCTGGTGGGCGGTTGTGTCGATGACCACCGTAGGCTACGGGGACATGGTGCCAGTGACTATAGGGGGCAAGATCGTGGGTTCCCTGTGCGCCATTGCCGGTGTGCTGACCATTGCCCTCCCCGTGCCTGTCATCGTGTCCAACTTCAACTATTTCTACCATAGAGAAACCGAAGGAGAGGAGCAGGCCCAACTCCTCAACGTGAGCAACCCGAACATTGCCTCTGATTCCAACTCCAGTCGCCGCAGCTCCTCGACCGTCAGCAAGTCTGAGTACATGGAGATAGACGGAGACATAAACAACAGCATCGACAACTTCAGAGAGGCCAACCTCAGAACTGGCAACTGCACTATCCCTAATCAGAACTGTGTGAACAGAAGTAAGCTGCTAACCGATGTCTAGAGACACAGTAGAAAATTCAGTCACGTACATATGAATGCTTACTTTACCTCCTCTCGAGAGCCCTTGCAATGCGAATATCTCTACAATGCAGACGAAAGAAAAATACTACACCAAAACATATAGAACATAACTGCAGCGAATGAGGCCGATGATTCGGTATATACTTAGTCTAATACATTTCCAAAGAGGATGATTGAGAAAAAAGCCTCCTTGAGCACCTAGCTAACGTCCACAGGCATTGAAGGACTCTCGACGATGGGATTACTAAAACATCACGCATGAACTGCAGACTACATTTCAGCAAGCTGCACACTGCATCCGGGAACGTGCATAAAAGACCAAGTGCAGTGTTCGGTGGACGCCTCGTCCATAGGTGGTCTTCCCAACTGACCAGCAAAGCACCTTATATGAACAAGACTTATCTTCTGCTGGGATGCTACGGAGGCCAAGGTCATCACCTCATGGACATCCGCATTGCTGCTATTTTCCAGCAGATGCTGTAATTTAGATATCACCAAGTGATTAAATGCCATGCCCTTTAGATATAAGACAGCACAATGCCGAAAGAGGAGCCTCATAGTTAGCATGTTTTGATTATCCTCATTTTGATATTGGCATGCGTCGGACATTACCTCATGACGATAGGAAATCCATTCCTGTTTTGCTTTTCTTTTGCGTTCGGTTCCATCAGCTCCCCTCTCCATCGACCTCCTCTCATTTGTCACCATGAAAAGTGCACTAGTGTGTCATGATTTGAGATGCTCATCATTTAGGTGTATTTAAAGACTGAATGTTTAACCTTACGGGAAACAGAATCTTAATGATATCATAGCATGTCAAAAGAACCTGCATTATGGCCTAATCAACTAAGGTACTGTGTATCCTAGTATATTTAATGCATGACATCGGTATAATACAGCTTGTTGCAATTGAGATACCTCATAAGGGTGTCGTTGTTACAATCAGGGAAACTAGGGACGTCGATTCCTTGACATTTTCTGAAATGTGACAAAATATATATGCAAGCCCCAACGCTGGGATGCAAACTTTTCAATCTAAAACGTAGTCAAAGACACAGAAAAAGAACTATCAAGATACTATCAAATGCATATACTCATACTAAGCGCACCTGTTAAAAAAAATAGTATAACTTAAATAGTGCAGTGCATGGGCATTCTCTCTCTCTCGAGGAAAAGAAAAAAAAGATAACTATGGGCAGTTATACTTCACGCTTCCATTTTGCGATCAAATTTAGGATTTACGATATCAAAAATCGCTTAATTTATCTTAGCAGGATGCAAAAGAGATCATGGCAGAATTACTCTTATTAGTTGCTAGTGCCTTTGACCCTCTCAGCAACCGGACAGGTGAAAGTGCCTCTGAGTAACTGGAGTTTTAGGCAGGGCAAGAGAACAATATCTGCTCTAGAACTGTCATAATGTATGTTGAGGCTGGTCATTACAGTGTATACAGAGTGCTTTTCATTTTTGTTGTTGTTCTTTTGAACGTGACACATGGTTGTCAGGCACAAACGCAAACCTGTGTTTCCATATGACAGCTGAGCTTGAATATGAAATTGGACATACGACTTTCACGCGACGGGACCTTTTAGAGTTTTCGATATGCCTTTCGTTGTGGTTTTGATTATGTTGTTGTGCCATAATAAAGAGTCTACCTCAGTGAGGTCGCCGCACAGCTCACTGCAGAGCAGAACACGAGAGTACATAACAGCCTGTGAAGTGTGATGCTACGTCAAAAATAATACACTTAGAGTACCCCAGAATTTGCCTTTTTTCAAGCACTTACAACAAACGCAACAATGCGACCGCCCCTGACCCCTCGGATCTGAAACGCTCCCTTGCTACGCACAATCAACGTTCACTTTGGTTCTGTTTATTCACAGTCCTTTTTTAAAAGAGAGGTCTGGGAAGAGAAAACAGCACAGGCTTTCATATACCACAGGGTACACAACCGTTTACATCGTTAAAAATCTGTCATTTTGAAGAATGCCGTCTAAAAGACATGTCCACTTAATGTTAAAAGTCATGCTTAGCCCATTAAGGCTATATTAAGCCTGCAGGTACTGTAAAGAACAAATTAAAATGCAGACCTAATTGATTTATTGAGTGTACTGATGACTTAAACATTAATGTGAAATCTTGTGTTTATGCTAACGTGGGCCATTCCAGTGCATAGAGCTACATCTTTCATTTCCATTGTCCTTGATAATTAAAAAACACTTTAAAATAGCCGCGATTGAATTAGCCTGTTTGGGGTAATTTCATTTAACTAACACAAGCAAGTCTGCCAGAGCAGCTCGTAAACAAGTTGCCTGACCATGTGATCTTTATCGATCCGTGAGGCGTGATTGTAATCAAAGGCTAACAGCAGTATTTTACCTCGGGCCGTTTCCTATAACACTAACATGGGTTTAGTCACCTCTGCCGCAGCTCTGTGTCAGGAAGAACTATTCAGGGTTTTATCAATCTGCTTTTTGTTTATAATTCATAGCATTGCTTCAGAGAAGAAAAAAATGAGCTTAGCAAGCAAAACAAATACATTTGATCTGGAATTAAAGAATTAACACACGTAAAAATCATACAACTTAATTTAATATGGAACAATTGTTAAATAAGGACGAACTGTTTCTACCGGGCATGCAAGCAGTGATCAAACCCTATGGTGCTATGCATAATCCTATATTTAATAACTACACCATAAATCATAGCAATAGGGATCAAGTGTGTTACAGGACTGTCTAGAATGCTTATTTTAATATTCACCAAGGGCTGTGGCAAACTTTTGATAAGAATAGAGATTTAAACCTACTATAATGCAAGAGAGAAATGATTTCCACCAATGATAGTGTGTTAGTTGACAAAATGTATATTTCATGTACTTTATGTTGAGAGACTGTAACAGAACAAAAATGTCCCCTTAACAAGTGTTGCTTCCTTTCCCTGTTGAAGTTTATTTTGCCTCTGATCTGAGGTGAGGATCAGTTATGGCTTAGAGGTAGGTCTTTTATCAGCTGAGTCTGTAGAGGTGTAAGTCCATAACATAACACATACTTATTTGGTTGTTTTTCTATTTATATATTTGCATCGCAAACTTTATTTCAAGAAAGGATGAAAGATCAAATACACTGTAGTGGAAAAATAAAAAAGAACTGACTGACGTGCCATCATAACGATTACTAAGTAACCCGATATGAACGCTGTCAAAAAATGAGAAAACGTAGTTGTGCTCCCAAGTTGTGGCCTTTTGGAGGATGTTGCAGACATATTTATTTTCTTCACCTGCGTTGCCTCGTCTAGCTATATTACCATGTTGCATCCATGTGGCACTATAGTTAACTGTGCTTTAAAGAACCCATGCCCTTGATAAAACTACAGTAGACTCGCAAACGAGTCCACAAGACAAGCCATTACAGATATATAGGAAGATTATACCTTGTATTATCGATATCATGAAATAAATAAAATAAATGACATTAGCATCGAAAATGTACTGTACATTGTACTTTTTTGTAATAACCTTAACTCCATACCAAACCTAAACTCAACAGCAACCTAGCAATTGCAAAAATCTG
Source organism: Sinocyclocheilus rhinocerous (assembly GCF_001515625.1). Lineage (NCBI taxonomy): Eukaryota > Metazoa > Chordata > Actinopteri > Cypriniformes > Cyprinidae > Sinocyclocheilus > Sinocyclocheilus rhinocerous. The sequence continues at coordinate 1,111,622 of NW_015641014.1, forward strand.
CATGGTGTATGGAAGACTGCATGAGCTTAGCCTTTCAAAACTGAGGATCAACTATATTCTGGTTGCATCATTTTTTAAGCCCTTGCTGTCATTTGTTCCTAAAGCCATCTTCATTATTTATACGCCATCGTTGTTCCCTTTTGTTTGGGAAAAATTCTTTAATCCGTCAAACTCCACTGATCAGATATTTGTATTCGGTTTATTTATTCATTTTGGCTTCATTTGAGATTTTGCTGTTTGCTTTCAGGATGCTGAATGATACAAGTCATGGATTATAATGTCATGGAAGTTAATCATTTAATTCCGCCAAAAAAAAGAAAGAAAGCAGGAGACCCAAACTACAAACAAAGACCCAAACAAAGTCCATAGAGTGATTCCGTACTGACCATCTCAGCTACAGGTTTATGTTAGACAGATGATGACTCCATGTTAATGTTTGTTCCATATACATCAGGTCAAACTGTTCATGTTGTTCATGTTTTCTGTCTTCGTTATGCTAAATTGTGTTACTGTGTTTTAATTTTGTCATACATTGACAAAGGCATGGTCTGTGATCTATGCAAGGGTTCTTTTGTTTCTTATGTCAAATATGATTTGATCATACATCCAAATCAATAAATTTTTAAGTATCAGCTGTCGGTGTATGGTACTGATTTTAAAGACTGTGGCTATGGTACATTTTCAAATGGTTTAGGTTTGAATACTCGTGAATACTCTACACTCTCGGTAAAACAGTACAAAACTGTCACTGGGCAAAAAAAACCCTTTTAAAAGATAATAATATGTACTTATAAAGTACTAAATATGTACCAAATGTGACCCTGGAGCACAAAACCAGTCATAAGTAGCACGAGTATATTTGTAGCAATAGCCAACAATACATTGTATGGGTCAAAATTATCGATATTTCTTTTATGCCAAAAGTCATTAGGATATTAAGTAAAGATCATGTTCCATGAAGAAATTTTGTAAATTTATGTTGCATCACAGCCAAATATTGTCCTATCCTTAGAAACCATACATCAATGGAAAGCTTATTTATTCAGCTTTGATGTATAAATCTCAATTTAAAAATAAGATGACCCTTATGACTGGTTTTGTGGTCTAAGGTCACATATGGGGTAAAATACTGCGGTAACACTTTATTTTAAGGTGTCCTTGTTACACATTACATGCACTTACTATTATAATAACAATAAATCATGCATAATTGCATGCAAGTAACCCTAAGCCAAACCCTAATCCTAGCCCTACCATGTACATGTAGTTACTTAATATTACTCAGTACTTAAATGTATAATTACACTGTAACAAGAACACTTTAACATAAAGTGTAACCAATACCGCCCCAGTGACAGCTTTGTACCTTTTTTCTGAACATGTACATTTTTTTGTCCCATTACTTTATTTACAAGCATTAGACAAACAAATCCCTTTTTTTAACTGAGACATGGTACATAAACAATTATCTTACATAAAATAAAGCATGAACAGTAGCTAGTTTAAAACATAAAATGTCTGTATTAACCCATAAAATTGTGATTTTTTAAAAATATCTATTACAATTATATCATAATTTAACAATTTTAACAATCTGTTGAAATTATATTCCATGCTTAGAAGTAAAAACTGTTTAAATTGCATACTTTATTATTTAACTAATTTTAATGAGCTAAACGTAATGTTTATCTGTTCTAAATGTTATGACCAACCCTGTTGTCTGCATTAATGTTACATTAGAAAACTGTGATGTGCAGGAAGTGACATCATTTCAATTCTTTTTACAGCATGACATGAAGACGTGAAGTACATATTTTTATTTTTTGTTCTTTTTTCTAATATTTATATTAGAAATATTTATCAAATGTTTAGCGTTGTAACACAAGCTATTGTATGGAGAAAATAATAAATTTGATGTTATTTCTATAATTATGAAATTACACAAATAAGAGTTTAAGATGTATTAGACATTTCGGCAACAGGGTTGACAATTTTTTCGCCCCACTGAAAACATTTGGTGTACAAACAGTTTTCGGTCAGAAATTGCTAGTAAATTTCATAATTAGTGGCAAACAAACAGCATTTAACACATGAATAAAAAAATTAAGTAGAAGGAATAAAGTAGTATTTCCTTGTAAAACATACAATTTACAACTTTGAAAAATCATTTTTTGCAGTGTCTAATTGTTAAAAAAATGCCCTAATATAGGATTTCAGGCCCCGTTTTGAACACTGTTTGTTGAACGTGACAATCATGTTGGAGGACTCTGAATATCCTGCAGTGCAGAGCTGAACACTGGACACTTTGTCTTTCATTCAAACTTATCAAAAACCTCCTGCAGCAAGGTGACAAAAAAGTGATTTAATTAAGAAGTAACAAGGATGGTCTATGGGGCTTTCAGTGTGGTTATGTGTATTGTAACAAAAAGCCCCGAGTCATCCAGCACACACTGAACAAACATGACAACAAAAGGATGTGAACGGGCAGTTTACATCATCAACAAGATGTCTATCTCCTGCTTTCAATCCACCTACCGTCCGCTTTCCTTTATATACACGCACATCAGGCACATTTGGTTTCCCTTGAGAGCTCAAAACATGATATTGGAGTGCCTTGTGCTTGGAGTACCCTTGCTCTCTCCTCCCCTGCATTGCCCTCTGGAGCTGCAGCAGTCCTCTGCAGGCTGGAGCTGGGGTGGGGTGAGCTGGCGTCGGGCCCAGTGCAGCTCCTCAGGCACAGACACACACAAGCACTGAGCTCTGGGTTCCTGTGTCTCTGTCCTGTCCTGTCCTGTCCTGGTCTGGCCGGCTACATGCGTCCTACTGCTGAGGATGAGAGTCATAAAACAGTTTTATCGTGTGATGTTAAAATCGTTCACATGGATCCTCCAGCTTTGCCGTGATGGAGCTGAAAACTCTGCCTCGCAATTAACAGCAGCTTGCCGTCTGCTGCAGTGATTGGGGATTTCTCAGTCACTAAAACAGACCGCCCTAATGGAGGCCCCGAGTTATGTGTTATCTGGGGTCAGATAAAGTTATTGGCTTGAGTGCAAAGTCAGTGTCCTTGGATCATTTAGAGAATAAATACTTTGGGGCAATTTCCCAGCAGGGCATTCAAAGACAGATTTTTTTTTTATTAGAAAGTATATATATATATATATATATACACACACACACACACACTCCCATTCAAAAGTTTGGGATCAGTAAGATTTTTTAATGTTTTTTAAAGAAGTCATTCTAATATGCTGATTTATTATCAGTGCTGGGAACCGTTGTGCTGCTTAATATTTTTTTGGAACCTGTGATACTTTTTTTTCAGGATTCTTTGATGAATAAAAAGTTAAAAAGAACAGCATTTATTTAATATAGAAATATTTTCTAACAATATACACTACCGTTCAAACATTTGGGGGTCAGTACATTTTTATTCTTTCTTTTTGTTTTGAAAGAAATTAATACTTCTATTCAGCAAGGATGTGTTAAATTTTTTTTTTTTTTTTTAAGTGGTAGCAAGGACTTGTATTGTTAGAAAAGATTTATATTTTGAATAAATGTGGTTCTTTTTAACATTTTATTCATCAAAGAATCCTGAAAAACGAATCACAGGTTCCAAAAAAAATATTAAGCAGCACAACTTGACAACGTAGATAATTCTAATAATAAATCAGCATTTTAGACTGATTTCTGAAGGATCATGTGACACTTAAGACTGGAGTAATGGCTGATGAAAATTCAGCTTTGCATTACAGGAATAAATTATATTTCTAAGTATATTAAAATAGAAATTATTAATTTATACTATAATAACATTTCGCAATATTACTGTTTTGTATCTGTCTATCTATATATTAATTACACACACACACACACACATACTTTTCTGTATCATATATTTGTGTAACTATATAAGTAAATTTTATTTATATGTACTCATTTTTAGTTATATATACTTATAAATAAATATGTACTTATATATATACTTATATATATTTATATTTACTTATTCTATATGCGTATATATGTATTATATATACTTATATATGTTATTTGTATATATAAATACTTTCTAATACATATATATATATATATATATATATATATCATAGATAAAATCTATTTTTTTCTCTAAATGACAAAACACAATTATATTATATTATACACACACACACACACTGCCATTCAAAAGTTTGGGATCAGTAAGATTTTTTAATGTTTTTTAAAGAAGTTTCTTATGCTCATCAAGGCTGCATTTATTTGATCAAAAATACAGAAAAAAATTTTATATTGTGAAATATTATTACGATATAAAATAACATATTTCTATTTTAATACATTCTATTAAAATCTAATTGATTCCTGTGATTAAAGCTGAATTTTCTGCATCATTACTCCAGTCTTCAGTGTCACGTGATCCTTTAGAAGTCATTCTAATATGCTGATTTATTATCAGTGCTGGGAACCGTTGTGCTGCTTAATATTTTTTTGGAACCTGTGATACTTTTTTTTCAGGATTCTTTGATGAATAAAAAGTTAAAAAGAACAGCATTTATTTAATATAGAAATATTTTCTAACAATATACACTACCGTTCAAACATTTGGGGGTCAGTACATTTTTATTCTTTCTTTTTGTTTTGAAAGAAATTAATACTTCTATTCAGCAAGGATGTGTTAAATTTTTTTTTTTTTTTTTAAGTGGTAGCAAGGACTTGTATTGTTAGAAAAGATTTATATTTTGAATAAATGTGGTTCTTTTTAACATTTTATTCATCAAAGAATCCTGAAAAACGAATCACAGGTTCCAAAAAAAATATTAAGCAGCACAACTTGACAACGTAGATAATTCTAATAATAAATCAGCATTTTAGACTGATTTCTGAAGGATCATGTGACACTTAAGACTGGAGTAATGGCTGATGAAAATTCAGCTTTGCCATCACAAGAATAAATTACATATGTTATTTGTATATATAAATACTTTCTAATACATATATATATATATATATATATATATCATAGATAAAATCTATTTTTTTCTCTAAATGACAAAACACAATTATATTATATTATATTATATGAATCAAGATAAAGCTTATGGATTTATTGTCAGGTTTTCCTGCCAATATTGGGTAGAAATGTTCAATTGCTTTTTGTGTCCATGACAACACCCTGAGAACTATTCACTGGAGTAAAAAGTGTGACAACTAGTCCCAGTCGCCTCTATACCAAAGACTAAATAAATATATTTCGCATTTGCTTCTGAATTAATTCTGAAGGGAACACACACACACACACACAGATGTAAATACTCATAAATCAGATGGAAAGTCGGGGCTAATAAGACTTTGCATTTCCCTTAGTCAGGCCTCTGGCACGTTCAGTGCTGCTAGTCACTCCCTTAAAGACAGAAACTCACTCAGTGCAGCTCAATACAGATGAATCATGCATATCCCACTGTAATCAAGCAGGACTTTTCCTCTATCTGATTACAGTATTAATATTTTGACAAATGCAAGTCTTTCAGATCTGTTTGGTGAAGCTTTGAATGATCGGCGACCATCTGAAGCACATCACGCTGCATCAGTCAGAGCCGCAGATGGTATTGTTGTTCCTGCATGTGTCATGTGTTCTGATTACCTGATAAAGCGATTTTCCCTTCTCCCTCTCACTCTGAAATCAGATGGTGGCATCGGACTGCGTAATGCAGATATTAATGCATGCATCAATCTATACATCCACCCATCCGTTCATTCAGTCTGTGCCTTCGCTTTGGCTCATGCACTTTATGGTTTCTTCCTCTTCGCATTATCTCTGTAATGCTGCCGTCAGCCGTGTTTAATAATTAAAGACATGTCCATCAATTCGTCCATCTTATGTAAACTATGCACAGTGCTTTTTGTCAAACCAAGGCCAGTAAAAGTTGATGCGCTGTAAGGAAAGGTACAGTAATAGCTCTGAACATATGTGCGTGTCATAGTTTTTAGGGAATTGAAATTGAAAAGATAAGGGGGAAAAGTCCTGCAGTGTGTGTGTTTTTTTTTTTTGTCAATTTGCATGTTTTTATGCTGTCCATATGCATATGCGCTACTTGTATCAGCACATGCATGTACATTAAGTGCTTATACAGTGCATGTGATGCTTCTGTCGGTCTATCAGTCAGTACATCTAGCCTTTTAATGAGTTGCAGTGGCTGAGCATTGGTTGACCTCACTGTTCCCAGAATACAGATCTCTCCTTACAGCTGTGTCAGCCTGCGGCACTGAGGATGAGAGAAGACTTTGAGTCATCATCCATCACCATATATGCACAATATACAGCTCACGCTGTCATTTAAGTTCCATCAGACTCGTTGCAGAGGATCGTTTGTTTGCTGGTAATGTGATAGTGTCAGTGCACAGAGGAGCTCTGCTGTCCTGCATTCATTGTTATATGTCTGCTGGAGATACATGCATGTGTTCATACTATTTTACCTTTTTGGAGAGCAAAGTATTGTGCAGTTTCTGTTGTGATGTTTCTATAGTAATGCAATTTGTGTATTTTTTTTATTGGCAAAAACATATTCAAGTACTTGTTCATAAGTGCAACTCTCTAAAAGAGGATAAAGCATCACAACTCTTTAACCCATATTGTTTTAAATATATAAATATAATTTACATTAAAAATAGTGTGGATAATTACAATATAATCAACCAATTATCAATTTAGCCTCATATTGTTGTCTGCATATCCAAAAAACTATTTTCTCTATTACAAAAATATCAATAACACATGACAAAAAGGTTCCATTTGTTAACTACATTAGTTAACATGAACTGACAATGAATTCTTTTTAAAAGCATTTATTAATATGAATGTAAATTTCAACATTTGCTAATACATTATTCAAATCAAAAGTTGTATCTGTTAATATTATTTCATGGACCTTAACTGAGAATAACTAACAGTGAAGATTGTATTAATGTTAACAAAGATTTAAAACCTTATCATTAACAGTTAGGACCTTATTGGGAAGTGTTACCAAAATATCATGATATAAAATAAATGTTTGCATAGTAGCATGCAATTATCATTATTATTATAATTATTAATTTATGTATTTACATGCAAAGTCTTAAAGTACTTAAACCCCTTTCAGCAATTTATTATTATTATTATTATTATTATTATTATAGTTATTATTATTTACTTTTATTATTTTTTAAATGCAAAGTGTTGAATCCTGATAATTGCCGTTTGCAGCTATATTTCTTCTTCTTATTATTAATATTGTTGTTGTTATCATTTACTTGTATTTTTTTTTACATGAAAGGTCTTAAGCCTCTTGAACCCTTTATATGTATATATATATATATATATATATTTT
>NW_015641014.1:1119167-1187602 GCF_001515625.1 Sinocyclocheilus rhinocerous
TTCACTTTGGATGGGATAAATGCAGAGCACTAATTCCGAGTATGGGTCACCCTACTTGGCCACATGTCACGTCACTTCACTATATATATATATATATTTTTTTTTTTTTTTAATTATTTTTTTATTTTATTTATGCAATTATATTTTAAATTAATATTTATGAGCTGTTTTATGCACAGAGTTCCTAAAATTGACTATATCAAAAACAGATTGGATTTCTGCGATATTCTCCAAAATAATGTTTAGTCTGAATAAATGTGAATGTGTGTCTTGCATGCCATGTGGGTCGCATTGGATAAAAGTATCTGCCAAATGCATATGTTAAATATAATTTTAAAAGAAAATCTAAGATTTGGCACTTACTTAGATTTCTTATGACACTAACATATTTTAATATTTTTATCAGTAATAAATGCTTATGATATATTTATTGTGACTTTTGTCTATTAAGGTGTCAGTTTATTTCCTTCCCTCTCAGGTTCAGTGTGACTCCTCCCAGATCACATGATCGACACGCTCAGTTTCTGACATTGTTGGCAGCATGAAAGTCACTCTTCTTAGGCATCACATCATCAGCTGTAGCTTTCAGCTCATTTGAGATGGTTTACGCTTTCCAAATGTCCTTGACTTAGATGTGACGGCAGTTCATGTATAATCATCATCTTATTTTCTTTTCTCAAAATTGTATTGTTAACATTATTATTTTATTACGTTATTATTTTAGTATTTTTACACAGAAACATACTGGTCGAGTATGTTTCCTTTGATAGAATTTGATAATGACAAATGATCCAAGTGCTTTTTTTTTGTTGTTTTTTTGTGAAGCATGAAGAGCAGAGAGTTTTGTGCCAGTGCTTCTGACTTCTCTTTCCCTCTCCCACTCTCTCTCTCCATCATTCTCTCAAGAGCAGTCAAGGACAGTCAGGTCAGAAAGGCTCAGCAGTTCCCAGCAGGCTTCTGCAGTCTTCCATGAAGCAGAGAATTCAGCAGTTTAGGGCGCCTGCGTGAATGAGTGAGTGTGTGTGGGTAAAAACTCCTGCAGGAGAGCTGCCTGCTGCAAAGAATGTCTCACTCACTGCCACTGAAACCAGTCCTGGCATCAGAACATCAAATAAACACAAATGAGTATGAATGCGACAGTCATAAAGATATGCATAACGAACAACAAATGTAATAAGGTCGATAAGCCTCTTCAATATCAGCTCAAGAGCATCAAGGAGATTCACTGCAGTGTGGTGCAATGTGTCCAGGTGTATCAGTTGCAGCAGTTGCAACTATTTCTACAGGGAAAAAAAACTATTGCTTGCTCTTTAAAAATGAATTGTGTTATATGCATGTTTCTTTTTGTGTTTTGTCGGTTGCAGCTTTTGGTAAGCGATGGAGAACTTTACTCCCCCCTTCTCTCTCTCTCTCTCTCTCTTTCTTTCTGCCTCCCCCTCTACTGTGGTGCTGACTCACTGTCACTGGCCCAGAATATGCTGTCTGCCTGCATTATACCCAGCTCACCTTCCCACCAATTAATGCCGCCTCAGCATCCAAATAAAAGCTAAGAGCAAATCATATGCTAAAATCAGATTATATCAAAATATTGAGCTTAATATTCAGACTTCACCACTCTACTGCATGTGTGTTAATTACAGTGACATATTATGCTGTGAAAAGCTGTTAAGGCGTATTAACAGAGCAAAGAATTATTATTTATAATTATTGTGCAAAAATATCAGCATTTTTGGTGGTGGTCTAGTTTGTCGGACATCTCACTTTCACTCAAGTACAGTAGAGGATATGTATTCTGCAACACAGTAAACGATACCTCTCACGAAGGATAGCTGGACGAGAATATGCAGCTACTGCCATCTAGTGGAAACAAGAAACTCCTGCCATAGTTAACCGTTTAATGTGAACGATTAAAGGAATAGTTCGCTCAAATTGAAAAGTTAGTGTTTACTCACCCTGGTGTTTCAAACCTGTCAGGTTAGACGCCATATTGAATTTAACTGGGATGACAACGGGGCTGTGAGGGATAGACTTTGCACTGTGGCTCGTGAAGGCCTAATTTTCATAACTCACAACTTTCAAAATTGAGTTTTTGTCTTTTTTCCGTAAAGATGCTTTGTCAGCTGAACAATTGTTATGTTGTTAACTGTCAAAAAGTATGGCATTACCGTGAATGGTCTTGACTGGTCTAACAGCGCTACTGACCTATTTTTTTGTAGGCCAAAACTCAAAAACGAGTTAGGATTTTAGCTGGTTCTATCTATCTGGTTTTTTGGTTAATTGTCTGAAATAAGGCTTGTAGACCAGCTAAAGATATATTGTTATGTTTTATTCTATATCATAAAATACATAAAACCCCCTTATTGTTTTTTTAAAGCTTATTTGTCTTGAAAAAAGGTGGTTTGTTTATAGAATAGCCTATGTTTCGCTTTTTACTTTTGACGATTGTATTTAGGTTGTGTGTATTTTGTATTTAAGTTGTGTGTACATTTGTGAATACTAGCATGATGAACAAAATATGTAAGAATCATATCCTTATGCATGGTCACAGAACTTAGGCCTACTTTTCTGCTATAATAATAATAAAAAAAACGTCTTATTGGGCTTTTGTCATGGGAATCAGGCCTACAAAATATGTTGTCACAGCATCACTCTATATAAAAATGTATTAAAAATTGCCATTTTAGCATTTAGCTAAAGATTTTTTATTTTGTAGACAAATGTGTCATTCTAAAAAATCCATTACATATTCAAGAGGGAACCCATGACCTCATAACTGAAGAAAAACTTTTTTTTCGATCTGACAATCTAAGTAATCTGAGCATAATATTAGTAATTCCTTCAGTAATTTGTATTATGAATGGACCAGACATACTTTCTTCAACTTCCAGGTTCAACTTTCAGAATGTGGATATTTAGGGGTTTCCACGACAATATCCGAAATGTCAGTATGTTGTTTATGTCTAATTTGATTTGATTAATGCAATTAGTGCCTATCAAATGTGATTGAGTTGGATCAGCAGTTTGGCGGGCGATCCAGCCAATCAGAGACCAGCGGGAGGGTCCCTCATCGTGACATCATCAACACTATATAAAGCCTTGCCGCGTAAGGGTATTTACAGAGTACTTCTTCTAACCCTAACGCTTGATGGCTTCCTGTACGGTATTTATACTGTTTTGTTTTAAGCTTTCAGTATATTACAGGAAGTTTTCCGCGGTTCCGATGCGTATAAAAAAAGCTATAGAGTACTCTGATGCTCGGTCTCACAGGTTTGTGTGTTTGCGCGCGGACAGTCCGACTGCCGCGAAGAGTTCACCTCTGCTGCACGTGCGTCGGATCTGTGGGCGTTCAGCACGCTGAGCAGAGCAAATTGAGCATGGCCAACTTTTGCGGATCTCTACACTGATCCTGCAAATAAGCCTGAGCTCAGACACTCGCTGCAGGGTTGGGTTCCTCCGAGAATGGCGTTTGACTTGTGCACCCAGCAAGCTTGTGTAAGTGCTCTGATTGAATCACGCTTAGAGCGTTTTTTGTTTGTCTCGTTTGACCGTAGTGTTTGGCTTGTAAACGTGTTTTGTTTTGACCGTAGTACAGCAAAGTTAACTTTTTTTTTGTGTGTGTGTCTCTGTCGTTTTTCCACTGGTAAACCGCCTAAACAAGTTAATGTAATGGCGCCCCCGTTTGGTCTTCTACAAGTAGCCTGTAAAACCAGAGAGAGAGAGGGCTGGATGCAGTGGCGCCTGCAGGTGTACGGCTGTACGCACTGTGCGTACCATGAGCGCTCAGACTGACCTGAGATCTGCCCCGCAAACATTTCGGTAGTTATTATATAGGCCTGTGTCCCGTATTTCTGTCGACTGAACCAGCCAGGCCATTATGAATTTAGCCTACAATTTAATTTGTAGGCTTTTACAAATGGGAATACAACGATTTCATGACAATGTTTTACATTCAAGCTACCCATAAAATTTATAGTGAAAAGTACTTTAAAAGCGTCTGGAATGCAATAAATTATTTAAGCATTTGCTGCATGGATAAAAAAAATAGGCTAATAATTCACATATCAGACAAAGTTGCATTGCAGCAAATCCTTTCAATTAAGGTATTCAGAACAGAGCAACACAAATCAGAAAATATAAGCAGCTATGCAATTATAGTACCTTAAATTTTTTTTTATTATTGTACAGAATTATAAAATAAAACGCAAATTATAATCGGCCTGTTTTAGGCTTATTTTTTTTTAAATACTTTATACATCCATCAATTATGGGGGGGGGGAATCCTCGTTGGACGTGCCTTTAGAGAGAAATGCATCTTTAGGGATTACATAATGAAATAGTTTCTTATTTTGTTTTAAAGTAGTAATTTAAAGCTTTCTATATAGTTTGTCATGTCTGAGACAATGGGCTGAGTTTAGGTTCATTGTGAAGTGCTCCCGCTCAAAACCGAGACGGCAGAAAGCGTTTGTTTTCTTTATTTCATAAAAGCACAACGTTTTGTTGGTATTGTGCGCACAAATAAAAGTAGACCCTTTTACAGTTTAGAATTATGTATTGCTCTTACCTTTTATGAGCAACAAATGACTGCGTATTTTAAGTTGTTTCCACTGTTAGAAAAAAATGCAAGTGATCGCGCTGGCGCCTCCATGTCCTGCAGAGCGCGTTTCAGCTTCCACTCTCCACACAAACGATTGGATATGCGTCTAACAGCGCACATTTATGTAGGTTAAACATTTTAAACTAACATTTTGATATGCTTGAACTGTTTTATATCTATAGATTTTATGGAACAGTAGTATAAGCTTTTTTTTGGGGGGGGAAGTACAGTAGAGGTGCGTACCCTCGCCCTTTGGATGGATGGGTTTTTTTTTTTTTTTTTTTTTTTTTATACCACGGGGTGTCCTGATATTTGGTGAATTCATTGAAATTATAGACTGTATTGTACTGTCATGTATGCTCTCATGCCTTTTATGCTTAAAGGTGACATCAGATGCCCATTTCACATAAGTTGTCATGTTTCTTTAGATTATTTCTGAAATGAAACGCAGGAGAACTACAAACTGTAACTCTTAATAAAACCCGTTTAAGAACAACTGGAAGTGTTTTTTTTGTACTTTGTTGAATATAGAAGTGTGTAGTTCTGTAGAATTTTGTATAAAGTGGTATGTTTCCATGCACCATAGAAATTGAAGTTGTGGAGTTAACTAAATTGGCTTAACAAATGATTTGTAAGTTCTCAAACAGCTGTGTAAATTCAAACAAATCTAGTCAACCTCAAAGCATACAACTGAAATTGTGCACCCACAAATACGTTCTTCTGTGCTGCCATCTATTGAATGTGCGGCATCTCTGGAGAACGACAAGCATCAGCTGTTTCTGGAGCATCAAATTTAGTTCTCAGGTAATATGTATGCATTATGCACAAATTAAACCTTTATTTTGGATGCAACCCTTCTTGCAGGGTTTCTGTGGGTGTTACTGCGCCTTGTCTCAATCCAAGGGTGAACATTTTCAAATGGAGCAGAAAGTCACGTTATTACATTTAAATGGTGCATGCACTGAAAAGTAATTTTGCTTTTCAATGCAGTCATGTAAACATCCTTACATCAAGCTTCCTTCAGTTAATTCTAATTTAGGATATTAAATGAGTTTGTCCTTAAACATTAGTAAATGGGGTGTGAACACTGTTTCCCTTCGAGCTAAGTAGATTTTTTTTTTTTTTTTTTTTTTTTTTTTTTTTTTTTTCTTTTTTTTTGTTTTTTTTTTTTTTTTTTTTTTTTTTTTTTTTTTTTTTTTTTTTTTTTTTTTTTTTTGATAGATATATAGATAGTGCCGTCCATAAGTATTGGGACGGCAAAGACCAAATTGATCTGTTTGCTGTAGAGTCAAGAAATCTGCAAATGATTAAAAGATGAATGAAACAAAACTACAGAATGCCACATTTTATTGGATGTTTCAACACGTTTTACCAGTAAGATCAACACTTTTAGAGTTTCGTCCCCCTATCTGATGTGAGCATATGGTAACACTTCCAAATTTGAAAATTCAACTTCCAACAGATTAGTGTTGCTAATACTAGACATTTACATGTTGACACCGTTGCCATTGTGTTCCGTTCTATTTATTGCTCTTACCTTTTATAAAACCTGCAGAAACTATGGCTTGTCATTAACCTTGTACAAGAAATCCAGACTGTCTTGGGGCTTGTTTTGGTTGGAATGTTTAACAATTGTACAAACAATAGTTTCACAGTGTACTGATAACTTTATGCGTAACAAGTGTTTAACAGGCACAACAAATATGGTAATGAGTTAAATGTTTTATCTTTTTTATCAGGGATAATCAGTTGTAAACTGTTTTTATATCAACTACCTATAGAAAACATTTTGACCATCAACACTGTCGGAAGGGTAAACATCACTTGATAAAAAAAAGTCTCAGGCCCTACAAAATAATATAAAACATAACAGTATCAACACTATAAAAGTGTCTTTAGAGTCTGAAGCAGAATATAAAGTGTTGTTAAACCAACCGCTTCATATGCTTAAAATGGCAAAAAAAAAAAAAAAAAAGTCGAAAACGTTTAGTTATTTATTTGAACGAGTTTGATTATTTTTAACATTTCCCCCTCCATTTTTAAATGGTTTTCAGTTCCTGTGTGTGTGGTTGTCATGTGTCTCTGCCTGCAGCAGCTCAGAGAGGAAGAGCGGAACCCGCTCCCCAATACAGTCTACGTGTAGGCTAGAGGAAATAACAGACAGGATTTCTGTAATAATCGACGTATCTCATTCATTTAAAAGGGCATGTTTACAGCAACCTCAGCATTTCGCTCATAAACTGCTCTTAGTGTCAATTACTTCAAGCACCTCAAATGTCTTGATTTAAAGATCTTAAACCTTTTCATTTCAGTAAAAGTTACTTCCATGTTCCACTAGTGGTTGGTAGCAGTGCTATTCTATATATATATATATATATATATATATATATATATATATATATATAGGAAGGGTAAACATCACTTGATAAAAAAAAGTCTCAGGCCCTACAAAATAATATAAAACATAACAGTATCAACACTATAAAAGTGTCTTTAGAGTCTGAAGCAGAATATAAAGTGTTGTTAAACCAACCGCTTCATATGCTTAAAATGGCAAAAAAAAAAAAAAGTCGAAAACGTTTAGTTATTTATTTGAACGAGTTTGATTATTTTTAACATTTCCCCCTCCATTTTTAAATGGTTTTCAGTTCCTGTGTGTGTGGTTGTCATGTGTCTCTGCCTGCAGCAGCTCAGAGAGGAAGAGCGGAACCCGCTCCCCAATACAGCCTACGTGTAGGCTAGAGGATTTCTGTAATAATCGACGTATCTCGTTCATTTAATAGGGCATGCTTACAGCAACCTCAACATTTCGCTTTTTTAACACGAAAAAATATGCTGAAGCTGGACTGATCCGCTGCCTCGGTCGAAGGAGCTGTCCACAATGAGGTGCTGATCGGCGGCCTGGCAGAACGATGGCGACGGGGAAGTGGCTTCTGTACACGGGTCTCTGTCTGTCTCTCGTCGCCTTGTGTTTCCTGACAGTCGCGATCTCGTCGGATCACTGGTACGAAACGGACGCGAGAAGATACAAGGAGCGTTGCCGAACTTTCTCGAACCGCAGGAACGATCCGGGTTTCATTTACATCCCCAACCACAGCCTTCCGCTGCGAGCCAGCCGAGCGAGCCTGGACCGATGGGAAGACCGACTGCTGCTGCATAGAAACCGGCGTCAGCTGTTCGCGATGAGCGCGGCTGATGAGTGCAGCAGACGCTACAATTCAACCAACATGGGGCTGTGGAGCAAATGCTACAGGGTGGGATTTGACCCAGACATCGAAGAGCTCATACAAAAAGGTAAAAACATCCACCTGAGCCTTATAGGAATATGTGTTGGCTGTATTGATGCAATGTTTTGTTGAAGCTGCCATTTAAAGCTAGAAGCTTGACATCTCTACTAAATGTATATAAGATGGCCTATCGATGCATCAGAGTAAAGTGCCAATTCATTTTAATAAAAAAACCTATGCTTTCTCAATATTGGAGATCATGAGCATCTTGGTGGTTAAACACTCAGTTGTCTATGAATTGTAGTGGTTTGGATTAGTGGTCCTCAAGCTTGGTCCTGGAGTACTTGAGCAATGCGCATTCTGGAAGTCTACCTTATTTAACACGCTTGATATATTTAATCTGCTCGTTAGTAGAGGCTTCAAGATCTGAACATGGTGGTACTCCATGACTTGGATTGAGAACCACTAATTTTGACCGTATGAGCAATACGCACTCAACCATCTGGGTAGTTTACACTGTGTACACTGTGAATATGGACACTTGTCCATATGCACAAGAAGGCTCAGCTCCACAGGGGACTTGGTCCACCTAATTATGAGCTTGACAACCACCACCCCAACTCTCCAGGCCCACCTTACTTAAACTGGGCATGTGTACAAATTCTAATTATCATACTGGGTCTGGATCTAATAATGATTTTTCTTGTTTATTCCAGGAACTATTGAGCGTTGCTCCTTTATAAAGTACTATTACTCCTCCTCTGCAGTGACGGGAAAGGATCTTTCCTACAATATCACTAAGACTATCCAGCAAGATGATTGGCATGCCCTGCGTAAGTGGGACACTTTTTCGGTTTGCATCAGTGATGTCCTGGGCTTTCTTACAAAGGGGTCCTCCCACTATGGTGTAGTGTACTTATTGGGACCTCAATAAGGGTTGCCTACCCTTAACAAATTCTGTCTTGGGCACATGAAGGCCCTGCATATGAGTGTATTTGCTATAGTAGTCGAGTTTAAAGCAAGGGTATCAAACCCTTCTCCTAGAATTCCCACCTTCCTGCAGAGTTTAGTCAGAATGCAAGCAGGTGTGCTGAAGCAGGTTGGAGCTCAACTCTGAAAGAAGGTGGCCCTCCAGGAGCAAGATTGGACACCCCCAGTAATTTGCGTCTTTGTTTCTCCAGATTTGCGTCGGATGACGGCTGGCTTCATGGGCATGGCTCTATCCATCATTCTGTTTGGCTGGACCATTGGCATTTTGGGCTGTTGCTGGGAGCAAGGCCTCATGCATTACGTCGCCGGTCTACTCTTCCTTATGGGTGGTATGTGAATTCCTCCATGTTTGTTCTCTTAAAAACTTAGGGTCTGGATCTAATAATGATTTTTCTTGTTTATTCCAGGAACTATTGAGCGTTGCTCCTTTATAAAGTACTATTACTCCTCCTCTGCAGTGACGCGAAAGGATCTTTCCTACAATATCACTAAGACTATCCAGCAAGATGATTGGCATGCCCTGCGTAAGTGGGACAATTTTTCGGTTTGCATCAGTGATGTCCTGGGCTTTCTTACAAAGGGGTCCTCCCACTATGGTGTAGTGTACTTATTGGGACCTCAATAAGGGTTGCCTACCCTTAACAAATTCTGTCTTGGGCACATGAAGGCCCTGCATATGAGTGTATTTGCTATAGTAGTCGAGTTTAAAGCAAGGGTATCAAACCCTTCTCCTAGAATTCCCACCTTCCTGCAGAGTTTAGTCAGAATGCAAGCAGGTGTGCTGAAGCAGGTTGGAGCTCAACTCTGAAAGAAGGTGGCCCTCCAGGAGCAAGATTGGACACCCCCAGTAATTTGTTTGCGTCTTTGTTTCTCCAGATTTGCGTCGGATGACGGCTGGCTTCATGGGCATGGCTCTATCCATCATTCTGTTTGGCTGGACCATTGGCATTTTGGGCTGTTGCTGGGAGCAAGGCCTCATGCATTACGTCGCCGGTCTACTCTTCCTTATGGGTGGTATGTGAATTCCTCCATGTTTGTTCTCTTAAAAACTTATTGGCGAAAGCTTGGTGCCTGATCTTTAAACATCTAGTGTCATGTCCCACCTCAGGTACCTTCTGCATCATCTCTCTTTGCACCTGTGTGGCCGGCATCAACTTCGAACTGTCTCGCTACCCACGTTATCTCTTCAGCCTTCCGGATGATATAAGCCATGGTTACGGCTGGGCCCTGTTTAGTGCCTGGGGGGGGCTAGGACCTCATAGCTGGGTTCTTCTGCACCCTGGCACCATCGATTCAGCCTCCACCACCATCCCGTACATCCTGTCCTAAGTCTCGCATGGAGAACGGAACGGTGTGCTAAAGCTTCACATGACACTTTGTACATTGACATAAACCTGTTCAAAGACTTCGTCATGGGTATTAAAAACACAGAGGCTGTTGAAAGACATTTTGTGCTGGAAGGTGGCAAGCCATGGCTCTCAATTGATGTGCAAAAAGAAGAATCTGTTATAAAAGCACATTTGTACAAAAAATTTGTATAAAAGCTTTCATCCCGACATGAGTTCAGCATGTCCTTGGTGAAGCGATTCTTGGTGTTTGTCTTTGTGTTCAGTAGACCGTGTTTGAATTTCAAGATGAATTTACCGTTTCCAAGACCTTTCCGATGTATAATTACCATGAACTTCATTATGTGCTGTAGTTGTTTTCAATGTCAATAATTTCTTCAATGGACAATAAAATGCCTCATGTAAAAAACTCGACTGCTTCTACTCAAACTGCACATCGTCAGAAAAAAAGAGAATCAGAGGCAATGAATACTCAGTTTTATTTAAGATTTCACTGTTCCAGACCAGCAGAAAAGGGGTCAATTCTTTTCTTTTAGCGCTTTATTTTGTATTAAATGATCTCAGCAGCATGTTAAACCCAAATGTTGGACTACATTGATTTTTTTTCCTGAAAGAATGAGTGATTGCATTTGATAAATACTGTTTAGTATGGCCACACAGATGAGAAAGAAAGAGTAGAAATCATTTGAAGGCCTTGGAATGGCGGCATGTTAGTGTGTGCCCATCTTCACGCTTTCAACACTCATGTTATCTGCAATCATGCCTTGACACGTCTCCTTTGTTTCCATCCTTCCCAAGGTTCCAGACTCGATTCCTGATTCATACCTTGTATGAATGGCTTATTCTATAGGCAAGCCAATAAACGCTTCCACAGTGGTCTTTCTCACTTCTCTTCATGGGAATGAAGTTACTGTAGACTTTATGTAGCGGCATGTCAGGTCTCACACCACCCTTGAATCCAAAATGGATCCCAGCCTAAGATTAGAGAAGGTACTACTCTGTGATTAATGGAGTCCCTTCTAATGAGGACCAGGGTTTGGATTCCACTAATACTACTCTGTGATTAATGGAGTCCCCTCTAATGAGGACCAGGGTTTGGATTCTACTAATGCACTCAAACATCTCACCTGTGGCTTCGTAAACATTAAACGTGTAAGAAGCCGAGAACATATTATAATCCATTTCCTTCAAGTGGTGGTGAGACCTAACGTATGGGAAGTGTAAAGATTCACAGTATTAAATTACAGTCTGTACCTTGGACGAAGGAGTGACGCCAATCAGACACGTTATTCGTTTAAGCACATTCCGTTTAGCCATTGTTAGTCACATGTACACATCAGTGCTCATGGTTTCCTCTGCACATTTCAGTGTCAGACACTTATTTTCCCCCAGAATCATATGTGAAGGTGTGTGTGAATATGTGTTAGGACCCTCAGTGTCTGTCTCAATCATTACCCTGCACTGATGGTGCTCATATGTGTGCCTTCAAAAAAACTGACAACAGACAAACAAATCCTGATGGGGAAGGGATGGAGAGGGAAAGGGTAGAAAGACAAGAGCTTATGTTACGTTATTAATGGAAGGAGTATATTTGCAGTTTCATATTTGTGATGCAGTTAAATTGAGAGAAGGTTGTCTTTAGTGACGGTCAATACCGGCACTCTGTAGGATGTCTGTGGCCGTCTGCGCTGGGGGTCTGAAGGCTGTTTGAAAACCTGGAGGTGGGGAGTGGAACTGATTTGGGGTGAGTGTGGGAGGAGGGAGGTAAGGGGCCCAGGCAGCTCTGTGTAAGGACAATTGGGCGGCCGCGTCCAGGAGGCCGGTGTGTGGGGGCTGTGGGAGTGCACTGGAGCTGGGCGGTCCGTCCAGCTCTGTGAGCGCCTGCAGCGACTTGAGCCAGTGTGGCGGATTGTCATCCTGGAGACAGTCGAAACTGTTGCCTGTGGATGCTGGGATACCTGGAGTTTATGAAGGGATATGAATGAGTACTATTTCTGATGAAGGTTTTATCCGTAACCAGAGGGTTTACGAAACACAAATCGCACCTGTGATGATGGCGGGGTCCATCCAACTGGCCGTACTGTGCCAGCTGAGGCTGTGCGAGACTCCAGCCGAGCCTACCGGCACCCCGATGTGGTTCACACTGGAAGTGGAGGACGAGGAGGAGGAAGAGGTAGAGTTCGGGAGGCCTGGGGTCTGAAGGCTGTTTGAAAACCTGGAGGTGGGGAGTGGAACTGATTTGGGGTGAGTGTGGGAGGAGGGAGGTAAGGGGCCCAGGCAGCTCTGTGTAAGGACAATTGGGCGGCCGTGTCCAGGAGGCCGGTGTGTGGGGGCTGTGGGAGTGCACTGGAGCTGGGCGGTCCGTCCAGCTCTGTGAGCGCCTGCAGCGACTTGAGCCAGTGTGGCGGATTGTCATCCTGGAGACAGTCGAAACTGTTGCCTGTGGATGCTGGGATACCTGGAGTTTATGAAGGGATATGAATGAGTACTATTTCTGATGAAGGTTTTATCCGTAACCAGAGGGTTTACGAAACACAAATCGCACCTGTGATGATGGCGGGGTCCATCCAACTGGCCGTACTGTGCCAGCTGAGGCTGTGCGAGACTCCAGCCGAGCCTACCGGCACCCCGATGTGGTTCACACTGGAAGTGGAGGACGAGGAGGAGGAAGAGGTAGAGTTCGGGAGGCCTCCGAAGTTGATGTTGATATTTGGTAGGAGCGCTCGCAGTCCGTCCTGCCACTCTTTCACATTTATGCTTTCCACAGAACCATTGTTTTCTGAAAGAGCAAGAAATTAATGAAAAAAAACTAGAGAATTTAAACTTTGCGGCATCCCTAAAGGGATAGTTCACCCAAAAAATAAAATTTCCTGAACATGCGTCGAAGACCGAAACGGAAGAGAAGAAATTGTTGAATAAAGTTGTTATTTTTGTTTTCTTTGCACACAGAAAGTATTCTCGTAGCTTATTAACATTACCGTTGAACCACTGATGTCACATGGACCATTTTAACGATGTCCTCACTAGTTGTGTTGCTGTCAATGCAGGGTCAGAAACCTCTCAGATTTAATCAAAAATATCTTAATTTGTGTTACGAAGATGAACCCTTTGTTCTTACGAGTTTGGAATGACATAAGAATGAGTAATCAATGACAGAATTTTCATCTTCAGGTGAACAATCCCTTAACGTCTATGTGAAACTGATTTGCAAACAATTTTACATGAAATGGGATAATCAACAAGAAAAATAAATTACAGATGTGAGGTTAAAGATGACGTTTTATCTAAATATTATTTCTATACAATTAAAGTATTTATTAAATGCTATTATTTATATTAATTATACTAATAGCTTTTTAAAATATTTTCAGTTTTCATTTTAATTTTAGTTTAGTATTTTTGTTGTGCTTTTTAAAAATATTTCTATTTAGCTTTATTTCTGTTTAGATTTTAGTAAGTCTGGAAGTAACTTTTACTTCTTTCAGTTGCCAAAGCAATATTACTTAAGTTTGTTTTTTATTTTTTGGTTATATTTCATTTTATTCAAGCTTGATTTCAATTAGTTTTTAATAGTTTTAGTTAATAAAAACACTGAAGATGACCACAGTTCGCTCTCATAAAGGGCTCAGGGGCACAAACAAGCTGAATTAACCATTAAGGGAAAATAAAATAAATTTTCCCTTATAAATGTTTTACTAATAAAAAAGTAAAAAAACAACAATAAACATACTGGGAATGAGTTCAACAACTTGTTTGTATTTGGATCAGTGGGCTACAACTGTAGCCCTGCTTAGACCAGGTGTTTTAACACACACACAGGTGTTTCACAAAAAAACTGGTGTGCACAAGACAGATGCATCCCCTAACCTGATATAGGAATCCCCCCAAGGCCAATACTGTGGTGCTGGGCCGGCATGCTCAGATCTAAGAAATGGCTGTGCGCAGCTGAGGCCGTGTGGTTCAAGTGTGTGAGGTTATTGCGGGTGGGAAGGCCCATCCAGGGGTGGCGTGCGGCCATGTGTTGGGGCAGGCTAAAGGAGTTATAAAGGCCTCTGTGCTGGAGGTGAGGAAGGCGCTGTTGGCCGTTGGGGAGGCTGGTCTGGTGGGAAGAGGGGTTGGGAGAGAGGGGGGAATGCTCCTGGACTGACAACTCTTTCTCTATGAGGTCGGCCAGGGCCTTCCGTGTGACGTCAAATGGGTCGAAGCCAAGGTCATCGTCCTGCTGCTGCTGCTGCTTGGCCGAAGAGCCAAAACCGAAGGCTGCCTGCCAATCAGTGGAGGACGACACTGGAATAGTGTCTGCAAAAGGAAGAGAGTTTGGTGGGTTTAGCTCCGCACATACTGCAATCTTATTGGTCCACTACACTGCATTCACTGTACAGGCCTACCTGAGCTGAAAAGGCTCTGTGGTTCTGGAGTCATGGGCCAGTCGGAGGCTCCCTGTGGTGAACTGGAGAAAGGGGGCAGGCCGCTGGGGATGGGGTTGGGATGTCTGAAATTGCTGTTGTCTGAGAAAAGAGACTGAGACTCTGCTGCCGCCCCCTCGAAGGGTGAGCGCGCTGTGAGTTCGGCCACGCTGATGGGCACAACGAGGCTGGGTTTAGTAAGGCCAGGTGGAGGAGATGGGGAATCGCTACTGGATGTCTGTCAAACCAAATACAGACAGATGGATCAAAAAAACAACAACACAGTAACGATTCTTAGAGAGTTTTTAGCACTTACCTGTGATATATTTTCCCCGTTTCCTATATTTATGGGTTCTGATGGTTTGCCAATTGGACTGAAATAAAAGCACAGTGTGATGAGCATGCACCAAAACACACAGGAAGAAAAAAATCACTTGATATGAAACGTATGTTGTTGTATATCAAAGCAACTACTGGCTAGGCTTCTGCAGTACAGTACCTGGTAGGCTCTAAGGCTGATGGGAAGGGTGGAAGGCCTGTGTTCTGTTCTGTTCCCTGTTCAGGGTCTGGTTCGTCTGGAGTCATGTGGTCTGAGTCTGTTAGGCAGTCTAAAAGAGGAGGGGACTTGCGATGCTCTGTGGTTAAACCGTTAACCATTTTCCCATAGTTCTGTAATAAGGGCCACCCTTCTTTATTGGTACTATTGGGTCTGGGGGAAAAATGTTAAAGTTAAAAATGTAAATCACATTTCTCATAGAAAAGAAACACTTATATAATAATTAAATATGTACAATATTCAAAAGTTTGGAGTCAGTAATTTTTATTAAATAAATGCTTGTATTTAGCAAGGATGCATTAAATTGATCAAAAGTAACAGTAAAGACATTTATAATGTTTTAAAAAACTATTTTAAATAAATGTTGTTCTTTTGAACTTTTTATTCGTCAAAGAATCCTGAAAAAGTGTGACGCTGAAGACTGGAGTAATGGCTGCTGAATAAATATATTTAAAATACAAGTAATAAATTATTTTAAAAGAGATAAAAAAAAAAAAAAACATTTTAAATTGTAATTTCACAATATTATTGTTTTTCATTGCATTTTTTGATCAAATAATTGCTGCCTTAATGAGCATAAGACACCTTTTTTTTTAAAAACATCAGAAAAATCTTACCGTCAACAAACGTTTGAATGGTAGTGTGTATATTTTTTTTAATTTTTATATATTTTAAGAAAATTAATTACTGCTTAGTTAATTATAGAATATAATGCAAGCATAAGCCACATTCATTGTCACTTATAAATATGAATATGTTCATATGATTGGGCAGGTGCAACAATGAAATTCAGGATAAAAACAACACCTCTGAGTGGAGTTGGGTTTGCTCTTCGACTTCTCCCCACATGTTGAGGTTTGTAAAAAGTTGGGGTTTGCTTTGTAAAGGTCTTGGAGTAATTTTTGTTCATACTCTTGATGTTTCCCAGCCTAAAAACAATTTACACATAGCAGTCAAACAACATCCAGAATTAAAAAAACAGACAGCAAAACTGTTTCTAAATACTTTTTTCTGAACTGATTGATCTGTAAACAAATGTGCTCACCTGCATTTCTTCTTTTGTAAAACTAGCCGCTTCATCCCCTAGTTCGTGTAAATACATGCAGTCCGGTTTAGGACACTGCATGCTTTTGAGAAAATAACTGCAGTACTTTGTTGTACCTAAAGAAGCCTTGAGACAAAACAGTGACAGACAAGTATTTTAAAAACAAACAACTTCAAAGTGACAGAATACACAATAAACGTTTAACACAGACATAATATACTTAACGTATGATAATTTTGTAAATGGCATACATTGTGATGGTTTAGCACTTACCTTGAGTGTTCTACCATCCACTATGACATTGTTCACACACTGTATTGCTCTAAGGGCGTCCTCTGAACGAATGTAAGTTACATAGGCACTGGCACTAGGACCCTGTGGAGTGAAAGGTCAAAATAAATGTAATAAGTGTGTGTTTTCTTTATTCTACTCTTTTGCTGTAGCCTTAAGCCAGAGACTTTTTCACAGGCGCTGAATGCACAGGAAGCATGTGAGCATCATGTTTCATAACTAAGATCACATGTGGCTTTTCTTACCTGTGAACCTGCATATGATGTGCTGTTATTGATGACCACTTTATGGATTTTGCCGAACTTTCCGAAATATTCCGGGCGTTTTAGAACCTGAGAAGTAATCAAAGTGAGAGTGATTCTTCAAGTGAATTATTGCATGAACCACAAAACAGACACTACACTGAATTATGCCCACTCATCATACAATCAAACTGTGAAATGACTCTGAGGGAGGAAACTTCCTTTTGTTCAGCAAAATGTAAATGACTCGCTGATGACAACACTCGATTCTGGAGCTATTCTCATTTACCTCCAACAGGAAGTGACACATTTCTCACTGATATGATATGGCCAAAGGGTGCAGCGGATTTTACATGATCAGAGATTTAAATACACATACATTGAGATTAAATACATTACCGTTCAAACGTTTGTAATCAGTACAAATTTTAAAAATAAATTACCAATTGAATTCATTAATTAATTTATTATTAAATTGTACACTACCGTTTAAAAGGTTGGGGTCAGTATGATTTTTTAAAAAGAAATTAATACATTTATTCAGCAAGAATGCATTAAATCTATTTAAAATTACATTTATATTACAAAATATTTCTATTTGAAATAAATGCTCATCTTTTGAGCTTTCAGTTTATCAGTGAAAATTTGTTTCTGCATTGAACTGTTTCAAAATATTGATAATTAGAAATGTTTCTTGATCACCAAATCAGCATGTTAGAATGATTTCTGAAGGATGATGTGACATTGAAAACTGGAGTAATGGCTGCTGAAAATTCAGCTTTGCATTTGCATTGCATTGTTACATTTTATATATTAACCTAAAAAATATTTTAAAAGTTAACAATTCACAATATTACTCTTTTTTGATCAAATAAATGCAGCCTTCAACAAATCTACAAAACCTACCCTGAACTTTTGAATGGTAGTGTATATTTAAATTTATTTCAGGCAGTAGCTAGTTATTCATTATCTAGTAATTCATAAAAATGCATTAAAATAAATGCAATAAAATAAATTAAAACAATAAATTAATGAATTATTAAATTATTACATATAAATAATTGTTAAAAAAAATTTAAAGTTCATAATTCAGTACATCCAAAGAGATAAAAAAAACAAAAAAAACAATGGCATTGTCTAACATGAGCATTCACCTCCGCATCTGCGAGTCTTTGAGAAAGTCCCACGACGAATACGAGGTTCCGCTGCACCACACGGACACTGGCCAGGTGCTTGCGGTTCTCTGTTACCTTCTGCTTCTTTTCGTTCTGCTTCTGCTTCTTCTCGTTCTTTATCCTCTGGATCTCCTCTTGTGACAGCGGTTTGTATACTGCCGGATCCTCCGGATAAGGCTACAGAACACACAGAGCCAGTTACCTCATTTGAACCTGCATCTGAGGGGTGGCAATTCTCAAAGAACTCTGCAAATAGGTCAAGTTTTCAGGCTGACACACCATCACAGTGAGTCAAATGATACTTACCTGGCAGGGGAGACACCATGATCAAGAAGGTGCTTCACCCAGAGCGAGGCTCGGCCATTGCACTGCGGCCGTGCTGACCCCTGCAGATTCCCCAAATGTGGGAATCTCGACTGCATAATTTATGGTAGTGGGGGACTGCGTTTGCACTCTCCCCTGAAAGATTAGGAGGCAGTCGTAGCCTAATGGTTAGAGAGTCGGGCTTGTAACCCAAAGGCCGTGGGTTCGAGTATCAGGTCCGGCAGGGATTGTAGGTGGGGTGAGTGAATGTCCAGCGCTCTCTCTACCCTCAATACCACGCCTGAGGTGAGACCCTTGAGCAAGGCACCTAACCCCCAAATGCTCCCGGGCACCGCAGCATTGGCTGCTCACTGCTCCGTATGTGTGTTCCACTACTCACCTCCTTTCCTTTCCTTCCAAATGAACCACATTGCTTTTACACTTGGGAAGTGCGGTTTGCCAAGAAAGTGGCGCAATACACTTTAGCCACAATTGCATAATCAGGCTTGGGAACATTAAGGCTGGTTAATCAGATGGTATTTGGCCACTGTGCTTGTGCATAACAATATATCTTTTTATATTTAACAATACATTCACACTAACAATACATATTGACCATCCAGCTTTCTAGATCGGTGATTTTGAACCGATTTTGTTATGGTAGTGACTGCGTTTGCACTCTCCCCTGAAAGATTAGGAGGCAGTCGTGGCCTAATGGTTAGAGAGTCGGGCTTGTAACCCAAAGGCCGTGGGTTCGAGTATCAGGTCCGGCAGGGATTGTAGGTGGGGTGAGTGAATGTCCAGCGCTCTCTCTACCCTCAATACCACGCCTGAGGTGAGACCCTTGAGCAAGGCACCTAACCCCCAAATGCTCCCGGGCACCGCAGCATTGGCTGCTCACTGCTCCGTATGTGTGTTCCACTACTCACCTCCTTTCCTTTCCTTCCAAATGAACCACATTGCTTTTACACTTGGGAAGTGCGGTTTGCCAAGAAAGTGGCGCAATACACTTTAGCCACAATTGCATAATCAGGCTTGGGAACATTAAGGCTGGTTAATCAGATGGTATTTGGCCACTGTGCTTGTGCATAACAATATATCTTTTTATATTTAACAATACATTCACACTAACAATACATATTGACCATCCAGCTTTCTAGATCGGTGATTTTGAACCGATTTTGCCTCAGGAGCCAGACAGTATGTTGGGCATTAAGTGGCAACCCAACACAGTAGCAGAATTGTTTAACAGGTCAGTTCACCCAGAAATGAAAATTCTGTTATCAGTTGCTCACCTGTTTCAAACCCATGAGACTTCTGTTCATCTTTACGTTTCAGTTTCTACACTGATAGTCCATTCCACTAAATCTGTGATGCTATAAAAAGTTTATAAAGAGATCTGCATAGATCAAAGATTAAATCTGTTCATCATATAAAATTATCATGCTTTCAGAAGACTTGGATTAAACCACTTGTTTCATATGGATTCGCTTTACAATGTTTTAAATGAACTTTTTGGACCATCTAAGTTTTGGTGGAATAGACTGAAAAGAAATCTCCATTTAAAAAAAAAAACATTTGTGTTTATAAAATGAAAGAAAGACTTATGGGTTTGGAACAACATGAGTAAATGAATTTTCATGTTTGGGTGAAGTAACCTTTTCACATATGATAGTTAAAGGGGGGGGTACAATGCTGTTTCATGCATTCAGAGTTGTTTACACTGTTAAAGTTGGATTCTCATGCTAAACATGCCCAAAGTTTCAAAAAACGATTTGGACGCATAACAGAGTATTTCTGTGCCAAATACACACTTCCGGGTTTCTTACAAGTTTCGGAAAGTTGTTTTCGATCGTGGCTCTCCATGACGTCATGAAGGGTGGAACTCCTTATATGGGCATTTCTCCCAGAACAACGCGCCCACGCACACATCGACCGGAGCGAGAGCAAGAGCAAGAGCGCGCCCATCAACGTGCTTCATTCAGCAGCGCTGCAAGAATGTCTCTAAAGAGGTGTGTTTTTGGCTGTAAGGGAAAGATAACCTTGTTCAGCTTCCCGAAGAACCCAGCTTTACGTAAACAGTGGATACAGTTTGTTTTTCCGGGGCAGCAACCGAGTTTTGAAAGTGTGTTTGTCGACGAATGTTTTATAAACAAGGCCCAGTTCGACACTGGATTTGCACATCGTTTTATACTGAAAGATGGAGCGGCCCCAGCTATAAAAGATCCCGGTCATGATTCAGAACTGCAGACAGTAAGTGAAACGGCATCAAATGTCTGTGTTTTGTTGGCAATCGGGCAAGTGCTCATCATTCTTTAGCTCCGCCCATGGCGCGCCTCCAGCTCAGCTGTTTTCGGAGAAAATCGGAAAGCTGTATTTTTCTTTTATAAATATGAAAAACTAAAGACTCTTTGGAGATATGAACGATGCTATACTACTCTATAGGTAGTCAAGATCAACATGAGATTGGGTGAAACTGTGTGTGTTATGTCCCCTTTAAATGTTCATACAACAGTTAAACAAATGTTCTCTCTAAAATCTAACATTAAATGTATTACTATTGTAATAAACAACTGACTGTTTAATACTTTCATATGTATTTACATAATTATCTAATAGGTAATAAATAATTTCTCATTTATTTAACAATACTGATTAATTTAATATTAGTAGAAAAACTAATAAACTTGTCTTCATAGTTTGAGTGTTTGCATTTATGTTCTTGGCATTCAAATATTCACATAACAAAACACATTTTAGCACAAACCATGAAGTATTTTCTTTAACATTTGTGACAGAAGAGGCACTGAAAAAAAAATAATAATAAAGTAATTTCTCATCCCTTTTAAAATCCTTTTTATTTTGCTATACAAACTATCCACGATTATACAGGTTTTTATATTATATGTTAGTTGGGTTTCATTATTTGCATTTAACATAGTTTTCTCCTGCTGTTCATGATACAACAGATGAGAACCACTGTTTTAGATATCGCTATCAGCCATATCGGTATCAACTACCTGATAGGGCTGCACGATAAATCGCATGCGATATTTAATGCGCATCTTGTCAGAAAGCCGGTTCTGTAATCAGCGGTAAATCTCCATCACGTGCGTGCTTTCACATTGAGCAGCATTAACTACACAGAGCCGTTGTTCACTGACGAGGTGCACAAAAAATCGCGCGAATATGAATGTGGTTTTGCGCAGCTCGTCAGTAAACAACGGCTCTGTGTAGTTAATGCTGCTGTAAACAGTGGATACAGTTTGTTTTTCCGGGGCAGCAACCGAGTTTTGAAAGTGTGTTTGTCGACGAATGTTTTATAAACAAGGCCCAGTTCGACACTGGATTTGCACATCGTTTTATACTGAAAGATGGAGCGGCCCCAGCTATAAAAGATCCCGGTCATGATTCAGAACTGCAGACAGTAAGTGAAACGGCATCAAATGTCTGTGTTTTGTTGGCAATCGGGCAAGTGCTCATCATTCTTTAGCTCCGCCCATGGCGCGCCTCCAGCTCAGCTGTTTTCGGAGAAAATCGGAAAGCTGTATTTTTCTTTTATAAATATGAAAAACTAAAGACTCTTTGGAGATATGAACGATGCTATACTACTCTATAGGTAGTCAAGATCAACATGAGATTGGGTGAAACTGTGTGTGTTATGTCCCCTTTAAATGTTCATACAACAGTTAAACAAATGTTCTCTCTAAAATCTAACATTAAATGTATTACTATTGTAATAAACAACTGACTGTTTAATACTTTCATATGTATTTACATAATTATCTAATAGGTAATAAATAATTTCTCATTTATTTAACAATACTGATTAATTTAATATTAGTAGAAAAACTAATAAACTTGTCTTCATAGTTTGAGTGTTTGCATTTATGTTCTTGGCATTCAAATATTCACATAACAAAACACATTTTAGCACAAACCATGAAGTATTTTCTTTAACATTTGTGACAGAAGAGGCACTGAAAAAAAAATAATAATAAAGTAATTTCTCATCCCTTTTAAAATCCTTTTTATTTTGCTATACAAACTATCCACGATTATACAGGTTTTTATATTATATGTTAGTTGGGTTTCATTATTTGCATTTAACATAGTTTTCTCCTGCTGTTCATGATACAACAGATGAGAACCACTGTTTTAGATATCGCTATCAGCCATATCGGTATCAACTACCTGAGAAAGTGCACATCAAGGACAGCTTCTCATATACAGTGTAACGTGTCCCAATAGCAACGTTGACGTTTTGACAAACAGATATAGAACAAGTAGTCCATCACAATCATCAGAAGTTGTATACAAGTTTCAAGCAGAATCATACCTTTCTGCAAGCAGGGCAGAGGCCGTTCTCGTCTGTGCGGATGCGGTGCCAGCAAAAGCGGCAGATTTGGTAGCCGCAGGTGCAGGGGAAGAAGTTGACGTCGTCAATCTCCAACGGTTCCATGCACAGTGGGCACTCCATGGGGTCTTCTTTCAGCTCGGGACTGCAGGACATCCTATCGTACTGCAAGTTCGGGAGAGTCTCTGGCAAGTCGGCCGAAGGGCTGATGCAAAGTCAAGGCAATTAGATATGATTTAAATGTGGCATTGTGGATGATGACAATACTTTACCTCAGTACATAAATGCTCTTGTTAAATTATTCATATTGAAAAATGGCATACAGTTAGATCAAAACAAAGCGAATAGCCATGCCAAATTAATACAGTCAGCTGTCGTGGGCTCATAGCAGTCCAAAACATCAAGCTACCACAAAGCACATTAAGCCTTTTCATGTTTCTCTCATTACAATCAGTTGGCCCAGTTGTCTATAAACATGCTGATGTATTGGGATTGCAGAATAGGACCACTGGGTCACATTAGAGATGACTGAAAGTCAGGTATTCACAGTCTATAGACAGACACGAATACCTAATTTACAATATTTCCATTTAAAATAAACGATTTTTACACACAATACAGAGCCAATGTTGTATTTAGCACAAAATACTAAAGCTTTCTATCTAAATGAATTGCGAATGACATAAGATTCAGTATCCCTTTTGTTCAACCTTGACATTTGTATCACAACAAATGCATGTTTAAAAGATGTAGCTAATATTTTCCTCACAAAAATACACATTCTAAAAAGCATATTAAATTATATCAGAGAAAGCATGTATTAAACATCCACACTTCAATCTCTCGCATCTGATCGAAACGGTTTATATTCGTAGACCTCCTTAGAGCCTGTTTCGGCCTCAAATTGACATTAATTAAATAAACAACACATTGAATCCTATTTTGAAGTCTATGAATTATTATTGAAATCGCAATTATTGACATCTCACATCATATATGTCTAGCGGCGCGTCAGTCGCGCTGAAAGCCGGTCAGGTGTCTCCACAGCTGGGACAGACTTCAACTGACGTGCGGCACAAAACACAACGCCTAAAAACATTTAATTTACCCTCCAACAATAAATAACGCACAAACTTAAAAGCACGGATATTTTGAAATGATTGAAAGTTAATAAAACGACTTTCCCTCCATATATATTTAGTCGACAAAGCGTGTTTTCTGAACGTTTCTATTTTGCGGCCTACACACAGCAAAAGCCTGCGACTCTCCTACTGAACGGCCCGGCGACTAGAGGAGGAACCGCCGCCTGTCCACCTTTGACTTCATCCTTCACTTAAAATTAAGGGTTTATTCTTTAACCACGGGGTTACTCTGCTTCAACACACATATACAAACCTAATACCGATGTAGTAGTTATACTCGGGAGCACTGATCGCGATTAAAGCAGTTGTTTTGTAGGCTACTCACTTCTACTAGCTGGTCCTGTATTGCAGGGATTCCACTCCAAGGTATATTCACTCTAGTTTAGGCGGGGGTTTCTGCCTTTCAACTGATCAGATGTGTCTGATAGTTTGGAATGCGCACTACTCCACAGCTCAGATGTTCAAAATTGATTAGATGTTTCCCTACTCAGTTTTACTGTTTATTTAGGTAGCAGATTTTTACCACCATCTTACACTGAAATGAGGAGGGAATACAGTAACCAGTCAGCGCTCACTGAGTTTGCGCAAGATGCGAGGCACAATGCATTGTGGGAGATGTAGTTAATTTTTGTCAACATCATTTTTAACATCAGTAATGTACTACAGTCACCACGAGGGGCGATACAAATCGATACCATCCATGTCAGATTTAGGTGCACTTAGAAAAATTAATTGTTAAAAGTAAGTATTTACATTTTTTCAAGTTTATAATTTGCTTTTGTTATTGTAACAGTTATAGAAATTTAAAGATAAGAAAATTTATAAGAAATTTCTTATAGATTTTATTTACATTTTACTTATTTGAAATTCAACCAAATGGTAATGTTAAATGTAACTTTTTAAATAGTATAATTTAATGTATTCTCTCAGTTAATATGATAAAAACGGCATGTATAATAATTATAAAAGAATGAAATTTTAAAAAGATATTTAAAATTTTAAAAGATTTTATTTTACAGTTTAAACATTAACTTGATTTTATACTTCTTTTTAGACATTTACTCAAATAGTAATGTTATATGTAACTTTTTTTAAAGTACAATTTAATCTACTCTCTGTTAATATAATAAAAAACTGCATGTATAATAATTTTTTAAAAATGAAATTTTAAAAAGATATTTAAAATTTAAAAAGATTTTATTTTGCAGTTAAAACATTAACTTGATTTTATACCACTTCTTTTTAGACATTTACTCAAATAGTAATGTTAAATGTAACCTTTTTAATAGCAACATTTTATGTACTCTCTCAGTTAATACGAGATAATAAAAAGTACATGCACAGTAATTATAATTACAATTATACAGAAAAAATAATAAAGAAAACTGAAAATATATTCTGAAATTATAAAAGTATTTTATTGCAAATTCAATGTAAAAACATTGTAGTTGACATAATTAAAAATTAGTAATTAAAAAAAGTCTTAACTCTGTCATTTATAAACACAAGTGTTATAATACTATAAAATGCTAAAAACACAGTTGTTTCAGTTACGAGGTATAGTCCACCACTACAGATAAGATCAGTGTGACAGAGGTTTAGACCCATTCATTTAAAAAAAATAAATCAATCTACTCAAATTCAATGAAATACATTACATGTGAAGTCTGCAGACACTCCTTGGTATGCACCCATATTTGAGTTTGTTTGTAGCAAAACCCTACAAAAGTACCACCTATATCTACAGCCTGATGCACCACGACTGTAGATGTTTGCTGGCAAGACTTCAATCTCTTTCTGATTGTATTTCAGTCCTCTATCCACACACATGAAGGCTTTGACCACAGTTGAGAGTGTGACTTTTCCGGATGGATGGCATCTGCTGTCAGAGATGGATCTATTGGATGAGGAGACACCAAGGATGTGCGGGCGGCAAGGAGACCCATACGCACACAGCTGTCTGTGTCCAACCCTTGTAAGATCCCCACCATCATTGCTCCAGCAAAACTAGATGAGATAGAGAGAGTCTAATGCGACATGCTTTTGTTTTGTATGATGTTAAATACTTTTGTTAACATACCTGTCACCAGCTCCAGACACATTTACTGTTTCTTTAGAGCTCATAGCCAGCGCTGGATAATGAACAGCACACAGCCGTCCCTTCTGTTATAAAAGGCATAAATAATGTTCAGCATTTTAATGTTACAACTAAGATCTTTAGATTTACTCAAAGTAATAATTCACCCAAAAATGAAAATTTACACCGAGGCCATCCAAGGTGTAGATGAGTTTGTTTCTTCATCCGAACAGATTTGGAGAAATGTAGCATTACATCACTTGCTCACCAATGGATCCTCTGCAGTGAATGGGTGCCGTCAGAATGAGAGTCCAAACAGCTGATAAGAGTATCACAATAATCCCTAAGTAATCTACACGACTCCAGTTCATCAGTTAATGTCTTGTGAAGCAAAAGCTGCATGTTTGTAAGAAACAAATCTATCATTAAGCCATTTTAACTTAACCGTTGCAAAATACAAGTCCATAATCCATAACAACACTTCCTCCAGTGAAATCCTCTGTTGTCATCTCACATCAAAATCATTCAACATATTTGTTTAGAACTTTTTTGCTTGTAAATGGTGCTTGATCAGTGCATATTTCTCTCCTGATTCAGACGAGATGATTTATTCACTGGAGAGCAATATTATAGATATAGTTTTAAAGTTAAAAATGCCTTAAAGTGCCCCTATTATGGATTTTTGAAAATTACCTTTCATGCAGTGTGTAACACAGCTTTACAAGTTATTGTCTCCAAAAAAAAAAAGAGTCGACTCAGAGTACAGCCATTAAAACAAGTCTTTTTTAAAATGTTGATATCAACATGAAACATTAGCATATTGCCCGCCCACTTGTTGGTCTTTTGGCTTGGTCTGAATGAAAATGCAAATTCATTCTTTGCCACTAGGTGCCGCTTTAGGAGCGGTAAAATAGTTGTTTCCCTGGTAACAGCTGTACACAAAGCAGCACTGTGCTCACAAACGCTGCTTTATCAGGCATTACAGACATGATGAAATGAAAATAAGACCAAGTGGACCAATCACTGCAGATTAGTGTCACACAAAGGAGGGGTTTGGAAAAATGAATCGTTGAGCGAATTGTTTGGGAGTCGTTGAGCAAGTAAGGAAAAATAAATGCATATTATAAGACAATGAAAGTGTTTTTTGACCTTGCATGCACGTCAAACTGTTACTGGGGACTCCCAAAACCAAAATATGAACCTTTCATTACCCATAATAGGGGCACTTTAATGATGAATTTGTTTCTTAAAAATGCACAGCTTTTCATTTTACAAGACATCAAATGATGTACTGGAGTCGTGTGGATTACTTGTGGATTATTGTGATGTTTTTATCAGCTGTTTGGACTCTCATTCTGACGGCACCCATTCACTGCAGAGGATCCACTGGTGAGCAAGTGATGTAATGCTAAATTTATCCAAATCTGTTCCCATGAAGAAACTCATCTTCATCACCCAAGGGTGAGTAAATCTTCAGCAAATTTTCATTTTTGGGTGAACTACTTCTTTATGATTAATTATATTCTTTAATTATAATAAGGCCATCATACCAGCTTTTGCTTTTGTGGCTGCAAATGCACAGTCCCAGCATCATGTTCTCCACACACCATCACACCCAGCGCACCTAAAGTGACCACCACACAATTCAGATGCTCCAGCAGGGGGCGGGAGAGAGCCGGTACACAGCCCAAGATATCCTCAAGTGATCTGGGCAACTCTTAAAACAAAATTATGCTTTGATTACTATTCAAGTAGCTCGCCACTTCCTGTCCAGCAATCAAGCACTTGCTTATTTTAGGTGGTTTTTTAACTCTGGTACCTGTAGGAGTAGGCAGACCTAGTGTATGATTCATGGTGCAGAGCTCAGCCAGATTGGGGGAGGTGTAAGATAGGGCTTTCCAGCTCTCTGACAGGAAGGGCTTACAGGCCTTATCTGCATCCGTGGGCTCAAACCACACTTCAGCAAAAGAAAAAGACATGCAATATGCACGTAACAACTTACTTGAATCTATGACCTCAACGGACGCTCTGAAGCAGTAGTAGATAAATGAGGTTTACCAGGGACTGCATGTTTCTTGGCGATATGGCACACGTAATCGATGGTTGAAACGGGAATGTTGCCATCAAGAACTACAAGAGATGCTGATGCAAGCTGATCCTCAAACTGAGATACCTGAACGTAAAGATTAAAAAAAAAAAGATTTATGCTGTTAAATTAGTTGTTACATTTCATTTAAAACCCTTGCAGATTTTCCTATTGCAACAGGAAGTTTGCGTGGGAAATATATATCAGAGAGTTTGTCCTTTTTTAATAGCCAATGATTTTAATTTCATCACAGCCATGAACATGATTTACTATTTCCTAGTCAATTTCATGTGTTAATAGGAGGCGGGACAATCTCATTCTATAGTGTATCTGATTGGACAAAATGAGTGAGTACAGGATGAGTCATCATTATAATTTCCTCTGTTTACCTGAAATAAAAAGACTGAACGTTTTAAATATGTTTATCTGCCAAGGTATTTGTCAGTGTTTATAGCTGGACTAAAATCCACAATGCGTCATGATTACTTTAATAGTTTGTGGTCAGTAAGATTTTTATTTTTTAAGAAATGAATACTTTTTAGCAAGGATGCATTAAATTGTTCAAAAGTGACAGTAAATAGTTACAAAAGATTTCTATTTCAAATAAATTTTGTTTTTTGTTTTTAATACGTTTTATTTATTAAAGAATCCTGAAAAAATGTCCAGTGGTACAATTGTTTTCAACAGTGATAATAAAAGAAACATTTCTTTTGCACCAGATCAGCATATTAGAATGATTTCTGAAGAATTATGTGATGCTGAAGACTGGAGTAATGATGCTGAAAATTCAGCTTTGCATCACAGCTATTTAAAGTTGTTGTCACAGTATTACTTTTTTACTATATATTTGATCAAATAAATTTAGCCTTGGTGATCATAAGAGACTTTTTAAAAAATATTTTAAAAGCTGTGACACCAAACTTTTGAACAGTAGTATACTTTTGGAATATACATACATATTGCTCTTGTATTTGCTGATGGATGTCCATGTCGCCTAATCCCAGGCTCAGCTCTCCAGACTCAGTTATAACAGCACAATAGGTCGCAGTCCTTTGGTCCTGTAATCTGGCAACTGCGCTTGTATCCTGATGAGCATAAAGCAAAAAACTGTAGTTACAATGAAATTTTGACTACAAGAGCAATAAAATGCTAAATATAACTCACCATGTGTTTACAATAGTTTAGCACAGCGTCACTATGAGAGTCTTTGCCAATGGCAGAGATGAAGAGAGGCTTGTGCCCTAATCTGCTTAAACAGTCTACATGAAATATAAGTCAAAAACGGGAATTGTACATATTCATTGAAAATAATATGAATGACATTACATACCAGCAATATTCCTGCCTACGCCTCCAAAAGACTGACAAACACTTCCTGGATTTGTCTGACCAAACTGAAAATATAATACAAATACAAAATATTTAACGTTACCTGTACAATGTCATAAAAAAGTTACTTAAAGGAACACTCCACTTTTTTTTAAAATAGGCTCATTTTCCAACTCCCCTAGAGTTAAACAGTTGAGTTTTACCGTTTTCGAATCCATTCAGCCGATCTCCGGGTCTGGCGGTAGCACTTTTAGCTGCAGCTTAGCATAGATCATTGAATCTGATTAGACCGTTAGCATCTCGCTCAAAAATGACCAAAGAGTTTCTATATTTTTCCTATTTAAAACTTTAAAACTCAGCAGCGCCTGAAAATAGTCCCCAGCACGCTCCATGTGCAAGCAGGTGGTCACGTTGGTTATGTTGACGGCAGTTAGCCTATTTTCAGGCACTGCGTAATATCATTGCGCCTGCTGCACCCATGGTACGGCAGCAAAGTTCCTTGATTATTACGCCGGAATGAGAGTATAGTTCCTAGCCATATCGGCCTAGAAAATCGCAACTTTTCATTTTCCGTCGGTCTTAATACACGATGTAACTACAGAAGAGTCAAGTTTTAAATAGGAAAAATATCTAAACTCTTTGGTCATTTTTGAGCGACATGCTAATGGTCTAATCAGATTCAATGATCTATGCTAAGCTACAGCTAAAAGTGCTACCGCCAGACCCGGAGATCGGCTGAATGGATTCGAAAACGGTAAAACTCAACTGTTTAACTCTAGGTGAGTTGGAAAATGAGCCTATTTTCAAAAATAGTGGAGTGTTCTTTAAGCTCCTTTAGCTTGTTTTATTAGTCTTACCACCAATTTCTTTGTTGTTCCTTTAGCGATGAAATCAACGTTTATTCCACCAATAACAATCTGAGGGAAATAAATAGTGTTATTTGAGCATTATTTAGATCATATTAAAGCTTTTATTTTTATTTTTTCATTTTAAGTTTTAGTAATGTTATGTGCTTTTGTCATTTTTATTAGGCTTTGAGTTTTTATTATTTCTTAATATAGTTGTATTAATTTTAGTACTTAAAAATATTTCAGCTGGTTGTCAAGGCAAAATTGGTTTCAAAGTTTAATCCAATATTGATATTTAATTTTATTTCAGCTTTGTTTCAATTAACAAAAACTATTTTTAATTAGTTTTAGTTAACAATACAAAACACTTAAAATAAAATGTAGTCTTTCCATGAGCGCCTATTATATTTTGCTAAAACTATTTGAGAGTTTTTTTTTTACTGTACCACTTACAGTGTTGGAGTCTATTCTCTGGTCCTTTGATTTTCGGGTTTTAATGTCACCCCTGAAGTTGCCTCCACTTTTCTCTTTATGTTTAGAAAGGGCACATGCAATCTGACTGCCCACCTTGGAATTGTTTTGGATGAGTGCTATATCTGAAAATGAATGAACTTCAGGAAAATACCACAAAAAGACACATGAAACCAAAATGAACATAAAAAGTTACTGTTATTATAAGTATATATAAGAATATGTATACAGTAAGCCTTATCATGACAAACTATCTTTTGTGTCTTAAACGGATACTGGCTTGCAATGACTTCCCATTAGTCAGCTCATTGACTCGCTGAAGGATAAAAGGGGTGACATCTCTTCCTGTGACACCTTTTGAGCTTCAGTTATACAAAGAAAATGCTTTTATTAGAAGTGTTTGTCACTCTGTGTGGCATATGGTATGGCCAATCACAATTTTTTTCTACCTGGCCTCCTTCACAGCTGTTTGTATGGCATCTTCTATCTGTTGTCCTGTGGCTGCATGTTCCTCAGGGATGGGAATGGCCAACAGTAGACCATTTTGCAGCCCCAGAGATAGTGTGCTAGCTGTTGAGGAAAGAGAGAGTTTACGATCCCTTCACAAATGACTAAGCAGGATGAGTTTATGTCAGAGGAACTTTAACTATGATCTCTTTTTCAACTAGCTCTTTCAATTAGGATCACTGCAACATTCAGTAAATGTGTAATATTGACATTTACTCAAATGTATGTGCGGTAAAAGCTTAAACACTAAGACTTGCCAATAAGATCCGCTGCTTCTTGAGGACTGGAGACATGGTAAGGAGAAGTAAATCCACTTTGCTGAGAGAAGAAAGCCGGGAAGCTCTTTGAATCTCCATATGTGGCAACACACACACCCTGAGTTTCCTGTAAATAAAAGCACTTATCTTTGAATTAGAACTTAAGTATATATATGAAATCAAAACTGACCCTATTTAATAGGGGCATTAAAATGTGTGTATTATAATTATGGTATGGAAAAAATTCTATGGAAGTCAATTGTTACCAACATTCAAAATATCTTCTTTTGTGTTCAACGTTCGTACAGGTTTGGAACAACATGAATAATAAATGATTAGTGAGGGTGAGTAGATGATGACATTTTTAGGCAAACTATTCCATTTTGTAAAAATTAAATTTAACAGTGTTATTACATTATTAATGTTATTAAACTTAACTATAAGTGAGTGTTAGATGACAGCAACGGTAATGTAAATCTAAAACTCTCACCTCAAAAGTTGCAAAACAAGTTTTCACAACTTTACTGCGATTTCACCAAGTGTCTGTGTTCACATGCAAACTGCTGTTCACAAAATTGTGACTGGATATAAAGGATTAGTTCACTTTCAGAATAAAAATGTTCTGATAATTTACTCACCTCCAACAACAACGTCAGATGATTTTGAAGTTGGAGGAGAAAATCAGATGGCGTTTTTTGCCCTACCCTACCTTTTTAACATCGCAGAGCTAGTGCAAGATGAGCATTTGTGGTTAAAAAGTATATACATTTGTATTTTTCTTAGAAAATGGCTGATCGTTTCCCTATATAAGACCCTTACTCCTTGGCTGGGATCGTGTAGAGCCCTTTGAAACTGCATTGAAACTGCAATTTGGACCTTCAACCCATTGGCTCCCATTGAAGTAAGGAGAAAAATATGAAGAAAAATCCTGGAATGTTTTCCTTAAAAACCTTAATTTCTTTTTGACTGAAGAAAGAAAGACACGAACATTTTGGATGACATGGGGGTGAGTATATTATAAGGGAAAGTTTTATTCTGGAAGTGAACTAATCCTTTAAAGTCTTACCAAGAACTCAAGAGTGCGACCGATATCTAGGATGGATTTCACCCCAGCAGACACAACAGCAATA
Source organism: Sinocyclocheilus rhinocerous (assembly GCF_001515625.1). NCBI lineage: Eukaryota > Metazoa > Chordata > Actinopteri > Cypriniformes > Cyprinidae > Sinocyclocheilus > Sinocyclocheilus rhinocerous. The sequence goes on from NW_015641014.1 coordinate 1,151,547, forward strand.
GGGGTTCGACCCAGTTCAGTGAGGTCTGCGCTCACATCCAGAGCTAGAAGAGATAATATATTGGTCATTAAATACAGGCCAGTATACATTTCACATGGATAAAAGAACAATTTTGAAAATAAACATGCAGTTTTCTCCATCTCTATGTACTCCTCCAATGCCTCCAGTTACAAAAACAGGAATCCCAGCCTTGTGAGCCGCAATCATTGTGCCGGAGACAGTTGTGCCACCCGACAAACCCTAGATTATCAAAAAACAGACATTTCACATGAATATGTATAATCACATAGTTACAAATAAAGATTACTTCAGCTCCAGACCTTGCAGATGACATAAGGTAAGTCCCTTCTGGACACTTTTAGTGCCATTTTGCTTTGTGCCAGAAAGTCCAGTTCATCTGAAGAAAGGCCCACATGAATGCTGCCCTCAAGAATCCCAATGGTTGCAGGGATTGCACCTTCAGCCCTCACTATCGCCTCCACTTCCTTTGCTGTACTGAAATACAGAGGAAATGCAGTCGATTGGTAAATACTGAATCCTTCAGATATGAATCAGTGTACAGATTAAAAGTTTTCCACATTTTATTTTTAAAAACCTTGTGCAATAATAAAAAAGAATGTCTGTACTGTTTTTAAGATAAAAAGTCATGTGACAACCCTGACTTTAGAATGGCCTGAGGGAAAAGTTCAACATGTTAAGTATTTGACAGCACTGTAAGAGATTTATCACATTTCTCTACCTGAGATTGTGAGGATAAGGCATTCCATGTGTGATAATAGTGCTTTCCAAAGCCACAACTGGCCTGTGATCCGCTAAAGCCTCTTTCACATCAGGATGGATGATAAACAGGCTGTCTGTAGGAGAAATATGGAATAGCTGACCCAAACAACACTGTATTCAAACCACTGTACCACATTTGTTGACCAAAGACATGCTCGCCAAGTTTGAATTGATTCTAATGTGTCTAGTGTTTGACAAATGATATAGAGAAAGCAAATACAATTTTTAAAAATTCATAAAGTGGAACATTGCACGAGTCACATGGATTGCTTCTATGGTGCTTTTTGGCCATTTTGGAGCCTGACAGCCAAGGTCCCCATTTACTTTAATTGTATGGAAAGTAAAAGCTTTGACATTTTGCTAAATACCTTTTTCCACTGAAGATAAGAAAACAGGTTTGCAACAACATTTACAGGAAATAATAAATTATGGATGAAATGCTCAATGTATAATCTACAGTGGTTCGATTAGTAAGATGTATTGCATAGGAAAATGAAATTGGGACATGGTTGCTCTGAATGCAAATACCGGAATCTAGACCTGTGGTTTGCGAGTTTACCTTTTTTGCGATGTCTGCTGGGTGAAGTTGTAATGCAACGTCTAAGAAACGCAGACAACCTCCACATCTTCAGAGCTTGATCTTCAGGTCAGCAAAACTCGCAACGTAAAATACAATCAAGCCACCGTGTGCTGAAGAGTTTCCACAAACTTCAAAGGGAACAATTTGTCGTGCTCTATTTGTTTGAGACAAGTGACGTGCTGATATAAGCAATGGTCACAATCCTACACGTTTCAAAAGATGAAATACAGAAATACACTAAGCGTAAAACCAACACACGGGTCCAAGACAAGTAAACAATTCAGGACTTCAGTCGTTCAATGAAGACTGACAGAAACGAGGCTGCGTTCGCTCATTAAAATGCTTCTCACGCGCTACTCACTTTTAGTAGCACTTGACTTCAGTCACGACTCGGCTTAAATAAATCCAATTTTTTTATTCTAGATATTAAACTCTCAATTTAAGCTGTTTGCTTTTCGGCTGGACTCCACTAGGTTGAACTTTGATCCGGTTGGGTCTGTTTGTACTAGTTGAGAATCGCCTTTTACTCAGAATTTCTGTCAGATGGGGGATATACAAGGGCATTTAGGTTTACAACGGTAATATCTACGAATATAGAGATTTTTTGTTTGTTTTTAATACATTTTTTTGCTATAGGTTTTTTGTCTTCTATTTTCTGTAAGTGGTTTCATAACTCGAGGCCACTTTCATTCATAGACTCACTCAGCTGACTGAATGAACTGCTTGAAATGAGTTTTGTAGACAAATATAAATCTTGCCTATACATTTGAGAATAAGGAAAAAGCACCCAAAACAATTATTGTATGATGTGCTGGCCCTGTCATAGCAAAATAATCTGATAAAGCAAATTGAATTATCTCACATAAACGTGTTTTTTGTGTGTGTTTATAAGATGTCATTTAATTTTTTACTGTATAAGTAAACACATTAACACGATTGTGTAGAATCAAATTAACTATAGTGAACTTGTAACTATATAGAAAAAAACAAAGATTAACAAAAGAAAAAAAACAGGAAATTATAATATATAACAGAATAGAAATGTAACAGCTACAGTAGACTGATGATGTCAAGCTTAAATCAGACATTTTCACAGTGCCTGTAAGCATAAAGCATGTTGTGCCACAGGTTTAGTTGCTGGTAAACCTTTTACATCAATAGCTGTAATGCTACTCTGTACTGAGCCACTGTAATGCACATCTGTGGTTAGAACTGAAGAATTCTCGCTCAGTATTATGGCTGTCTCTGCGATAGAAGACTTTAAAACATGTTCATCATTCTGATACTTAATCATATTGACAAATGTATGAGCGTTATGCTCTTCAAACAGCTAATAGCATTCAGTCACAGAGCTATAGTTAATGTCTGTAGGAAACGTTGACTCCAAGATGGCTTCCTCTTCTTCATCATCAGTGTCCAAAAGCTCCATTTCGAACCAATTTGGATTCTTCAGCTGGTAATTTTTAAAAGCTTCAATAGCATCCCGAAGTCCTCGTCCTGATGGACAGTTGAAGTAATCATTCTCCCTGATGCCTTCAATGCACTTAATCTGTCCTGGCTCATGATTTTCCATGTCTAGTATTCGGAAGTAAAGTTCTTCAAAGTGCTTCATGAGTTTGTACTTCACCACGACGTTGAATGGTGCTGGAACGTCATCCTCACTGCACACGTCATCAAAATAAGCCACCATGTACTTGTGGAAAGATGAAGCATGAACAAAATCCGGTATAATGAGGCTCAGAGCCGGCGTGAGCATGTCTCCTATGGGTGAACGTTCATCCTCCTTGAGTCTCACTTTGTGCTCACCGCACATGGCCTTCCACTTGGCATTTACGCCTGGAGAGCACAAGATCAGGACTTTATCTGAGGACTTGGAGATTCGTTCCCTTTGCATATCCAGCCACTGAATTCTGCCGATTGTGCTGAGCCAGGCAGAGTCCAGGAGATCTAGAGTGACGTCTGTGCCACATTTAGCCCTCATGAAGGCACATAACTTCAAGATGACTTCTTTGTACAGGGGGTGGTCCAGAGAGTAGATGATGATGACCCTTTTAGGCTCGTGAATAGGATTCCACTCTAGTTTACCCTTTGCACATGTTGAGCTGTCTGAGGAGGGCGTTTCTGTCAAAAGTCATTAATATTATTAAGATACAAAAGCTTTGGAACCTTCAAAATGTATTGAGATAATAAAGAGTGAGTGAAAGATTCAGCAAAACAATTGAAAACGTAGCCTATATTTGACTTTTATTACACTATTGGTGCAATGAGGTACTCCTGGTAAGTTTGTATTTTTAAGAGATGGGAAGTTGTCATTTTGATGTCAGTTGCATTTCAATAACTCGGATCAAGATGGCATTGCACCTTTTCTGCATTCATTTACTAGATTTAATAAAAAAGGTGAATAAAGATGAATAAAGACTTTGGACATTGGGTGTGTTTTTGCTTTTTTGTGTTTTTATTCAATTTATGCATGTAAATCGAATTGTTATAGCCTATAATTTATCATAATTGTACAATACTATTATATTTTGTACATGCAAAGTTTGGCTTTTATTGTAAATGAATAGTTTTATCGTAAATGAAAAAGCAAATCATTCATTTAAAAAAATGCATACATTTCGCCTGCCATATTTTCTCACAGACTCCCAACTCGGACACTTGGGGTTTATTTTTTCGTGCATTTTTAAACACAAAACACAATCTGTGTCAGTCACCCCTAATGGACTATTTTTTTCATAGTGGAAGCATTCAGATACAAATTCTCAAATCCGTATTTTATGTGCACATATTTTTTGATTGGGTGAGTAGTCCAGACTGTATCTACTATATCTATAGAAATTTGAGTCCAGACTGATTACTTGCATAGAAAATATATATAGTGTTTTGAATCACGAAAGTCCATTAAAGTCAGCATATCTGCCTCCACTTTTGAGAGAAATTTAATCAACAACTGAGCATACAGTCAAGTCTCCGCCCCACATTTTTTCTTTTTGGATACTGTCGCTACTTCCGTTTCATTGCGACTTTAACCCCCCGTTTCACAGACAAGGCTTAAGCCTAGTCCCAGACTAAAATGCATGTCTGGGCTGTTTCAACTGAAAGAAACTTGCACTGACTGATCTTAAAATATGTTAGTACTATTAATTTGTCTCAAGATGCACACCAGTAATGTTTATTCTAAGGCATGTTTATAAAAGATACTTCAATGTCCTAATTGAACTATGACCGAATCCTGGCTTAATTTAAGCCCTGTCTGTGAAACCGGGCCTAAGTTATCTGCTTATTTATGTGATTGTTTTATTTGCACTGACCTTTATGTAAATCCTTGTTCTTCAAAAATACAATACAGCCAAAAATGCAAACAGCAGCTGCCAATGAAGCCAACAACAGCCCCAGTGTCACCAAAATGATAAAAACAACAGGAGCACCTGGAAGAACTGACATTAAAATGTTAATAAAGATAATAGTCTACCAAATAAAACAAACTAGAGGTCAAATGAACCATACATTGAGACATTTGAATTGTTGTGTATCTTAATTTGAATGCTGGCTATTTAAAAACACACAGGCAATAAGACATTTATTGTTAATGTATAATACATACATGGACAGATATCAAATTTCCTTCTGTATTCCAGACAGTTATTCATGCTTTGAACAGACAGTGGCTGAATCTGTTGAACAGGGCATCTTTTAGTCATTTAGTGATATGAGAAAAATTATTAACAAAACATCCTCATACAACTGAATATTATTAACAAACAGTACTCTCATATAAACGGTACTATAACTCACCACCAATTCCAAATAGCAGTGATTTATCCGACATGCTTCCAGCGTGAAATTAACCTTCAGAAATGGCTCGTTATCCTTAAAAACAGAATTAATTTAGCATTCACGCTCATAATATTGTCTGTGCTTCCTATATTAATGCTATATATGAATATACATTTATGATGGAACAGACAACAGGTGGCACTGTGGAGTCTTTTAGATACTGAACATTTAAAGTACCTTTATGACAATGTGAAACGGTTCTGGTTGAAGGTCAGGACTGCAGATGGAGACTTTGTATTGGTCAGAGAACTCTTCTGGTTCAAATTCTATTGTTATCACCAAGTCACCGTTTTCTTTATCTTTTCGCACTGACCATTCTACCTTCGTATCCCAAATGCGATCTAAAATGACAAACAGATTTACCTAACAGTAGTTTGCTTTTTAAGAATTGGACACCACTTTACATCACTTCAGAATGATCCCAATAGGGCATAATGAAGATTTTCCATGTTTCCAAAGCATGTTAAAGCATTTCGGATTAAATGTCTGCTACACATCTAATCATCAAACCTCAACTGTTTGATTGCGTTATTGATTAATTCTCACCGGGAACTGTGATGTTGGTTATTGTTGTATAGCTCCCTGTGTCTGGCTTTGGTAAGTTAGTTACAAAAACCTGGTATTTAAAGTTGGGGATGAGCACAATTCTGTCCAAAGAAAATGTCCACTAAAAAGATGAAGGAAAGAGGCAAAGCTGAAACAATGGTGTGAATAACACTGCATAGTACATTATAAAAAAAAAAATTTTTTCTGTAAATAAAGATTATTGAAGTATGTTTCTACTATGTATTTTTACTTCAAAATTTCATGTTTAATTCAATGCGTTGCTTGCTATTTTTTGCATTAGTGAAATTTACTAGCAATTTATGAGTGAAAATTGTTTCAAAGTACACTTTTTCAGTGGATATATGATTATATAAGTAGTAGTACTCTTACCCTGCCCAGTCCTGGGTTTATTGTACACGATAGTGTGTTACGGAAAATGTAACGAACACAAACGCTGTGATTTGTCGACATTTCAACCACAAGCACTTCAGTCCCTATGAAAGTCAATATACTCCCTGAGGAAAATAATTTTATTTAATAAATGCTTTAAATAGATAATTATGCTGACCATCTGTACAGGTTCTGTTAGAGGAAGAACATTTCCGGTCAAAAAGGCAATTTGATTGAAATGATTTGGTTATTTTTAAATAATTTATAGTCCTGTGCGTAATTATACGTAATCATACTTGTCTTACCATCCGGTAACTGGCTCCATGTAATGTATAGGACTGGTGCAAACTGTCCACTGTCATCTTTCTTGGCTGCTACCTTTGCAGTTACATCAGGAAACCCTGGGGCTTTGTATCTTGGCACCACCAAACCCTCATCTGAACAGTTACCTAAGACCATCAAAGAAACATGTCTTTGATTTTGTCTTTAAAAAACTCATATTACTGTCAATTTAAAGAAGACATCAACTCATACTTGCCTACTTCAATCTTGCATTTTACTCCCTGTCAGAAAACAGCATAATGAAAAATGTTGTTTTTATATGAATAAACATTAATGTTAATGGCTAAAAGGGAACAAACAGCATCTTTACCTCTTGAGAACATTCCATCGGAGGGAGTTCAATGAGATGCAGGGGTGAGATTTTCATTATGACACATGAAAGCAGAGAGAAAAGAGAGACAAAAATCACACCCATCGTATTTAATGTTTTCATTAAATTCATTACAATTACTGCTGCTTTTTAAGTGACGTGACAGATCATCGAACATCCTCTCATGGCTTTCTTAGATTCTATCTGTATTTAGAGGAAACCAGGAGATCTGATAAAGGGGAGGAGGTGAGCCTGACGCACACGAAGATATAAAGCTTTTCTCACGAACATTGTCTTTTTATTCAAGTCTATCTTAAAATCAAGTCCTTTAACTACACATGTAACGAATTCAGCTAAAAAAAAGTTTCTATTCTCAGCTATTTGTCAAACTGTTATATTTAATACTAAGTTGGACGTTAGACTCAAAGTTTTAATAGCAATTTGGTTTTGAGATGTAAGATGACCTACTTGTTTCATTTTCTGAAACACAGGACTAGATAAATTTAGGTTATACTTCACCAGAAAGCAATTTTAACAAGCAAAGTTTGACATTTAAACAAATCCATTCATAATATATATATATATATATATATATATACGAGCCGTTTTAGGGGGGTGTGGCTGACTCTTAACTTTTATAAAGAATATCTCTTTGGATTTGAGACTTTAGTCTTTGCAAATTTACAGATCTTCTTTATGCACCAAGAGCTTGTAACACTCCAAAGAGAAAGGAAAAAATGAAATCGCATCATATGACCCCTTTAATCATTTGTAACATAAGCACACATTTTTATGTTGATTACTCAAAAAAAAAAGTTGCTCCAACGAAGGGATTTGTGGGCCCGGAATCAATTTATATTTTCTATATATTCTATATATATATTCAATTCCACAGCTATGATGACATGCTAAATGTAACTTTTTTTTTAGCATGTACATTTAATGAACAAGAGTAAGAATAAGATGCTACCTGTCACTGGCAGTTAGCACAGAGTTGTGTTTACCTTCACGTGGTCTACTCTTCAGCACAATGGTAACCACAAAGACTTCAACACAACAGAAACTCTTTTAAATGTCAAACATAACAGCATTAAAGACTAGCATGTTTTTCCCTTCACTTTCCCATTTCAATATTTACTCTCCTTATCAAGTCAGATGCAAAGCATGCTGCGAACTAGAAATCCACTGCCCAATTTCCAAAGTTAACAAAACAACTTAATTGTTTAAAGAAATTAATTAACATAGAAATTTGAGTTTAAATTACGCACAATATTAAGTTAATGTAACGATCAACATTATTATGTCAACTGAACTCTACAAAATAATGTTTGCAACTTAAAAGGTTTAATTAAATTAATAAATTAAAAATTGTATCTTGCAACCATGCATTTATTTAAGTTGTGGTAACAGGTCTCCTGAATCATTTTAAGAGTATAGTAACTGATGAAAATTCAGCTTTGTATTTTAAAATACATTAAAACAGAAAACAGTTCAACTGTAATATAATTTCAAAATATTACTGCTTCAACTGTATTTTTGATCAAATTAATCTTTTGAATGGTAGTATAAAAGAACTATAAAGAATAATAAACAATTGTTCACAACCGCAAATGACCAGCAAGACATCTAAAAGGCAAAAAAAATCACCTCATTTCCACTAGAGGGCTCATGTCAGTTCAAAGAATAATTAACAGGGTAATTTGGATCAATATATGAGCAATATATTTACTTTCTATATCTCTTCAAACAGCAGTTGTGTCTTACATTCTAGTCAATTTTATTTTCACACAAAATTGTAACACCATAAGCCAGAGACTTTAAACACACCCTACAGAATCATAGTTTCAGTACATATCACGCTTTCATTACACAGCAAGCTTCCACTAAAATGACTTCACAAGGTCTGCTGACATTAATAACTACCACTACATGCCAGCAGTCAGCAGAGGATTTGAGAAGCGCTTGCAAAACCCCTGTCTCATTCTGTCACACAGTAAAAACTCATGGCACAGTATCATCACTGGAAGCTGAAATTAGTCACATGCTGGGCCTACATGACATATCAGCACACAAAGGTCAACATCACTTTATATCTCATAAAAATACTACAATGTCACATCGTCACTGAGCGCTTTGCCATTATGTTCACGTAAGTTGCTTTTTGTGGCCTAGAATGAGATTTAAGTGCACTATAATCATACGACCTTGTTCGAATTATAATTAAAACCTTCAGACTTTTAGAACAGTGCTGTCAGTCCCGTCTAAACAAGTACACATGAGTTACTGTCTGCCCTCACTCCATTTACACGGCACGCGGGCTCCATAGCCTTGAAGAACTCTGCTTTTATGGTCCTCAAACACAAGCACGCAGGTTAATGAAAAGGCCAGTTAACTTTTGCATTTACGAGGAGAACATTTTATTACAATTGCGGAGTAAACAAATCATATGTCAACAAAATAAGCTTATTTTATGAATTTACAAAGTTACAGTGCAATGAAATGAAATGAAACACTTTAAGGTCCCATTAGATAACACTAGTTAATGAATTAACTAACAATGAGCAATACATTTGTTACAGTATTTATTAATCTTTGTTGGCATTAGTGAATAAAAATACAACTGTAATTGTAAGCTCAGGTACCCCAGGTCCATTAAATAATATTACTATAAATACATTTGATTTTAATAACGTATTAGAAAATCTTGAAACAAACATTAACTAAGATTAATAAATGCTTTAAAAGTATTTTTTCAGTGTTAATTCATGTTAATTAATGCAGTTAAGTAATGTTAACAAGTGGGACCTTATTGTAAAGTGTTATTAATTTAATTTTATCCTAATGCAGAAGTGTTTGTTTTATCAGATAAGTCAAAAATGAACAAACCTCTAAATGAATCTTTAAAATTTTCATTACCAGCAGTGTTATTTTAGTATTATTTATGTACTATTATAGGTTTTATGAATATTTTTAATTCGCTTTTATTTTTAATTTTAATATTATTTTAAGTTTTAGTAATTTTGTAATAAATTTTGTAATAAATATTAGTTTTAGTTCTTTTTGAATAAAACTATTAACATTTATTTTGTTTTTATTTCAGTTTTAGTTCACATTTACTTTGTATTTATTTCTATTTTATTTTATTTTTTAATCTTGTATGTATTTAGTTAATAAGTGGAGTGTATTAACTTAAACTTATTTCAGTTAGTTGCCAAAGCAACATTTAAAAAAGCATTTTAATCTAATATTTATTTCAGCTTTATTTTAATGAACAAACATGTATTTTGAATCGTTTTAGTTTAAGTTAACCATAATAAGCCTGATTGCATGTTGCAAGTGCAACAGAGAAAGAATTGAAGTGCATGACCCCTGAACTAGTGTGTGTCATTTGTAAATGTGCATGTCCCTGTCCTGGAGGACATACACACCCCGTTCTGTGCAAATGCCACTGAGGAAGGTGGAGATTGGAGAACAAATTGCCCAGATATTTGCACACGTGAGTACAAGGGACGTAACGGGGGTCTATTTTAGTGAGCCATTCACACGCAGGATTCAACACATAAATCCATCACGAAAAACATATAACGTTTGTTTTTCTTTGACGGCACCACACAACTCATCCTGCTCTGATTGCCTACTAGTTCAAGGTAAGTCCTGCAAGCATTCACAGCATGTTTACACCAAGTTTAATGGACCCACACATGTTGTCATTAATACTTAAGGATGTTGGGTTTATTGCTAAACATTTGAGGGGATTTGTACTCTATGGTCTGTTTATCGCTCATAGATTTACAGCACACATTTAGACATTCAAAGATAATCATACTCACACCTTCACTGTTGGAGGATGGATGAATGTATATGAACATCCTATATTCTCCCGTGTCATAACCGCGCCATGTATTTCCGTAACAAGCCATTTGTGTCAACTTTAAGGAATGTATGTTATGAAATACTGTAGCTGTTTCACGGCTAGCTTAGACATGGAGAAGTGTGGATACAAGATCCAACGTTCTTGACTTAGCCAGAGATTTGGCTCGCAGAACCAATTAGACCATGAAACCTGTTCTCAGATGGTTTGTCTTGCACTTAAGCACTCAAAAGTAAAAAAAAAAAAAAAGGTAAAAAAGGTAACCATACACAAGTTGTATGTTGTTTTTTTGGAAATCAAAAGCATAAAACTTTGAACATCATTTAACATGTTTCCTCATTATACTCAGATAATTTAGTTAAAAATAAAAGCTATCTTTTCCCAAAATTAAGTTCTGGCTACCATTAAATGTTGGAGGGTTTTGGAAATAAAATGCATAAAAAAAATTAACAGTGCATATTTTTTTTACTTTTTAGCAAAACACTCAAAATATCCTGACAATTTAGTTCAAAATAAAAGCTATCTTTTCCAAAAAAATTAGTTCTGGCTTCCAAGAATTAAATGTTGAAGGGTTTTGGAAATAAAATGCATTAAAAAAAATTAACAGTGCATTTTTGTTTACTTTTTAGCAAAAAATCAAAATATCCTGACAATTTAGTTTGAAATAACAGCTATCTTTTCCAAAAACTTGAGTTCTAGCCAGGATCCGTATGAAAGCATTAGTGTCCAGTGTAGTGAGTTCAAGGCTAGAGCTTGAAACTGGGCCATATGAAAGAATGGCAGCAATGTTCAAATTTAGCCAGGCTGGGAACACTAACAAGCATGTTCCTTATCAGGCACAATAGGTACGAATGCAATGAATAGGTACGGATAGAGGGCTTGGCACCAGGGTTTTATATAAACAGTCTTCTTTGGATACGAGGGCCCCAAATTAAATTTTCCTCTACATTGTGACTCCTCCGCCTTTTAAATACTTGGCACTCGTCACCTTTCCAGACTATGTTCTATGTGTGGACTGTAAGAATGTTTCCTAGCGACGCAAATCTGACGCACAGATTCATACACACTGAATGATATCATCACCTCCAAGATATTTCGGATCACATACATGGACAGTCATTTTCCATTTAATGCGAGACATAATGTGATCACATGTGATGTCTTTATATGTGTTTTTAAATTCTTTTACAAAGAATTATAAAAAGTTTTCCTTTTCAGCATCTATACAGAGAAAAAACCATGTCTGAAGGGTAAGTATACTTTGACAGCCCTATTATTAAAATTGTAGAGTGGATCTATTGATCTTGAGATATAATGTGATCACATGTGATGTCTTTATATGTGTTTTTAAATTCTTTTACAAAGAATTATAAAAAGTTTTCCTTTTCAGCTTCTATACAGAGAAAAAACCATGTCTGAAGGGTAAGTATACTTTGACAGCCCTATTATTAAAATTGTAGAGTGGATCTATTGATCTCTTTTGTTTCTTTTTTTTTTTCTTATCGCATTACTCTGTGCTTCGTCGTTGTAGACCGGTAAGTTTTGGGAAGATATACCATAATTCATAAGTTATTCAAAAATAATTTGGAGAGATTAAATATGACTTGTATTGTTTTTCAGAAAAAAACAAAGTATACTGCCACAAGGCGGCTGCTCTTAAAAGTAAGTTGTCTGTTTGTTTTTTAATCAAATACACTGTTTAATAAGTTATTTTTTAAAGAAATTCATTCATATTAATATTAATAACGTAATACTTTTATTCAGCATGGATGCATTCAATTTATCAAAAGTGACAGTAAAGACATTTATAATATTACCAAATATCTAAATTTCATATTAAAAATTTCATATCAGTTTTTCGCAAAAATATTAAGCAGCACAACTGTTTTCAACAATAATATGGTATGTTTCAGCAAATCAGCATATTAGAATGATTTCTGAAGGATCATGAAAACGCTGAAGACTGGAGTAATGATGCTGAAAATTCAGTTTTGCATCACAGGAATAAATTACATTTTAAAATATATTCAAAAAAAAAAAAAGAAGTTATTTTAAATTTTTACTGTACTGTTTTTACAGTATTTCTGATCAAATAAATGCAGCCTTTGTGAGTATAACATTCTGACCCCAAACTTTTCAACAGTATGTCATATTTTTAGTAATATTGATATGGTTAGTGAACATATGCACATATTAAATGTAATGCGTGTAATGAAAGGCGAGACTAGAATCCATGACGAAACGGCTGGCTGTGTTAGCAGTGTGTTGCGCTATGTGCTAATCTTCTGGAGCTTTATAGTCTCATCAGTGCTGTTACGTTACAGAGCAAATTATTGAAGAAGGCCACGTCTATGCTGGCAGCTGAAAAAGAGCAGAATAAAAGAGAGAGGGATGAGGCTCTTAATGAGAGGGTTCCTCCTCTCAAACTATCTGGTCTGTCTGCACAGGAGCTCCAGGTATTTTCTTGAATAAGCATTTCTGCACAAGCAACATGCAGAAATAAATATACAGTACTGTATATATTCATGAATGTCTTCAGTGGGGGTTTTTTTTTTCAGGAACTTTGCAAAGAGCTTCACCGCAAGATTGATGTTGTTGATGAGGCTCGATACGATCTTGAAATGAAAGTGGATAAAAATGAAAAAGAGGTAATGGTTTTGTGATGTTTTGTGACCACTTTTACAAAGACAAACGAATGATTAAGTAGTAGTTTATTCATGAATACAAATGTTACCAAGTGTTAAGATCTAAATAAAGCATTAAATATTTGAATTGGGATTCAAACCCATAACCTAACCGTTGTTAATGACACCAACAATAGCTATGTTTCCATCCAAAGATGCAGAGTCAAAGAGAACAAAATCGTCACTTCCTGATAAACTGGCACTAAATATCTCTAAGAAAACTAGGAGAAGCCACTGAATATAATAATTTTCATATATGATAAATTACTTGCGCTTCAGAGAGAGCAGACGAAACACAATAAATGTTAACAGACAGATAACAGACTTTCCTCAGGCATTTCAGAGCGACCAAAACAACATGTGGATGCTGTGAACGAGATCGGTCCGCTGGTTAGTCAATTTATCCTGTCTCATAGCGCAAAGTCACATGACTTTTTCAATGCACATGGTGGAATTTATTCGGTAAATGTGTTTCCATCATAGTTTATGCACATTTTTTCTTATCGGATAAAAAGTTTATCCTCTTAGTTGTGCGCATACATTTTTTATGCGCATTTTTGGAATTTATGCGCATCTTGGCGTTTCCAGCGTTTTTTTATGCGATAATCCAAAATGAGCATAAAAGGTGGATGGAAACATTACTATGATAAGGTTATGGATTCCCAGGGAACATGAAAATTGTGCCTGCACGATGTCTATCAAACAAAGATATTTTAGTATTATTTATAAATATTGGTCAATATTTTGAATTAGCTTTTATTTTTTATATTTTTAGGTTTTTTATTTTAATTGTAGTTAATGTTTTGGTATTTTTGTTCTTTTGCCAATTATTATTTTAATCTTTATTTTATTTTGATTTCAGTTTTAGTCATTTTAGTACTTTTAACTTATTTATTTCAGCTAGTTGCAGAGGCAACAATTCTAATTTACATTTAAGTTTTTAAAGTTTCAGTTAGTTTTTTGTCATCTAATATTTATATTTATTTTATTCAAGCTTTATTTCAATTACTGAATTTTTTTTATATTTTTGTCAATAATTCATTTTTCTTATTACATTTACAACACTCCTCTCAAATGAATAAATACAAAACTGACATCAGAACAATTGATTCACAAGTTACCGTCATTGTGGTCCATTTCAGATCCAGTCCTTGACCCAGAAGATTTGGGAAATGAAGGGTACAAAGCAACGAACCAAACTGAAGAGAGTTAAGAAGTCACACGATGCCAAGCTCGATGCGCTGACTGAATCCAAAATGTCATCAAAGTCAGATTTCAAAGCCAACCTGAAGACAGTAAAGAAAGAAGATGAGAAGGTAATGCATTTTATCTATGTTGGCATATAAATTCATTCATCATTTAGATAAATCAAAGCTCATTCTAAACCTATATTTATATTCGTCCCATTTATAGAAAGAAGAGGTGACTGACTGGCGTAAGAATGTGGAGGCTATGTCTGGAATGGAGGGCAGGAAGAAGCTGTTTGATGCTGGACAATAAAAATGTTACAAAGTAAACTTGTGACTTGACATCCAGCACATTTACCTACCAAGCTTGTAAAATTCAGGCTTGACGTTGTTTTTTACTTCTCAGACTCTATAACAAGAAATGTGTACCCAGACGAGAAGGCTTCTAACATAAATGGTTGGAAGCAAGAAAATCCAAACTGTACAAATTTGATTTCTTGTGCCTAATAATGTCAATTAAACACACAAAAACTGTTTATGATGTGCATATAGGTTTAATTGTTTTTGTAGGTGACCTTAGCACTTAGTTTGTCCTTTGCTGCAATTTGTGGACAGATTATGTTTCAATGCGTCTGAAGCCAAATTTGATATTTTGTTTATGAAATGTTAAATATTCATAATATATATATGCATGAGATTTATAATCAGACTGGAAATGAATCAAATGCAATGTTGTGAAATAGTGCTGTTTAGGAATAAAAGATGTCAGCTATTGTAACACTTTCTATGCTACTGAAAGTAAAAACTGCAATGTAATGGCATTCCAAAATTAAATGACCCCATGCACAAAGAAACACGTTGTGTCACTGTGCAGTTCCCTTGCAAAACAAACGCTGTCCTTGAAATGCATTGCTACACTTGGTTGTGTACCTTGCGAGTGCATAACTGGTTTTAAGTTGCCACATGCTTTGTGTATATTTACTCAAATTCAATGCAGCGATGGTATCATTTATTTGCATTTCAAACTATTTGGAAATCCATTGGAAACCTACTGGAAATGTAAACAAGATTGTATAAGTATAAAACATGAAGAGACAACATATACACTGATTCATATCTTCATATCAGTTTAATATGTTGTTCCATATTAAACTGCTGACTGAAGTTATTGAATAAAATTTACATTTTTTCAAGCTAACTAGACTCTGTGATCACTTTCATTTACAGTACAGAAGAGGTCATACAGCTATGGCTGACTTAAGCAAAGCCTTTTCTGCCTTGTAGGGTCAAACAATGGGAAATGAAGAGTGACTGGCAGTGGACAATGTGTGCAGTTGTGTTTTGATGGTGCTGAGTAAAATGAGCCTCAGGGTGTAAGGCTTCAGTCTATTTTAGTGAGCCACTCAGAGGAGGCCAAAGAGGCCATAAAATTTGCCTGGGTTTTCTTGTGCACTGACATTGTCATACTCTCATTGCCTTGGAGTGGTCTTTGGAGGAACAGGTATGAACTATTGCACTATTTGGCTTATGTTTCAATGCGTCTGAAGCCAAATTTGATATTTTGTGTATGAAATGTTAAATATTCATAATAATATGCATGAGATTTATAATCAGACTGGAAATGAATCAAATGCAATGTTGTGAAATAGTGCTGTTTAGGAATAAAAGATGTCAGCTATTGTAACACTTTCTATGCTACTGAAAGTAAAAACTGCAATGTAATGGCATTCCAAAATTAAATGACCCCATGCACAAAGAAACACGTTGTGTCACTGTGCAGTTCCCTTGCAAAACAAACGCTGTCCTTGAAATGCATTGCTACACTTGGTTGTGTACCTTGCGAGTGCATAACTGGTTTTAAGTTGCCACATGCTTTGTGTATATTTACTCAAATTCAATGCAGCGATGGTATCATTTATTTGCATTTCAAACTATTTGGAAATCCATTGGAAACCTACTGGAAATGTAAACAAGATTGTATAAGTATAAAACATGAAGAGACAACATATACACTGATTCATATCTTCATATCAGTTTAATATGTTGTTCCATATTAAACTGCTGACTGAAGTTATTGAATAAAATTTACATTTTTTCAAGCTAACTAGACTCTGTGATCACTTTCATTTACAGTACAGAAGAGGTCATACAGCTATGGCTGACTTCAGCAAAGCCTTTTCTGCCTTGTAGGGTCAAACAATGGGAAATGAAGAGTGACTGGCAGTGGACAATGTGTGCAGTTGTGTTTTGATGGTGCTGAGTAAAATGAGCCTCAGGGTGTAAGGCTTCAGTCTATTTTAGTGAGCCACTCAGAGGAGGCCAAAGAGGCCATAAAATTTTCCTGGGTTTTCTTGTGCACTGACATTGTCATACTCTCATTGCCTTGGAGTGGTCTTTGGAGGAACAGGTATGAACTATTGCACTATTTGGCACCGTTAACTGTAAAACCAATGCATTTAATTGCTCTAATAATTACCTATGAAATATAACTGCTGACATCAAATTAAAGCGTAGCATAGCTCAGATAGTTTGATCTTTAAAAGCGTTGATGAGACATGGCTGGTTACAATGCTGAGATCGCTTCTGAAGCCAAAGGATATTAAAAGTCTCAATTTGCACCTTATTTAATCTCACTGATGTCTAGGAGAAACAATTGAGATTTCCTTTCTAAATCTGGTTTATCCATCAGAAATGGATTTGTGTGTGATGTTGAGAATGGGTGCTAAAAATATATATAATGCATTGTTTGTTAAAGTGTCATGTGCTTCCAAAATACTACTTATGAAGTGAATTCTAGTAATAATAACTGTGCTTATGAGTCACCAATCTTTATATTTCAGATTTTGACTAGTGATTTACACCAGATTAGTCATAAAAAGGAAGTACTTAGAAGCTCACAATGTCTGAGTCGTAAGTATTCAGTCTTTTAAGTTGTTAATATCTATATCTTGCTGTAAATGTTTAAAACATGCCTACTTTTATTTCTTTTCATAAATTGAAAATGGCCAATTTAGACAGGTAAGTGGATTTTATTACTTTAACTTTTTGTATATGGCAATATCATTTTTTCCCCCAACAAAATCCGATTGCGCTTAATTCTTGCAGCGACCCAAATCTAAGATTTCGGCATCCAGGAGGTTGTTCTTAAAGGTATTTGGTTCTGTTCTTTTACAGAGAAGATATAATTCCTGAAGATGATGCATTTAACAATACCTTCTGACATGTTTTGCTTCAGACAAAGCTGCTGAAGAAGGCAACCTCTATGCTTGTGACTGAAAAAGAAGAAAAGCAGAGGGAGAGAGAGACCACCTTGCGTGAGAGAGTGCCACCTCTACAACTGTCCGGTCTGTCTGTTCAAGAGCTTCAGGTAAACCTAATTCAAAAATGATACTTTTAATTAATTAAAATATATATACATATAATTAATTAATTAAACATTTTGATGAATAAAAATAGGTATTCAATTAATTTTGTATTATGTTTTCATATTTATTACATGATGATTTGGTGCAAATCATTAATTCAGATGATGGTGCTAATTACTTTTTAATTTTATTCATTAAAAATATATTTTTTTCAATTAAAAAGCGCATTTAAATTTGTACGATTATTATTTAAGAATTGGTGCCATCTGTACAGAACATAAATGCTGAAAAAATTTAAAGTATTGTAGCTTCATTGATTTTCTAAATCTAAAAATAGCATTAACAACCGCATCAGTAATTTCCCAAGGTCATTTTATTGCTACAATACTTTGTTTTCAGGCTCTCTGTAAAGACCTCCATCAAAAGATTGATGTTGTAGATGAAGAGAGGTATGATATTAACGCCAAGGTGGCCAAAAATGAAAAGGAGGTACTACACCGCCACCATTTATCTTATTACGTAGATTCAATGAAAATACACTTTATGTCGATTCACTATAATAAATGCATGAGTCTGCTTCAGATTGCAGATTTGAACATCAAGATTACAGAACTTAGAGGTAAAATGAAGAGACCTGCACTGAAGAGGGTGAAGATCTCTGCCGATGCCATGTTGGGTGCTCTTTTGGGCTCCAGGGTCAAAGAGTCTGTGGATTTCAAAGCCAACCTCAAGACGGTTAAGAAAGAAGAGGAGAAGGTAAGTCATGTGACAAGTCATGTAAGGGAAAAAATACAATTCTGAGTGGTAATGCATATGTATTTTCGAGCTATTTTAACACATACCTGTTGTTACACCTGTTCCTCTCCCAGAAAGAAGAGGTGACTGACTGGCGTAAGAATGTGGAGGCCATGTCTGGAATGGAGGGCAGGAAGAAGCTGTTTGATGCTGGACAATAGAAGATACATTTGAAAAACTTTATGGTTTGTTTGTCAATGATCTTTTGATTGAGAATGTCTTACTTCAAATATTTAACCTACACTTTAAGCATTGAATTTTATTTGTTTTCTTTCAGGTGACAACTACACCAGAATTAATAAACTTCTTAAAATGAATGTATAAATCAATGCAAGTTCATATAACACATATATCCTATTGTAATAATAGTTTAGGATTGTGGTTTAATATTTTATTTTAGTTAAAATGAAAACAGTGTCTGAAACTTACTTGATGTCTACTTGATGGTTTCTGTGATGCTGAGCCCATTTTCTGTCTTAAAAATAAAAACACATCAAAGAAAGCCTAAATATTTTGCACCTTACTTTAAAAAAATGCAAAGTGCCTGCAACAAGAACTGACACTTAGGACTTCAGATCAGAAGACCTCTGGAAATGTTTGGATACAACAGCCCTAAATGTAGCAGAACCTGAAGGCTCTGAACTTGCCATGCACTTTTATCTATTTGACCTCACTTCATAACAGACATAACACAACTGCTGTCTCCCAGGAATACCTTCAGTTGTTCTAACATCAATCAACGATATTTGTAAATTTGTT
Organism: Sinocyclocheilus rhinocerous; assembly: GCF_001515625.1. NCBI lineage: Eukaryota > Metazoa > Chordata > Actinopteri > Cypriniformes > Cyprinidae > Sinocyclocheilus > Sinocyclocheilus rhinocerous. The sequence goes on from NW_015641014.1 coordinate 1,170,993, forward strand.
GAACTTAAAAAAATACATGCACTTTAAAAGCTTTTCAAACTAAATCACTCATTTAATTTTGTTATTAAAATGTCCCAAAAACTCTTCAGTAGACCAACTGAAATCGTGCCAGTGCAATTTCTGCAACGTCAGACTAACAGACCTTGATACATTCTAATTGCCAACAATTGCCATTCAATTTTAATGGTTTAAGTTTAAATGTCAAAATTCAGACTTTTTTTCTCAGAATTGCGAGATTATTTCTCACTGTTGCAAGTGATATACTTGTAATTGCGAGTTTATTTCTTTGACCTTTTTTTCTAAAAATTACAGTATGTGTTTACATGTCGATTCTGTTTTGTTTGTTTCCACCATGGAATAAAAAACTTTTTTTACTTCAGAATTGTGAGATTATTTCTCACAGTTGCAAGTTATAAAATTGTAATTGCGAGTTTACATCTTTTACATCTGACCTTGTTTGAATTTTCATTTAGCAATTTTGACTTTTTCTGAGAATTCTGCATTTACATCTCACAATTCTGTTTTGATTGTTTTCACCATGGAATAAAAAAATAGCGTCTATATCTCACAATTCTGAAGGGAAAGAAGTAAGAATTGTGAGATGAAAATGTTTTTCTATGACATTTTCTGTTATACAACTTGTTTTTTTTTTACTTTTTTCTAAGAATCTGTATTCCGCAATTCTGAGGGAAAAAAAGGAATAATTGTGAAATTAAAAGTTTTTTTTGTTTGTTGTTGTTTTTCTATGACATTTTCTGTTATATGACTTTTTTAACTTTTATTCTAAGAGTCTATACCTTGCAAAAAAAGTTTATATCTCACAATTCTGAGAAAAAAAGCTATAATATCAGAATTGCGCAATTACCTTTTTTATTTTGTGATGGAAAACTGAAGCAATAAACAAACAACTATGATCCAATGATCCAATCAATTCCTGATGGACAAAAAAGATAAAAGATGGACAAACATGGATAAACGCCACAACAGAGAAGACAGATGAAGACTGTAACTGGACTACACACACACACACACACACATACACACACAAATAAAAATGCTGTAGCTTGAATATAAGTGCAAATATAAACATATTTAATGTATTTTATAAATTTTTTATCTCTTAATGGCCAGCTATAATGATATTTCCATCCAGAAAAATATAATTACTATCATAATATTTTTTTTTTTTAAAAACTGTATATTGCAACTTTCATATGAACACCAAATGCTCTCAGAAAAACAGGTACACAAGCTGTCACTGGGGCAGTAACTTTTCAAAAGATACGCCTTTGTACCTAAAGAGTCCGTACTGTGGCCATAAAGGTACATATTAGTACCTAAAGTGTACATATTCATACCCAAAACTTACCGCCCCAGTGACAGCTTTTGTATCTTTTTTCTGAGAGTGTACAAAGCCATTTAAAGACAAGGACTTCTTGCATTTGGCATCCAATCATCTGGCCATAATGCCTAAAAATAAATCCAGCACAAATGGCAGGTGGTAATTCACTACATATCTCTTGGAGTGTCACCTCTCAGGAAGAATGAGGTGTGACGGGGGCAGCTCACATTACATTAAGACAGTGCTTCCACCTGCTTGCTGCTCTCTAAACCCCAGAAATGATTGATATCACATCGTCTCCTGCCAACTATTGGTCGCTTAATGTGCATGGAAATGATCACGTTCATGAGATAGCTGTCATAGCATAACATCATATTGCAATTAACTGGAATAAACGTAGATTCCAAAAATATTTGTTATTTCCACTTCCTCACTGTTTTATTGTTGTCTTGACATCTTATCCTTTCCTGTTTTTCATAGATAATGTTTCTAATATGTGACCCTGGACCACAAAACCAGTCATAAGGGTCAATTTTTCGAAATTGAGATTTATATATCATCTGAAAGCTGAATAAATACGCTTTCCATTGACGTTTGTTAGGATAGGGCAATATTTGGTCGAGATATAACTATTTGAAAATCTGGAATCCGAGGGTGCAAAAAAATCAAAATATTGAGAAAATCGCCTAAAAAAAAATCGCCCCAAAAGTTGTCCAAATGAAGTTCTTAGCAATGCATATTACTAATCAAAAATTAAGTTTTAATATATTTACAGTAGGAAATTTACAAAATATCTTCATGGAACATGATCCTTACTAAATATCCTAATGATTTTGGGCATAAAAGAAAAATCAATAATTTTGACCCATACAATGTATTTTTGGTTAATGCTACAAATATACCCAAGCGACTTAAGACCCAGGGTCACATATGAGTACAAGTTAGTTGTACATTCATAAGTGCAAAATTCTTGCCTTATATACTCTTATAGACTGTCATTTCCACTCAATTTATTTCTGTTATGACCAGCATCACCTTTAGACCTTTGAACTGGTCATCAATACGGTTTTGGCCACCAAAAAGAGGCATTCAAACCGGTCCACACTGCATAGCTGTCTCTGTCCAAATGAAAGTTTTACTACGCTAGTTTACTGTGTGAACAGTAAATGTCAGTAGAGTGGCACAGACAGGCGTCTATTTTAGTGAGACGTTCCCATGTGTGCTGGAACTATAAATCTAAGGATTTTCTTCTTTCCTCGGTCAGCCAGTTAACTCGCACTGCTGTCTTTTCTTCATCTAGCAGGTATGTCTCTTTCAGTGGTCATAAGAGGCTAAGGGCTATGTGTTTGTTTATTTGCAAATGCATCATTATTCAGTTGTTAGAAGGGGTTATAGATTAGCTGTGATGGTAAAGGATTTATTTATTATTTATATAAAGCTGGTAAGAAATTGGGCACAGTTGCATTCAGATGTCTCTCAAATTGGTGACAATCCTAGAAGATTTTCACCTATGCTAAAACTCACGGACGCTATGCACAGAACTCCTACCGCTGTGTAGAGGACTGATAAGTCAAATGGATGGATTAAAGGGTCTGATTACCAATGTCATTAATGAATTAGAATTAAGTTATGCATGATCCTTTAAGGACTGCATAATTGCTACATTATATTAAACATGCTAAATTTGGTTTTGAGTTTTTAATTTTTTTATTTATTTTTGCTGTGCTATTAAACTTTTTTTCTGGAATTGTAACTACAAAAGTAGCTTGAAATTTAAATATGATAATTACCCTAGTGAAAAATAAATATACTTAAAAGTATTCGAAATACATTTATTTCATGCTAACTATACTACAAATACATTTACATATTTATATACTTAATAAAAATACCCTGAAATTGTACTTTTGGTATACTAAACTGGTAAAGTCTGCTAAATTGGAACAACTAATTTTGTACTTAATGCACTTAGTGCTGAAGTCCAACTACAGATATACTGAAGAATTTTTGATTGTGCTATAGCAAGTATACTTCAGGTACACTTTAAATATCTTGCATTTAAAGACCGATATTATTCAAAGGTCATACAATCCTCATCAATAGTAACATTAAAACACATTTTAGGCTTAATATTAGGAAATGTGCATTATGCACAAGTAGTACTCCAAATAAAGTTTAATTATAATTTTTCTCTGTAAGTCTCGAGTGATATATCAGTAAATATATTTATAGATTTAAACTATATTAGTATTAAATACATGTATTAAATAATTTTTTACTAGGGTAAATATGTTTGCATATGGTAGTCAACTTACAATGTCTAATGCATCTGTTAAGTGATCACTGTGACTTGCAATAGCACATCAGAAGGTTCCAACATTCTCTTTAAGTGACTTTGTATGTAATATAAAACACTGATTTTCTTTGTCAGGTCATAACACCATACTAGACAACCACAGGATCAGTGTTCATTAATTAAAATAAATCTGAAATAAATAAACATTAGAATTGTTGCCTTGGCAAGTAAAATAAAAGTTCAATTTAAAGTAGGCTACTAAAATTCCCAAAACTAAAACGGAAATAAATATAAATTAAACATAAACTAGATTAAAATGAAAATAAAAAAATAAAAATTATAATTCAAAATACTACTAAATACTATAAGAGTATCTAAATACTAAAATCGCACTGCATAGGATATGGGTCAAATGCTTGTTATCTTAAATATTCTCATTTGTTAATTTCCTAATATGTGTTTCAGAGTAGAGATGACTTTAAAACACTTTATTATTTCACAGATAACTGAGAACTACAGAAGGATGTCTGACGCGTGAGTATCTCTACCTCCATCAGTAATAACCAGCAATTTATGAATTCTGATATCTATCATATATGTGACATGTCTCTATCAACATTCTCTTCTATCTATGCTCCAACCGAAGCCCCCAACCAAAGCCAAAACCAAAACCCAAGATCACTTTAGCTCGTCGGCTGGGCTTGAAGGTGAGCGCCACCTGCTGACCACAGTTATACACACAGTTTGCTGGGTAGGTACTTTTCTCTGCTCAAGTAGAGATTCTACATTGATAACAAAAGTAGGCTAATAACTCTTTGCTTTGATATGACAACAATGGTCCTGTCATCCTGAAGATAAGGCTGCTGAATACAGCACTGGACATGCTGACAGTAGAGAAGCAAGATAAAGAGGAGAGGGAGCAAGTGTTCAGTGAGAGAGTTCCTCCGCTCAATTTTTCCGGCCTGTCAGTACAGGAATTACAGGTACAATTAAATGATTTAAATGGATCATTGAACTCCTTTTATAAAACTTAAAGGAATCGTTAATCCAAAATAGAAAACTCTGTCATCATTTACTCGCCCTCGTGACCTTCGTAGGTGAAATGGTGATGGAAAACAATGAGATGGGAGGGAAAAAAGGAATGTATTTTTACGCTTGCATTCGCACGCAAATTATTTGCTTTGGCCCCTGAGGCTTTGTTTGCGTTCGCTCGCAAAGAATGCAAACGTTTCTTAGGGGAAAGCAAAACGCAAGGTATCTCGGGGAAACGCAAAAATTTTGTATCTATGAGATGGGAGAAAATTCATATTTTCATGTCTCTCGCAAAAATATTGCGTTTCCGAGGGAAAAAATACGTTCTAGGAGGAAAACAATAATTTTCTTCCTATCTAACAGTAGCCTATTTATTTAGCAGCCTAAGCTGCACTTTTAATTTAAAGGCACAATATGTAAGTTTTCGCAGCTAGAGGGCGCGTATTCAAAACAAACAAGGAAACAAAAGCATTGTTTGATGACGCTGTGACTGAGTGTAGAATCGTGAGAGTTGTCGTCTTCATCCTCACAGCCGATGCAATCCGACGGGACTCGGGCAGAAATCATGTTCGTGGATGAGCTAATGTATTAATGATTTATTAACGTAGTAGAATGAAGCAGGGTGAGGCTGAAAGCCGTCGAAGCGAAACGAGGCCTCTGAACAGTCCAGTTCTTCTTCTCCTTAGCCCAGGTGACGCCTCTGACGTTGTCTGTGGTTCAGGAGTAGCTTAACAAGAGGAATACGACAACTGTAGCCAAATTCCTTGACACGTCTGTGTGTGGTGGCTCTTGATGCCTTGACCCCAGCCTCAGTCCATTCCTTGTGAAGTTCACTCAAATTCTTGAATCGATTTTGCTTGACAATCCTCATAAGGATGCGGTTCTCTCGGTTGGTTGTGCATCTTTATCTTCCACACTTTTTCCTTCCACTCAACTCTCTGTTAACATGTATATATATATATATATATATAGTCATTTTAATAAATATTTTATTGCACAAAGATCTCTCTAAACATATGACAAGTAAGGGGTAGATAGAGACTAGAAAAACAGCATCATGTCTGAGCAAAATCTCTTTAAATGTCTTGCAGATGGCAGCAGTACCAAACCATAGATGATGTCAAAGATGTAATCACTGTTTCTAGTTCAGATAGTACTTTTTCAAAATGTAAAATAAGCTTTGACTAACAATGTTTCACTGTAACGTGTTTTCTTACTATTAGTTAAGGCAAACTGATCAGTTTCACAGAATGCAGGGTAACAGTTTACAATAAAATCCTATTAGTTAATGCATTAACTAACAATGAGCAGTACATTTGTAACAGTATTTATTCATCTCAGTTGTTAACTTTAGTTAATTAAAATAAAACTGTTAGTTCATGTCAGCTCTATTATCCATTAAATATTATTTCATGATTGATTTTACTTTTGACTTTAGAACTTTTGATGTTAATACTGTATTAGTAAGTGTTAAAATAAAAAAGAACCAAGATTAATAAATGCTTGATTTCTCTTTTTTTTTTTTGATTGTGTTAACTAATGCCGTTATCTAATGTTAACAAATGAAACTTTATTGTAAAGTCTTTTACAATAATCTTTAAAAATTAAATGTTTTAATACTCACTTGTAAAATGTAGTATTTCAAATTAAAAGCGCTTTCTTCACAATCTTGTCATATTTAATACAGCTGCAGTTCTTCTTTTGCCCTACCGATGGCAGCCTACAACAACATATCAGGAAGAAGAAGAAACACTCAGCATGTCATTCATCACTTCTTCATGTTCAAGGTCCCTTATTGACGGTTGTGAAAATATCTGTGATTTGAATTAGTTAAGGTTTTATACATAATGTCTTCACAGATTTTTTGAATGGCTTTTTAAATAGAATGATATTATTCATATTTTCTTATAAAAAAATTAGATATATGGCAATGATATAGTTTTTTCCCAAGATATGCAGTATATCCAATAAAAAACAACCACAAAAAGAACAATAATACATGAAACTTCATTCCAGTTCTGATTAAATTAGATCAGGCAATATGTTCACATATAGTCTCATTAATGCTGTATTGTTGGGCTCACCCTTAGTCTAGAGAACATAAAGTACACTTGAGCACCAGGTGCTCCGTCACTCTGCAGCCTGGGATGTGAAGCATTTGACAGTAATAATGGTGTGGACACTAGTCTATTTTAGTGAGCCTCTCACGAGTGCTTCAGAATCTATAAATCTGCAGAGTTTCTTCCCTGAGGCCAAAACAGTCATACTTCCATCATCTGAGAGGTAAGGATCTTCAGGTTATAACGACTTCTAGCAATTTATGCATATTAGATTTTGTGTTACTTCTTACCCTACATCTCTTCAATGACATTACAAAAATAATTTTTAAATATTAAATGTCTTAAATTTGTACTGTAAATGCTTGTATGGCTATACAAAGCACTTATGTGTCTAATCTAGTATTTTTTTAAGAAATATTTTGTCATTTGTAAGCCTCCAGGAAAAAGCAAAGGCACTAAAATGTCTGACTCTGCGTACGTATTTTCAAAACCTTTATAAATATTATTAAAATAATAAATTATTTACTATATTATAAATCTTTTCATATATTAAATATGTGTTTTCATTTCTGGCCCCATCTGTGTCAGTCCGGTGAGTAACTTACATTTGAACACTGTATTTAATCATATTTGACACATACTTTACAAGTACATTTTATATTTTCATATCAAATTGAACACTGCAGAATTTGTGATAGTCACAGTATTGTTTGTTTGATATTGGCTCTTTTCTTCAGAAAAAGCCCAAGATTTCTGCATCTCGTCGGTTATTCTTAAAGGTTAGTTTCTATTTTTTTTGTGTTTCTGAAAAGATCTTGTTTCACCAACTCACCATGATCTACATATGAATATTTTATGGCCATGCATCTTCTGTCATTTTAATGCACTGCAGACCAAAATACTGAAGAAGGCCAGCACCCTGCTGGCAGACGAGAAGGAACAGAAAAAGATTGACAGAGAGCGAACGCTCAGTGAGAGAGTTCCTCCTCTCCAGCTGTCTGGACTGTCTGTACAGGACTTACAGGTTGTTATTCTTTGGCTGTTGTCAGAATGCTTTTGAAACTATTCTTTCTTACATGCCATTGCTCTGTTTACAGAATCTGTGCAAAGAACTCCATCAAAAAATTGATGTTGTCGATGAGGAACGATATGACATTGAATCTAAAGTTGCCAAAAATGAAAAGGAGGTACATTTTGTTGCTTTAAAAATGCCATTATTGATGCATTATTGATCAGCCCTGACTGATACTTCTGCTATAGATTGAAGATTTAAACCACAAAATCTTTGAGCTGAAGGGAAAAATGAAGAGACCTGCCCTGAAGAGAGTGAGAGTGTCTGCTGATGCCATGCTGGGGGCTCTGCTAGGTGCCAAACACAAGGAATCCATTGACTTTAAAGCTAACCTCAAGACAGTGAAGAAGGAGGAGGAAAAGGTAATCTCAGTACTTTGACATCAATATCATACTCAGACTTTATGGATTCAGTGCTTTAATTTGTCAGTATTCAATTATTTGCAGATTTCTTTTGTTTTGTTGTTGAATGGGTGCCATCAGAATGAGAGTCCAAACAGCTGATAAAAACATCACAATATTCCACACGATTCCAGTCCATCAGTTACCATTGTTATTATTGTCATGAAGCAAAAAGCCGCGTGTTTGTAATAAACAAATTCAACATTAAGATGTTTTTAACTTCAAACCATTTCTTCCAACTAAAATATGAGTCCTCTATCTATAATATTGCTTTCTCCAGGGAAAAGTCATCTCGTCTTAAGAAATATACATAAATCATACACCATTTTTAAGCAAAAACAGTCCAAAACAGATCTAATCAAATATCATATTCTCATAATTTCTCCAGAAGTGACCATTTAAAGTTGAAACACCTCAACGATGGATTTATTTCTTGTGGTCTACTTGGGGATTATTGTGATGTTTTTATCAGCTGTTTGGACTCTCATTCTGACGGCACCCATTCACTGCAGAGGATCCATTAGGGAGCATGTGATGTAATGCTAAATTTCTCAAAATCTGTTCCAATGAAGAAACAACCCCTTGAATGGCCTAGGCTGAGTTCATTTTCAGCAATCTTTCGTTTTTGGGTGAACTATTCATTTAATATGCTCTCTATGACTCTAGAAAACATGACAGTGTGTTAAATACAAATAATAAGAGTTATTGAAATATGCATTTATTTGTAATCTGCGCAGAAAGAAGAAGTGACCGACTGGCGTAAAAATGTGGATGCTATGTCTGGCATGGAGGGCAGGAAGAAGATGTTTGCGGGACCAAATGCATAATGAATTCTTTAAAAATTGTTATTTCAAAAATTTAAGTTCAATGTGAAAGCTATTTAAAAATACACATATTTAACTGCTGTTTAATTGTGGTTATGCAATTTTTTGTTTTATTGCATAAACAGCTGGATGAATGAAAAACAATTGTATGAGAAATTCAAAAAGCTGTGCTATTGTTATAACCACATTTATCAGTTCAAATATTGAAGCATGTGATTTATGACACATATCAAACATTTATTTATGTTAATATTTGATTATTATATAATTGCATTTGTCATTATATAATAATGCTTATATTGTAATAATATTTATATGTGATCAGTTGTGTGAATATTGAGGAAAAATAAAGCTGTTTTCACCAGTAATTCCAAGTTTTCTTGCTGGCGTTGCTCTCTGTTAGGAGTTTTTCGGGTGCCAATGCCATTTTTCCACATGATAAGAAAAAAAAAAGATTAAAACTACTTTAAATTAAGTAACTGGGTTTACCTGTTAAATTAGATGAACACGGTTGTAATCGACTATAATCCTAATCCTACTGTAATCCTACTCCTTTATTAAATTAAAGTAAAAAGAAATGGAACTGACGTTATCAACCTCAAAATAACGGCAGTTCCAATTCGCCACTGTACTCTTAAACACGCCTACTTATGGAGAACACGTAGCTGATTGGCTAAAAGAAGTGTCACTCAAGCAAACGGTTTCGCGTTTGTTGATGCTGCTCTGATAGTTCCTGTTGCAGAGCTGCAGCTACTCTGAGCTAGGCGTTTTCTAATCTGAAGGTGAGCACATAAAAATTCATAGTCATTTTCAATGGGCATGTCTAATTTCATATTCATTTAGATTTATAATTAATCGATACAGATAAGGATGTTTTGTGCGTGCACTGTGCGATGTCATTAAGACATGCTAACAGGCTAGTTCAGTTGTGTTCTTTTCATTTCAGATTCACTTCAATATTTAGATACTTATACATTTTAGCCTGTGAATGCGATATTTTTTCCTATTTTAGAGTTTGAAAATAAGAGTTGATCAGAGCTGGTCAGACCATTTGTTAAATTAGCATTGACATTTAGTTCATGACCCTTAACCTTTCAGTTCTAATCTCCAGTTTGGTTATATATGTATATATAGTTTATTATATCTTAATATCTTCTTTCCTTATAGTTCCATTTTGCAGATAGGCAATAATAAAGTTTACCATTTTTGATTGTATAACAATCGAGCAGTTGAAAATTTGTTATATAGCACATATCTGCATATGCATCACTTTCAGGCTTCTGTACAGTTTCTTCTGAATGTCCAAATACAAACTCTTCCTTCTCCGACATGGGGAGGGGGCCTGGAACAAGGAGAACCGCTTCTGCAGCTGGGTTGACCAGAAACTGAGCGAGAACGGGGTGGTGGAAGCTCAAGAATGCGGCAGACTCCTGAAAGAGCAGGGGTACCAATTCGACCAGGTTTTTACCTCCATACTGAGCCGCTCCATCCAGACGGCTTGGTTGGTGCTGGAGGCCATGGGACAAGAGTGGGTCCCAGTCACCAAATCCTGGAGGTTAAACGAGCGGCATTACGGTGCCCTGATTGGCCTCAATCGGGCCGAGATGGCGTTGAACCATGGCGAGGAACAGGTTAAATTGTGGAGGCGAAGCTATGACATCACGCCGCCCCCCATTGATGAGTCACATCCCTATTACGCTGAAATTTACAATGACCGCCGATACAGTACGTGTGACGTTCCGAAAGAGGAACTGCCCAAAACGGAAAGTCTAAAGGAAGTGTTGGACAGACTTCTTCCTTATTGGAATGATGTCATTGTACCGGTGATCAAGAGTGGCAAAACGGTCCTCATCTCTGCACATGGCAACAGCTGCAGGGCTTTGCTTAAACATTTGGAAGGTGAAACATATTTGTTTTTAAATTCTGTCATCATTTACTCATCATCTTGTCATTTGCTGGCTTTTTCCTTCTGTGGAATGATTTATTTTGCTGTTGTTTTATTTTTTGGTCCATACAATAAAAGTCCATTTGGTTTAGTGTTGTTTGAACCCCACTGACTTTCATTTTATGAACAAAAACAGTCGAAACATTCTTCAAAAATCTTCTTTTAAAATATCTTCTCAAACTAAGTTATATAATGCTTCTAAAGGCTGCGGAGTTAAAATTACAAGCATACTATTGACTATAACCCTTGACCTTAAAGCACTTGGAAGGTTATCACAAGGGGTCAAAAGTGACAGTTAAGACATGTATAATGTTGCATAAGTTTGCTATTTTAAGATTACTGCTGTTCTTTATGGACTTTCTATTCCTCAACAAGTTTCCACATGCATGTATCAAGCAGCACAACTGTTTTCAACATTCATAATTGTAAGGAATGTTTCTTAAGCAACAAATCGGCATTTTAGAATGATTGCTAAAGGATCATGTGACACTGAAGAATGGAGTATGATGCTGAAAATTTAGCTTTGCATCACAGGAACAAGTTCCATTTTAAATATATATTAAAATAGTAAACAGTTATTTTAAATTGTAATATTTCTCTTTAAATATGATCAGTAACGAAGCATAGAGAGTGGATAGTAATACTAATGAAGTTGGTATTAAAACATAAACCTTAAATATTTTAATATTCTATTTACACTTTTGCTGTCTTTCTCAACAGATATATCAGAAACGGACATTGTGAATGTAACGCTGCCCACTGGAGTACCAGTCTTGCTGGAGCTTGATGAAGATCTTCGACCGGTCAAGCCCCGTCAGCTTCTGGGCGACCAGGCCAAAATTCAGGCAGCCATCAAAAAGGTGGAGGATCAAGGGAAGGCTAATGCACAAAATAAATAAGGATTTTATTGGTGAAGATGCCAGAATCATTCAGATAGGAACTGTTCAAACAGAAAGATTATTAGTCAGTCATGAAGCACCTGGTAAAGATAGTTTGGTCACATACTGTAGGGTGTGTCTGAGGTAGACTGGTTTAGTGGTATTTTAGGAATCATGAAGAGTTATACAAGTCAATATTTTGAATTCAAGCACTGGTTACTGATCCAAAATGCACACTTGGTACATATATTTTGTCATAGCAAGAGGTCTGTATACCAAATAATAATGAAATAGATGTTGATGTAATATTATTTAAAATGATCATTTAATAATGTGTTGTTATTTTTTGTTAGCTCTTGCTTAGTTTTCCAATGGATTTGTGGCCACAGAAAACCAGTGGTGCCTTCCTTTGGGCAAAAAATTGGATCCATCAGTTGTGTTCTAATAGAATTTCGTATTAAAGGTCAACATATGCTTTTAACCATTTCTGTATTTAAAAACTACCAAACAAGAGTTTAGGGTCAGTAAAAAGTCACTTAAGCTCACCAAGGCTGCATTTATTTGATCAAAAATACAGTAATAATCTTTTAATATATTTTAAACTGTAATTTCATTGTCAGATGATTCCGAAATCATTCTAATAATCTGATTTGTTATTTAAGGAACATTTATTATCAATGTTGAAAGCAGTTGTACTGCTTAACATTTTTGTGAAAACCATGATGCATTTTTTTCTTTGATGAATAGAATGTTTAAAAGAACAGCATTTATTTGAAGTAGAGTTTTTGTAACAATGTAAAAGTCTTTACTGTCACTTTTGATCAATTTAATGCAGTCTTGCTGGGAAAAAAAGTAATTTCTTTAAAAAAATAAAAATCCTACTGACCTTGAACTTCTGAACTGTAGTGTATATAGATAAACCCAACTGGAATGGAATCATTCCAAAAATAAATAAATAATAGTAAAAACAAGCATATTATTCACTCCACTGTCTGGACTTCCAAGCCACAGATTAAATCTAATCTTGTTGAATTCATATTTATATTCCACAAATCAGGTTTATTAAGCTTACTATTTAAAATTCAAATTAGAGACTTCATTGGATGTCTGAAGGATAATTATAAATTATTAAAAATATTGTGTGTTAAATAGCACTGTTAGCTTACTTTAGACAGTATTTTAAAACATTCTTTTAAAGGGACATTTTGTTTTTATCTAAAATATTTATTAACAGAGATAATATGTGTTAAGACTAAGTTATGAGTTTATCATGCACTGCCAAACGCGACCCACACTAGCTCTTTTGTATCTCATTCTTTTCTCCACCAACGTTTACCAACTCAAATGCAAAGACAAACCAGTCTTACTGGTGAGTAAAATCTAGACATAGTTGTGGTTTAGAGTGTCTGTGCACTGTAATACCTCTGTTTGTTTTTGTGTATTTAATGTTGCTGAACACTGTACTGTATCTGTAGAGAAATGTTATGTGTGTGTTATTTTTGTTATAATGGCCATAGTGGCTTTCACTGTTACATGTCTACATGTTTGACCCCTGTTATGGCACATTATAACTCACCTAATGTGGTTTTACTTTCTTTTCCACCACCCAGAAGCACTGGTCTGCTGGGTTTAGCACATCCCTGAAGCATTTTCCTGAGAGAATAATACATAAAAATAAAGATTACAGATATAAAAGTGTTAATGTGTATTAAATGATGTGTGTGAAAAAGTATAAAACACCTATTAACCAGGAGGAGGTGCTACAGTGTTATCTGAGAAGACATTTCTCCAGTGGAACAGATGTTGATCTTAATATAATAGCGGTGGATGGTAAGTTTATTTTTACAGAAAGCACTAATGACATAGGGAAACTGATTTTGGTTATTCAGTAGGATGTAGCACTTGGCAGACTACATATTCACTAAACCTAATAGCTCACATTTGTTTTGCTGAGCTGGAATGTTTGAAAAGAAGCACTAAAACATGTTCTCATGGTCTTTAATGTCCTCTCAGAAGAATATACATTTTAACACATTATATGCTCTTGGGAAAACGTGCCACATCCATCTCCCTCAAAGCTTATTAAAAAATAATGTGATTTTCATTGAGTTTATTTGCTGATGCTATGAAGACGTGACTGGACAGGCTGTTTCTGATTACACTTGATATTTTTCATGGACTGTGTTCTGAAACATGGATTTCACAGTCCTAACTTTAAAACATGGTCTCGAAACAGTAGAAAAACATCACGGGAATCTGACTGTAGAAACTCTGCCAAGGGTCCAATTTGAGAACTGTTCAGTTTGGCTGAAGACCAGAAAGGCCTGGACACAATGTAGCCTCGTCTTCACTGCCAATCTGACACCGGTTTCTTTTAAAATGGTTATGGTTAGGACGTTAGCATGCCAATAGTTCAGGGACATTACTGCAACATCTATTATTTTCTTGATGTGGCTGTAAACTAGCCTAATCGACGTTCACTATTGCTCAACCAGGACAAACTTACACAATAACTTTACACCATGCAAGCACATTTACAAAGCTCCAAAATATCAAAGTTACTACAGTTATTGTTAATGTTAACTAATGAAAACATTGCAATTAAAAAGTTATACAATTTTTGTGATTTCTACACCATGCAAGCACATTTACAAAGCTGCAAAATACCATTTCAAACCAAAATATCAAAGTTACTACAGTTATTGTTAATGTTAACTAATGAAAACATTGCAATTAAAAAGTTATACAATTTTTGTGATTTTATTATAATAACATTTTAATTATATTATTTTTATTTAATTAGAATTGTAGGATAGGTGCAGACACATTAAAAAAATTCACAGGCATAAGCAATATATTAAGTACAACTTGCACAGACACTTTCAAGTTAAACAGCTTTTTTTTTTTTTTTAATGCGCAGTTGCATGGATTCCTATAGAAATGACTGGGTTTTGTCCATGAAAATTTTACCAAACAACAGTAAAATGTGATCACAAAATAACTATTGGGAGTATGGCAGAAGCTTTTTACCATGGCAATATTTTATGACAGTGTAACTAATAGTAGTTAAATGTGAAAAAAATGTATGATAAAATTAAATACACATTTACAACAAAAATAAACTAAAAAGCAGACAATTTGTTGCAGTCTAGTTAACAAAAATCACAAAAGTATTATTTTATTTTTTTTACAATAAGCTGCATGGAGCTGCAAAAACAACAAAGCAATTAGACTTATAAAAGTACACTGACCCAAAACAAAACAATTAGACTGACCCAAAAACAAAACAAGCAAAAACAAATAAAACAAAAAATTACACTGACCCAAAACAAAAACAAACAAAACAATTAGCCTACACTGACCCAAAACAAACAAAATAATCACTGACCCAAAACAAAACAAACAAAAGTAAACAAATTAACACTGACCCAAAATAGCCTACAACAAAACAAACTTAAATCAGTCTAAAGCGGTTGTAGAGACTAGCAAACCATCTTGTTTTCTTTGTCCTCAGTAGGGTCAGTGTAACTTTATTGTAATTTGAATTTTTTTGAGCTTGCTGATTTTAAAAACTTGTTGGTTTAATACAAGATGTTATTTTTTAACTAAGCTGCGAAGCTGCTCTGTTGGGGGCGATATCAGATAGGAGTGTGACATTGATCTATTAGGCTACTTATAGATGGAGGAAAGCGCTGGAAGACTGCTGCCAAATGCGTTGAAGTGATGGAGCTCGGCAGAGGCGGAGTCTGAACCGCTGCACATTTTATAAAATGTAGAGGCACGACTCATGTAATTCCTGCATTGCCCTTTCAGCAGCACGATCACACTTCAAAACTAAATTGGACAGCGCGCTGAAACCCGCTCCAGCTCGTTACAGGTAAGGGTTACAAGTCCTTCAAATTAACCTTTGAAAATCTTTCTTAATTGAAATAGACATGCTTTTATTTAAAATTATTCTTGTTCACAAATTCATCGTGTAAAGACATGCTGCTGATGGCAACATAATTTACTGAAATTAAAATGTTGGCAGCGCAAGACTCTTGCGGTGGACAAATGAATTGCATGTTGAAAATGCTGTTTTCACCTGCCACTTGGTCATCTTATTTTACAAACCTGCTCCGCGGGAAACCCATCAGCGCGAACATGAGGCTCGGTGACGGTGGGGCGCGATGACGTCACAGCGGCGACTTTAAAGCGATGATAAAAACATGAAAATGCTGTTTTCACCTGCCACTTGGTCCCTTGTCAAGAACATCTGTATACTTCCTTTGCTTTTAAATTACCGTCCAAGTTAATTCGAGGGTTTCCCACAAATACACTAACTACTAATTGTTTTTAGAATGAGCTCATGCGGCCTTTGGATCTTTACAATGAGTTTCAGTGCACATGTAACGGCCAGCAGTACACCTGCATAACTACTTCAAAATAGTTCCTGCTCACTGCATACAATTATAAAACACACTTTCGAAATAAAGCAAGTCACATGTTGAGGCTAATTCTACTAACATAATATGAATTTTCTACTTTCTATTTTTACCATACATCTATAAATATATATGAAACCACTCTGACTATGCACTCCTCCTCACAGATTCATTAAGAACCAGTGAACGTTCATCAATGATAGTTATATTATTATTATAGATTTTAGACAAAAATATTTTTTATAAAAACATGTTTTATTATTATACATTATACAAATTATTATACATTTTGATCAAAAAAATGTCATTAATCATCACATAACATCACATTTTTCA
>NW_015641014.1:1187804-1247448 GCF_001515625.1 Sinocyclocheilus rhinocerous
TCAGTATTTTATCCCAGAGTGCAGATCTGGTGACAGATGAAGCAGTGTGTGGAATGCACCGCAGCAGCGAGTGGTGTGTGTGTTTTGTGCAGCTGAACAGAATCTGGAGGCAATTCAGCGAACGGCGATAACAGGGCCTTGGCACAGGCTGCGGGCAGGATGTTAGGAGTACTGCCCTGTGCTTCCGGAGTGGGATGGGATCGAGCTTGGGAATGCTGCTGGCCCTCCGTGCCCAGACTCAGGGGGAAATCAGAGAGGGAGGGATACTGGGTCAGCAGGGGCCCGTCAAGCATCAGGCATATTCGTTTTACTCAAAGGAATCATCCAACAACATAAAAAGACACAATGTTATTTGAACTGGTGCTTTGGTTGGCAAGAATTCCAGTTTGAATATTCCAAACGAATATAAAGACATTTAAAAATCACAATCACTCATTAAATTTCAAAATTGGCTTAATCCTGACATCGGTTCTGAGCGAATTGGATATGAACCAGACTATGTCTTCAAAGTAATCTATAGTTATTTCAGTTGTGCTTGATATTTGGATTTGGACCTTTAGCACCATTCGTTTAGTTAAATATATAACAAGACACAATCCCTTAGACAGCTCATTTAATACACACTTCACTGCTGCCAGATGTTGAAAAGCAGGTAATTTGAAGACCGAGTTTCCATAGTGCTGCCTTGAATAATGCAGCAAACATTTTTTGGGATGGAATTATATATATTGGAGCTGGAGTACCACTTAACCAAAGATGATGGACAATTGTCACATGTAGCATTCCCAAGGCGTGAGGTCACAGTAAGACGAAACTGAACTGTCTTTGGGTAGGTCCATCAAAAATGTACGGAGAAGTTTGCAGCTGCGAGGCCGAAATCCCAAATTCCGTTTTGAGGTTTATTCCTTGAACGTGTTCCATTGCAACATACTGTTTATCATAAGTTATCCAGGCGTCTAGCTGTGGAAAAGCTTCGGCGCTGAAGCGCGCGCGTGCCAAGTCAGGCCTTTTCCTTACATGGTATAAGCCACTAGGCATGAGACCATCTCCTTCCTGATACATGTGGATCTGTCTGGCCATGATCAATGTCTTGCTGCCCTGGACATTTGGAATGTGTTTAACTGCAGTTAAGGTTCCTTTTTGAGCAACTTGGTGTCCTGTAGTCCACCTCCTTCGCACTTTCGAAACAATTTGTAAACTCTGAGGAAATATTTTTTACTTGGAAAATTTTTGACATAGCTAAAAGTGGGATCATTCTTACCTTTTTGGGTTGTTTTGCTAAATAAAGAGATGGAATGAATATTATTGCTCACCATTCTCGGTCACAGTTGGCCACCTGTCCAATGGTGTATTTAAACGTTGAAGCTCCTTTAATATTTCTTTGAATATGGCATATTGGAAACAATTGTTTGTGGTCATATGTAAGCACAGATCTGATTATAATCCAAACCAGTTTTATTTGACTCGCACTGCTTGAAGGGGTCTGCTGGAATGCATTAAATAGACAGAAGTCTGCAAATGTTTCCTCTTTGAATGCTGGTGAGAGTTAAAGGAGTCCAAATGCCTGAAGTATTTTAAAAGAATGTATAGTAATGCAGTAATCCAAAGTTTACTTCACCTTCTTCACCATATGTCAAAAGTATGTGCACGCCAAAGAGTTTTAATAGGGAGTTGATGCTTCTGCTTGCACTGTAAAAATGATAGAAAATGATAGATCATAATAAATGATAAAAGTAATATATTAGAATGTGACAATAGATTACACACAATATAATTAAATGCAATTTACAGTTGAATATCAATCAAATGGTAATTTTGTATGTGTGTGTGTGTCTGTGTAAAAAACTGTTCTTTTAAACTCTATTCATCATAGAGATTCATCAGAAAGATTCCACAAAAATACTAAGCAGCACAGCTGTTTTCAACATTGGTAAAAAAAATAATAATAAATGTTTCTTGAGCAGAAAATCAGCATATTAGAATGATTTCTGAAGGATCATGTGACACTGAAGACTGATGTCATGATGCTGAAAATTCAGCTTTGCATCACAGGAATAAATTATATTTTAAAATATATTAAAATACAAAAAAGCTATTTTAACTTGTAATAATATTTTTACAATACTATTGTTTTCACTGTACTTTTTGATTCAGTAATTGCAGCCTTAAATGCCGTCTGAGCATAAGGGACTTTTTTCAAAAAAATAAGTAAGAATTATGGTAAAGACAGGGTGGGACCCCTTTTTTTTTTTATTGTGTTAAGGGGTGGGACGCTTCGAATTCTAGAGAGCATTTGATTGGACAGAAAGTTTGATGAGAAGCTGAAGGGCAGGGTGATGTCATGAGAATCGTTGATCCATATTAGCGGAAGTCGGAGACTGTAAGTTTTTAATGCTTATATCTTGTAAATGTGAATTTTGTCATTGTTTTGGAGCACACTAGCTTATAGATAACATATTCATACAAAAAGCCATAAAACTTCCAATTTTGATTTCATGGGGACTTTAAAATTTCAACTATTTTAACAGTGTCTCTATATCCTGTAATTATAAAAAATATATGAAATCTATTACATTTGTGACTATTTCTAGTGGCTAAAAGGTTGTAGCCCTTGGCATAGAATTAGACAAAGACATATGATGGGGTTATTCTGAAACAGAAGGTTTTCTGTTCTGTAAGGGGCACAGGTAATTCAGGAGGAAATGGGCAGGTCAGCGAAAGAAAGAGAAAATGACTAATTTAGATGATCAAGACTCTGAGGACAGTTTGTGCTCCAGTGCCTGCAGGGCTGCACTAAATAATCCCATTTCCCCAAATTCTCAATGCTTCACAGCTGGTGTACAGAAATGAGAGGCATTACACAGAGACTGAAGGGTGACAGAGGGCAAAACTACTGCATGTGGTCTATTTAAGACATCAAGAGTCATGACTAATCACTGATGCATTCTTATCCAAGTGTTTTTGTTACTTTATGTTACCATGATGCATCACGCATTTCATAACTTACTCTATAATATTAGCAATCGTGCATTACTGCAACTATTGAAACTCCCAGTAGTATACAGTACTTGTTTAGAGATCCAAGTCTTGCACTCTAAACTGAAGCCCATGTTAGTTTCACAGGGTGAGCATCTTTATCCATGTTTGGTTATGCAAGGCCTCACCAGTGAGCAGCAACTCTGTCCTGTTACACACGTCATGGCACAAAAAGCCTTCACATATTTATCGGGTCAGAATTTTACGAGCCATTGATTCAGTGCATCTCTGGTTGGGAAACCCCTGTCTGTGCATCTGGAGATTGGTGCGGCGGAAGCAGGGGAGTGAAGGGACTCAAGAGGGCTTGATTCACCGCCAATGTACAGCTGCTTCTACTGTTAAGGCCATGTTGTTCTTGATGTGATTTGAGGTTTTGGTGTAATTGCCAGCACTAACGCTAATTGCACATCAAAAAGATGGGTTGAGGAAAAACACAACATGTCGCTGCCTCGGTCTTTGATGGTTTTGATGAATAAAATGACAGGCGTGCCATAAGTTAAATCTTTCATCTTGTCCTCATGAATCCAGAAGTTGTCCAAATAAGCTGTAGAGGAGCAAAAAATGTTTGTTCTGGTTTATTGTTTAACTTCAGTGAGTTTTTTAGCTTGTGCGTTGACAGGAAGAGTGAGTGGGGGGAGTGGGAAATGACTCCAGATTTGAACCCATGTCACAAATAAAATAATAAAATAAATAAAGATAAATACGTGTCAGCCTAATTGAAAAAAACAATCCATAGAATATGAAATCATTTTATTTTTCAGTGTCAATATGTCTTTATACATATATAGTGACATTTATATCTTTTTGGGTATGTGGAATCAAAAAATGTAACAACGCCTACATTATCCTACTTTACATGGCTACTTAGCAATTATGTTTTGCCGAAAAAATCCACCACATTTGGTGTTTCTGGTCAAAAATAACCAGTTTTTTTTTTTTTTTTTAATTGCCTGTAAATCTCTCATTATGCTATTTTATAATTTAAAAAAACATTATTTGTGACATAATTTTGGCAATCTTCACTCAAAAAATGAGGCGCATAAGTTCAGATCAATGAGGCCTATTTGCCGAAAAAATCCACCACATTTGGTGTTTCTGGTCAAAAATAACCAGTTTTTTTTTTTTTTTTTTAATTGCCTGTAAATCTCTCATTATGCTATTTTATAATTTAAAAAAACATTATTTGTGACATAATTTTGGCAATCTTCACTCAAAAAATGAGGCGCATAAGTTCAGATCAATGAGGCCTATCAGTTTATAAAAAAAAAAAAACCTGTTCTAATCGAAAGAAAACAATCCAATATTTAGTAATAATATAGCATAACAAGTAAAAAAATTTTGTAGGCTGGTCATTTTTGACCAGCAACAAGGGTGGAAGAAGATCCCTAAAAGTATAAAAAAAATCATAATTTTTGTTAAATGGATAGTTCACCCAAAATTCTAAAACTTCTGTCAAAATTCTGAAAATTCTGTCATTAATTACTTACCCTCATGTTGATTCAAACCCGCAAGACCTTCGTTCATCTTCGGAACACAAATTAAGATATTTTTGATGAAACTCTCGTGAATGTGTGTCAAAGACTGACACGGAAGAGAAGAAATTGTTGAATAAAGTTATTCTTTTTGTTTTCTTTGCGCACAAAAAGTATTCTCGTAGCTTTATAAAATTATGGGTGAACCACTGATGCCACATGGACTATTTTAATGATGTCCTTACTACCTTTCTGGGTCTTGATCGTGGTAGATGCGTTGCTGTCTATGCAGGGTCAGAAAGCTCTCGGATTTAATCAAAAATATCCTTTTTGTGTTCAGATGAACGAAGGTCTTACGGCTTTGGAACGCCATGAGGGTGACTAATTAATGACAGAATTTTCATTTTTGGGTGAACTATCCCTTTAAGTTGTTATATCTTGTGACTGTGAGCAAATAAATAAAATAATGACCATAAAATGTTAAACGTGAATTTATTTCGTTATATCACGAGAAAGAGACCACAGAGTGATGCAAGAGAGATGAAACTATAGCATAGCTACCTAATGTAATACTCCTTTCTCATGCACTGTGTCTAAAGGTCTGAATAAGTGAATAAATCAAATGGAAAGCAGGTACTTTATCAGTGACTAGAAAATCATTTCAGCATCTTGCACAGCTCTCGTTGGTTTTGGCTTGGACGTAGATCCGCCCTGATGTGTATTCTGGCTCCACACGTTTGTCCTGTCCGCACATAATAAAGCTTTATTGAAAACCCACGAGACAGCTCGTTATGTCATTGTAAACGGCTTCACCCAGTCTTACCTGGGTGGTAGCAACAGCTCTAAAATGCTGACTTCCTGACACACAGAAATTCCATTACGGGCTTAAGATACGTTATATAAATCTTTTTAACAGATTTGGACATGATCTGTCAGTCTGTACTGTAAAAGTTCTAATGAGATTTTTTCCATCTGTATACTTTAGTGCAAAAGCATTATGTTGGTCATACTAGTGGAGTCTACTGTAGTGCGTTCAAACTCTCTGCGTAAAAAATGAATACCATGAAAAGGGCAAATTGCCCAGGACCTGGAATCAGTCACAGATGTATAAATTAGAATATGTTCTCCGTCTCCGTCATGTGGAAATGATTTGTGGACTCGACGATAACTTGTGGTAGGAAGACTGGACAGCGAAAGGGAGTCTGGGAAATGTATAACATGCCCACTGTACCCAAAAGCGTTCTGTAATGAGCAAGTGAAATGGGAACAGAAAAAGAAAATGCCTTTGAATTCTTCAGATCACTCAGTCTGGTTTTATTAGCCTCTATTTTAACAGCTATTTTGCATTGAGGAAATTCCTGAATTCGTCAGTGTCTCCATTTGTTCCTGAAGTTGTTGATTTCTTTTATCAAGTCCTCATGTTTTGTCCTAACAAACGGAAATATATTAGTATTCTGCTAGAGTGCTACAGACACGTGCAATGGGGTATAAACGTTTCAGACCATAATGACAATCTGCAATTTCATCATTAAAACGGAAAAAAGTAGTCTAAATAAAGGAGTTTTAGGAATGTAAAACAAAGAAAAGTAAATTTAATCTTAAAACATTTTAACAAATTAAATGAAATCATCAGCAATGTATTTAAAGAAATCTAACATTAAAAAGTTATGTACATTTATATAGCCTTCATCATTTTCTCTCAAATTGCTATGCTTGTCATTTAAATTGTTTTTAAAATTCTCGTATTCAGTAAGAACAGTTACTATTAAAATTGTCTTCAGACAACATTTAATGAAAGATTTTTTTAATATATAAAAGATTATGGACTTAACTCATGCATAACATTTTGATAATTTAATTTTTTAACTAAATGCCTGTTCTACCACTGTTAGTAAAACAGGACTGATGCTTGTCCGCGGGTTCCTATACAAAACAAGTGCAGGCAATCGCACAAATTTCATTTGTAAAACTGGCAAAAGTGTTAAAAACTGATTCGATGAATGGAGTGAAAAGTGCTCCACTGAAATCTGATCAATTCACTAGTTTTCCACTGGGGTCACCTACACTTTCTCACATCAAACCTAATGCAAATGTAGGAAATTGCATACATATTGTCTTATGTGTGGTTGCAATACATTAACCCAGTGGTCAAAGCACATCAGCCTTCTGCTGACAGATGTGACAGGTTGTAGGCAGAGGTTAAAAGGGTTCAGGAAAGCCTTATGCGTCTGTCACCCAGAAAGCCCTCACATGAGGTCACCATTACAGGACTTTTTCAGTTTATGCACATATGGAGACTCTTTAGACTGGTGCATGAGCCTTGTTCCTCTGCCTCTGGAGGAGAGCCAAACCAAACACGCCTGCAGCTCCAGTGGAAGCAGCCGTCCAACGAGTCCACTCACCTCTAGCCTGCTGGGCGCTTTCTGTCTGGCCCAGCGCTCCACACATGTGATATGGAGATTAGAACACAGAACAGGCTTTGTGACACCACCAACCTAATTGTTCCCATATCGATGCAAAGGTATTATAATATAAAATGGAGGCTGGTGTCTTGCAGAGAGACGGACTGTAAAATCCTTACCAGAATTATCCAACCAAGTTCTCTGTCACAGATGTTAAAGTGCTCTCAGAACCCTACTGTATTAAAATTCAAAGGCTTAAGTGCTGTGGAGGACTAGGACTGATGATTAAAAATAAAATGAAGCAAGAAGTTATACATTTAAATCAATGTTATAAAATGTGGTTCAATAAAATAATAACAAAATAAATTCATAAATAATTTTAGACTTATTAAAAAAATAAACGGACATATTTAAAACTGCAGGCTATATACTCTCCAATAACAGTCCATCTTATATCGACTTTGAACTGTCCAAAGACACTTTTTGAAGGTAAAGTTCATTTACTCACCCTTAAGTTGTTCCAATTTCTTTCTTTCTTCTATCCATTGACTGCCATTGTATAGAAAAAATATTACAACTGAGGGTAAGTAAATGACGACAACATTTTTGGGTGAACGAAAGAAAAGTATTTGACCAAACGACAAAGAAAATAATCTTGCAAATGTTTTTTTTTCACCCTCAAAAATGCAAATTTAAATGATTTCATTTATTATTTTATTTAACCAACATGAATTATAAACGTTTATAAACATGGCTTTTAATGCGTCCATTTAAAATGTGATAGATTTCCATTTTTTGTTTGAATGAATTATTAAATTGTAAATTAAAATGTATTTCTTCATTTTATTTTTAAATGTCACTACTTAAAACAAAAACTAAAAACGTTGTTTGGCTCGTAAATGTTTCATTTTAATTTTTGTCTCAGGAACCATTCATCACAGTTCATCATAACGATTCAAACCGCTAATCAATCACGCGGGCGTTTCGTGAATTTGAAGTCATTAAAAAGGAACCGGTTCAAAATAGTCATTTTTGCGAATCATGTTTGCGATCGTTGTCGCGTTCAGACAGAAAACGTTGCAGCGCTCTTTAGCGTTATGAAATCCAATGAAACCGCCAGAGGACACTCACACGTCACAAAACTGTCGCACAATTTTAACTGTTGTCGCATTCCTAACCATTTTAGTCGCAGTTTGGAACACTAAATAGCAGTCATTCCAAAAAGTTTTTATTAAATAAGAGGCACTCAAGTAGCAATGACAGACGATAGCAGTACCAAATAAACTAACCTTTATAAGGACGTCTGCTTAGCTGACACATGGCTGCTTTGCACCTGCCAGAATTTGCCATGGTGACCTACAGCTCGACAGACATTTTTCCAAAATCACAAAGCCGGGCATGTTTTCAGGAAAAGCGGTAGGTCATCATTACTGCTTCTTCACGAATTCGTCATACCTCCACAGATGATGATGATGTAGCACAGAACTGACTGCATCAATAGTAGTCAGGACTGTAAGACGAATATTTCAGGGACACATTCTTTGCTATGTTCTGTTAAATATTTTAAACTACTTTCTTCAATCTCAGTTCATTATTATAGAGTTAACTAAAGGAAGCATTGCCAATTTGTAGGTTAATGATTCCCGCCTAAAACACTGTGGCGTTTTCGACATAGCAACACCGGTTCAACCAATGGCTTCATAAGATTCTGACCAATGACAGATGAGAAGTGTATTTGGGGAAACCATCTTTTTTTTGTATTAGTGATAAAACACAAAATTATCAAGTTATGATATATTTAATTCCAGGAATTAGATGATTTTTGCACCTTTATATTGGTGAAGGCACTTGGGTCTTGGCGGATTGTTGTTTTATGACATCCTTTAACCATTATTCATTATTTCAGAGAATGTAAGCAAACATGCACTGGTTAACTGAAATTTGCCACTTCCTTAACTCTGTTTGGTGTTGGGCATACAATCAGAAAACACAAAAGCATGATTTATTTGAATGATATTCTCTCAAACATGACAGAAGACCAGGAAATGCTATACTTAGATAGCTTATACATTATATAAATTCTTAAAATTATACATTATACAAACATTGTAGGCCTATGGCAAGAGCCGAGAGTTAAGGAGGATATTGAAACTTAAAATAATATGTCCATGAAGAGAGAAGATCAGTGGTGAAGTTAAATGTGTGGCATAGTTTGCCTTTCCTGGTAGTTGTTCCAGGGAAATGGATCAAGAAACTGGAATGTTGTGGTCCTGGTAAGTTATAAGTCAAACAGCTGACATGGAGCGTCTTGACTTTGAATTAAAGCGATCAGGACAGTTCAAATCTTTATAAATCCCACCCTGTCTGACTGTCTTTCTCTCTTTCAGCTTGCACCCCAAGAGCTCTGTGCGAATCATGGATGAGGACTTTGATTTTGAGCGTCGCAGAGAGTTACGGAGACAAAAGCGAGAAGAGATGCAGCGGGAGGCAGAGAAGTAAGTCACAAACACATTAATTTACACACATTATTTACCTCTTTTTTTTAAATGTTTAATTTGCTCTCAATTGCTTCCATTATCAAATGGGATTCATCATTTTAGATGATGCAATAACATTCAGATCACTGTCATCCCGATGATGAGTTTAATACTATTTTAAGCCACCGGAGTGCTGTCTGTAATAGTCTGGCCAAGTTGGAGAGGCCTGTGTCTGCGTCATCCAAACAACCGTGCCTCTGCTCGCCTCTCTATTCCTTATAAAGGGTGACATGCTCGTAAATGTCTTCCTACATTTACAGTGCTTTGTTACAGTTGACGGTTTGGTAGAGTAAATCCAGATAATATCTGATTTTAGACAGATGCACATTGGATATATATTTTAGTTTCTTTCAGACAAGGAATAGTTAGACTGGCAGATGGGATGTGCATAATTTAGGTTTAGTTGAATTTAGTTTAATGTTCAAACCTTGAAATCTCAGTGCAATAGGGTGTTATTTTAGTATCAATTAAATACTCTTATAATGTTAATTAATATTTTGAATCAATTTTTATATGTTCTGTTTTTCATTTTGTTTTATTTTAATAATTGTCTATTTCAGTTTTAGTTATTTTAGTATATAAAGTTAAACTAAATAAAAATTTAGAAAGGTTGCCTAGGTCAGGGGTTTTCAACCTTTTAGGACATGCGCCCCCCCCCCCTCAAGACAGCCATTGGTATTCACCTGCTGTCTGAGAAGGCTATCTGTTTGTGCACTTCAGGTGTGTGAGTGGTGCGCATAGAAACGCTCTATCACAGTGCGTGAGTACCGCATTGAGATGTCTTGGGCTTAAATGGCTTAAAATTACTTTAATGTTTAAACTGACAAGACTTAAAACACGTGAGAATGAAAAACTTTCTCGAGGAAGCAGCACTGGCCTGATCGTTAAGATAGTTTTGGGGGGCTAAGGTGACAGATAGGGGGGCTGAAACCCACCTAAAAAGGGTTTAGAACCGCCCCTGGTATAGCGTGCGTAATTATACTGAAACATAAATATATAACCAGTTTACCTGATTCAATGTGATGGCTGAGCCTGTTTCTGAGATAACAACATGCCAATCCGTGGTTGGATTTCCGACACGGCTAATCGTAAATCATCTTACACTGTCAATAAGCGTGACCAGGGTTGCCAGGTTTTCACAAGAAAACCCGCCTAATTGCTACTCAAAACTAGCCCAAAACTACAAAACGCGGCAAGTGTTAAAGTAGCCCAATTCCGCGGGAAAATCGCGGACTTGGCAACACTGAGCGTGACTTATACTCGAGCCAACTCTGCTCTAACTGTCGACTAGCAGTGGGAGTCAGATTGCCCCCTAGTGGATGGCTAAAGATTTGTTAACTCATATTCATAAATTCTCAAGGGAACGTCTCTGAATTAACTGATGCTCGAAAACCCCTGGCCTAGGTAACTACCTGAAATTTCTTTTATATATTTTATTTTATTTCAGTAAATGTTTATTTCAAAGTGAATTATTTTTAATCAATATTTTCTAATAGTTTTAATTTTTGTTTCCATTTTAGTTTTAGTCAACTACAATCACACTGCTGTAAAACCTAAATAAAAAAATTTGAAATTATATTTAAGAAAATGAAGCATTTTTTTCTGCAATTATCATTATTTTAATGCAAAATTATTATTATTATTATTATCTTATTATTATATTACTGTAATATAATATTTAAATTATACATAAATAATTTTTAAATCATGGTAGTTTGTTGTACTGTCTAAATTATGCTGATATCAATTAAAAAAAAAATTTTTGTTATAGTAAATTTCAAATGAGGATCAACATTAAGAATAATGGATACTGCAAAAAAAAAAATTATAATAATATAACATAATTTGTAAAATGTAGTATGTGGACCCAATAGAGCTAACTAAAGGAGAAATGTTTAGTGTCATTATAAACAAAAGAGGAATAGCATGCCATTGCATTATTGGTCTTTTGTAAACAGTAAATGTAAATTATTCTGTGTTTACACTGGGTTTGTTTAAACCAGATTAGATTTATTCATGTGTTTCTGTTTTGACGCAAGCCTTCTGTGGAAATCTGTCTTTTTTTCAAGAACTGCTTCAAGTGCTACCCAGCAGCGAACATTAACATTCTTGTGTAATATGAAAAATATGGACATTTAAAATGGTCATGGTAAAAGGCTTGCAAAACTTTATTCTCTTCATATTAATTAAAACACATAAAAACTGTGTATTAGCATGGGTAATGTGCAGTGTGGGTTTGGCAGGTCAGGTTTGTTCAGAGTGTTTATATTTCAGGATGACTTGGCCCACTCATAGACCAAGAGCTGCAGTTTCTCCATCTTTTTATAACTCCCACTGTCCAGCGCTCCATTTAAGGACTGATCCGCAGATGTGTACTACTGGAGATGACAGATGCTTTACTGCTCTTTGTGAGGGAATGAGAACAGATGAATGCACATAATGGTGACTGTCAGCACATATGATCACATTTTCACGTAGGCTGGAATGCACATGATAAGTTTTGTATTGTTTGTGTATTTGTGGACGGTATAGTGTACTTGGAAAAGCTACGAATGTTAGATCTGCATCATTCCAGTTTTTTTGGTTGTTAGATACTCTAATGATTACATACACTATCAGCCTCACACTTTCCATGGTTTTCTGTCTTTGCAGTTGCAATATTTAGAGTCTAGAAGATTACAGTGTTTATTCTCAGGGATATTTGTAGTTTTATACAATAGTCTTTGTGATGAAAATTCAGAAAAGAAGGATAACACTTTCTATTAATTTATAAAAAAAAATATAAAATACACTTCATTAAGAAATTCTGCCACTTCTTCTTGATGAGCATGTTTTTAATTTCTTACTTAAGATTTATTTATTTTGTCCAGGTCCAGTCCAAATGTCATATAGACTAAGTGATACAGCAGTCCTAAATAAAAAAAATTTAAAAAAAAATTCATTAACATATTATATATTATTATTAAATTCTTAATAATTCGTTTGGAATAATCTTTTAATATTAAAAAATCTATTTCATAAATTTTAACTGAAATTATATATATATATATATATATATATATATATATATATAAACTTTACTTTATTTCAGCTAGTGTCACGCCCGTGGACTGTTTGTGTGTGTTTTACTCCCCGCTACGTGTGTGTTCCTGGTTCCCTTGATGTTCATTAAAGTCTGTTTGTTGGAAGTTTACTCCACGTCTCCTCGCTCCATGCTCCTCACAGTAGCGGACCATGACAGAATACCAGACCATAAACAGTTACCTCTGTGTGTTCCCTCCGTTTTTGTTTCTGTTTTTACCCAGCAGTTTTTGTTTCCGTTGTGCCCATGGATCCTCTCGCCCACCCTGAATACCTCATCCTCCTGCTGGAGCAGGAGGAAAGATCGCTCGAGGGCCTCACCGAACTCACCAGCTATCCGGACGACGCGCTCTGCGCATTCTATGACGCCAGCCTGAACACCGCGTGCAGAGCGCCGTCGTCCGAGGATGGTCCCCGAGCGGATTTCGCCGCCTTCTTGGAGTGGATTCTGGCGAGAAATGGATGGCCATTCACCATCTGCCCCGTGAATGATCTCGCCAGATCCACTCCTGACCCAGTGCCCAGCCCACCATCGTCCCGCTGCCCGACGGGCTACCCACCGCTGACGGAGAGCCGAGCTCGCCGCGGCCGACGAGCCGATGCCGCATGGAGCGACAGAGCAACGGATCGCCGCGGAGCCGGAGAGTGGAGCTCCGCCCACTGCACCGCAGCTGAGGGTGAGCTGATTATACATCTGGGACTGCTGGACTTAGAGGGGGATCTTATAGACTGGGAAACAGAACTGTAAGCTGACATGCCCCCTCTCCTCTCTCCTTCGTCCCAGCTGGTCCCGTCCAGCCCTGAGTGGGCTCCCGTTTCCCAGTCCAGCAGAGAGAGGGTTCCAGTCCCCGAGTTTAGCCCCGAGAAAGTTCTTGTTCTCATGTCAAGCCCAGAAAAAGTTCCTGTTTCCATGTCTCCGTGGCTGGAGTATCCCTTGACTCCACCTCCAACTTCTAAGCCCTGGCCCGTTAACTCATCAGCTCCACCATGGCTCTTAGCTCCCTCCTCTCCCGCTGTGGCCCGGCAGTCCACTAGCTCCGCCAGGCTCCCTCGTCCCTCCGGCTCCGCCTTGGTCTGGCGTCGACCATCCTGCGCCTCAGGACTCCACTCCTCCGGCTGCACCTCGTCCCTTTGTCCCTCCGGCTCCGTCAGGCTCCTTCATCCCTTCGGCTCCTCCTCAGTCCTCTGTCACTCTGGCTTCACCGCGGCCTTTCGGATCCCAGCCTCCGTGTCAGTCGCCGGCGCCATTTGCTCCGCCTTGGCCCTCCAGATCTTCCCCGTCGCCCTGGCTCATCGGCTCTCCGTCTCTGCCTCGGGCTCCTCCGCCGCCGTCGGTCGGCCCCCTGGAGTCGTCGGCCCTTCCTCCTCCATGGCTCCTCCCTCGGTCGGCTCCACTGTGGGTCGCCTTCATGGCTGTGGTCTGGGTCCCGCCCGGCTCCTCCTGTTCCAGCTCCAAGCCCTTCCTGTCTCCTCCCTTGCTCCTTCTTCCTGCAGTACCACCCTGGACTCCGTTCATCGTCCTCCTCCCGGGTGTCCGTCCTCCTCCCGAGCCTCCTCCCAAGTTCCCTCCGTCCCTTCCTATGTTGTTCCTGCGGCGCGAGGACGCGCCTTCCGGGAAGGGGGCGATATGTCACGCCCATGAACTGTTTGTGTGTGTTTTTCTCCCCGCTACGTGTGTGTTCCTGGTTCCCTTGATGTTCATTAAAGTCTGTTTGTTGGAAGTTTACTCCACGTCTCCTCGCTCCGTGCTCCTCACAGTAGCGGACCGTGACAGCTAGTTGCCAAAGCAACATTTTTCATTTTCATTTAGTTTAACTTCATGTACTAAAATAACAAAAACTAAACCTGAAATCAAAATTAAATAAAAACTTTATAGACATAATTCAAAAAACAAAAACTACAAAAAATGACAAAAACAACAACATTACTAAAACTTTAAATAAATGAAAATAACAGAAAATATAAAAATTTAAACTTTTAATTTAAAATTTTAAATATTAATAAAAACTATAATAGTATTTCAATGATACTTGATTTGACCTTTTTTAACATCAGAATATTTTACTGCTTTTTATGACAGATTTTTTTTATGACAATTTGATTTATTATTATGACAAGGCAAGGTTAGTTTAGGTTGTAAAATGTTGTGTGGTGTCAACTCCCCACACACTCCCTCATGATATTTATGAATTAATATTTTTATGTTTTAAAAAATACTTTTAACCTAGAAAAATATATTTAAAAACATTTCTAAAAATGATATAAAACCATAGAATATAAAGAGAAAATTTCTTAGAATCTTGGCAAGTACATTTTAAAGGGGTGGTTGATTGCGATTTCACTTTTTTAACGTTAGTTAGTGTGTAATGTTTCTGTTTGAGCATAAACAATATCTGCAAAGTTACGAAGCTGAAAGGTCAATGCAAACGGAGATATCGTCTTTTAAAATTCTGGCAGTTTAATGCCTACAAAAACGGCTGGTAGGGACTACGAGTTACTTCCCGGGTTCGTGACATCACAAACACAGATAAACCCCGCCCTCGGGAAAAGGCAGCAAAGGGGGCGAGGCCGTAGGGACTACAACGAGCTACTTCCCAGATTCGTTACGTCACGAACCCAGAAATGTACATAAACCCTGCCTCTGGGAACATGCAGCAAAAGGGGCGAGGCCATGTTGCACTGCTTTAGAGAAGAGGAAGCGTTGTTTCCACGCCGTCAAAACTAGGGGTGCACGAAAACATCTATTCATATGAATCGCAATTCTGTCTTCTAGTGATTCTAATAAATTTACAAGTTTAAAAATCAATGTTCTAAAGCAGCGGTTCTTAATCCTGTTCTTCGCGTCCCCTGCTCTGTACACGCTCTGCTCTGCATCTCTTGAATAAAAAATGCTCTCTCTGCATCAGCCGCTTTTAAGCTTCATTGTGGCAACAATCAAAGCAGAAAAGGAAATCAAACCTTTGATAAAAATCACTTTCAAGTCCAGCAAATACTCAAGCCAAATCCACCACGCCTTACATAATAACTTATATCTGGAGAAATGATGTATTCTGACACTTACTCCCATTGTGTGCATGTTAAACTCTGAGTGTGGGGAATATATTTATCTTCTTCACAATCCTTCACTTCTGCTGCACAATGTCATATTTCAGTCTGGTCTCAGAAACTTCAGTGCATATGTGCTGGAATGACCGAGAGAGAAACTTTATTGAGATGGATGAGTCTCAAGAAAGAAACCTCAAGGCATTTCTACCACATCCATTGGCTTTGTAGTGGAGAAAACAAACTTTATTGGAATCATATCTGGAAAAGAAATATTCTCTATGAAAATTATTGATGCTAAAGAATCTGAACTCCCCCAAATCCCAGCTGCCTGTCATGGTTTCCAGTTCAAAATAGCAACGGAGAGAACCTGTATATTTATGTCAAAGGAAGTGAACATGGCATCGGCCATAAATCTCTTATGCTTGATTAAACAGCTCACCAGATGCATCAGCATCTTTTCGAAATGCATTTGCTTATTCAATAGTTTCAGCATATTACCACTTCTAAACGATGCCATCATAATTCTGTCCAATATTTTATTTTCAATTATCAACTATATTGTCAAAGAAATTATGTGGCTTCTAATTTATTTAATCAGCATGTGAATTATAGGGATTCAGTCTTCATTCAAGGATTTCTCAATATTACATCAGTTCTTTGATTGACATAACACTTTACCAATCATTTAGGCTTTAACTGATGCATTTTAGAGGATGCAAGAGAGTGAAGGTCACATGATGAATTTAAGGCCTTTCTATAGCAATGCAAGGACCACTGGCAACATTCTTGTACTGTTTTCTTTCATAGTGCATTACAAAATGACACTAATTGTATTTTGTACTTAAAAATTGTAAAAATACTTTATTGTATAAGTACATGCATTGTCTTGTTGAGGGTAATATAGATTTTCACCATAAATGTTATTGCAATGTATATTTAAAAAATAGCCTATTTTAAACAAATGTTGACAAATTTATATTACAATATGGCACATTAAAATTAAATTTTTAATGTTTTCATTTTTGTTTTTGATGTTTTCATTTTTAATGTTTATTTTTACATTCTTTATCTTTAAAATTATGATTTTTTTTTCAGTATATTATACATAATCATCTGTTCACTGAAAAAAAAGGAAATATGTAAGTGGATGATGTCCTGTAATTATAACATAATAACAACATAGAAGCAGCAGTCTTTTATCGCCCTGAACGAATTTATTTTGTTATCATGACAGACTAACTGTATATTATAATAAATGGACATGAAATATTAAACGCATGTACTTGTATAATAAAAATACTTTATTGTATAAGTACATGCAATGTCTTGTTGAATGTAATAGATTTTCACCATAAATTTTGTTGCTATTTTATTTTTTTAAAAAGAGTTAAATATCGACATATATTCAATTATAAATAATATGGCACATTAAAATTTTATTTTTGATGTTGTAATTTTGATTTTTGATGTTTTCATTTTTATGTTTATTTTATTAATTTTCATTCATTTATCTTTAAAATATGTTTTTTTAGTTGTTTTTTTTTACAGTATATTATACATAATCATCTATTCACCTAAAATGACAGACTGGCTGTACATTATAACTAAATAGAAAATAAATAATAATTTAAGCTGAAATTATTTCATTACGTGAAAAGAAAGAGACCACAGAGTGATATGAAATACATGAAACTAGCACAGCTATGTATTTTTGACTACCTAATGCTTCCCAATAGCATTGTAAACCTAAGTAGATTGTAGAACCCATTGGCACCAGCAGTCTCTACGATCCCCTCAGGTTTACAATGCTATTGAGAAACGCAACGCAGCCCTGGTTTTCAATACAATGGGAATCTGGCCTCTCATGTAGTCTCTCTGCAGCAGGTTAAGGAAACTCCACAGACTTTGGAATGTTTTGACTGCTGCTTTTTTTCCAAGATTCAGCCATAATGTTTCAGTATCTGTCAGGAGTGTGAGCTTTCTCCCTCCATCTCTCCTTGCATTTCATCTGCCGCACTGGAGGTCTGAAAGCTATTGTATTAATCCAGCAACACTTCTTACAGAAGACAGACTGCATTCTTCCAGGAAAATCGCAGATACTCCATCTGACTGTCTTTTTGGATGACCTTTTTCATATGGAACTCCCTGAGAGGAACGGATTGTTTCGGATTTCCGCTGTTGGTCTCGGGATGGAGAAACAGAATTGCGGTCCCTGTTATGGGTTTCTCTCTACCATCTACAACATCTGCAAATGATTGTGAAGGGAAGTGAAGAGGAGAAGGGGAAAAAATAAAACCCATCCTCCATCAATTGGCCATTTCAAGAGCTCTCACTGCCTTATAAACACCAACATGCCATGGCAAACTCAAGCCAGGTCGGACTCGCTCAACTACAACGGCAAGACGGAGAATTTGAGAACATCTGAGCCCAACAATGAGGCAACTCTGAGGGAAAACAGTACATTTGGCACATAAGTTTACAATCTTGCTAATTTACCATGACGCTAGGATGCTAACAAAGCTTTCCCCTCAGATTGCAGTCCAGATCTCTCTCTGTATACTCCCATGCCTCAAAGATTTCATTACAGTTGAGGTTTTTGGGTCTGACCAGTATCTTAAGCAAGCTGGCAAACCAAGCATAAATAAACACAAGAAACTGTTTATATGAATCTAAAGGTCTAATTGAGTCAACAGAAAAGTATTGGTATTGGAATTGTATTGCTATGTTTATACCAAGGTTATACCATTTAAATTATATTATATATTATAGAAAACATTTAGTAGAATGATATTTCCGTTTAATACCATTATTGTACCATAGCACCACTGTAATGTTCTGTAAGAATATCTTTTGTATATTGTAATGAACAACCACTCTCAGCACGACCAAAGTTTAATTTAAATAGGTATATCAAATCATTTATATTATAATTGCAATTGTATTCATAATTGAATGAATTTAAATATAAATAATAGAAAAATAAATGTTGACTAGATATGAACATTTTGTGCATAAATGTATGCACATATGAGGAATTTCTAAAAATCTGTTTATGTTTTTAGGAGACTCTGTGTAGGTTAATTTTCAAGCTCACATTTGCTCATATAATCATTATTGACTCTTCGGGGTGATGTAAAGTTTATGAAGTGTGTTTCTCACACACTCTTTCAGCACTGAGCCAAGAAGCATTCATATATCTGTCAGTATTGTCTGTCTGCGTTCATACTGAAGAATGAGAGTCTTTACTTACTGTACATGTCTGTGTCCCACCGCATCTACAGGATGAACTCTCACGATGATGATGAGGAAGCGGCCCGGGAGCGCCGGAGACGAGCCCGTCAGGAACGCCTGCGCAATATGGAGAATGAGGAGTCGAATAACACTACAACAGAAACTAACACGTAGATCCATCCAAAAACAGTTTTCTCATGCATTTTGCACAAAACAAAGCTGTCTTATTAACGATCTTTAAAACGATAAGCATTTGATCTAAAGTTTTATGTATAAATGCTTGAAATTAGATTTGTCAACAAATATAAACTGCCTACATATGAATTTATTTACAAAACTTTACAATAATTTGTTTGTAAGGTTTCTTTACAAACAAAACGGTTCTTTACTAAAATTCTGATTTAAATTAAATGTTTTTTTTTTTTAAATGCTGAAATTAAAACCCGTAAGACCTTTGTTCATCTTCAGAACACAAACTAAGAAATCCGAGAGCTTTCTGACCCTGCATAGACAGCAACGCAACTGATACATTCAAGGCCCAGAAAGGTAGTAAAGACATCGTCAAAATAGTCCATGTGACATCAGTGGTTCAACCGTAATTTTATGAAGCTACAAGAATTCTTTTTTTTGTGCAAAGAAAACAGAACTGCAGCACATTTGGGTCATCTATATCCTGTGTCAAAAATAATTGTTGAATAAAGTCATTATTTTTGTTTTCTTTGCACACAAAATGTATTCTTGTAGCTTCATATGATCACAGTTGAACCACTGATGTCACATGGACTATTTTAACGATGTCCTTACTACCTTTCTGGGCCTTGAACATATCAGTTGCATTGCTGTCTATGGAGGGTCAGAAAGCTCTCGAATTTCATCAAAAATATCTTAATTTGTGTTCCGAAGATGTACAAAGGTCTTACGGTTTTGGAACGACATGAGGGTGAGTAATTAATGACAGAATTTTCATTTTTGGGTGAACTAACCCTTCAAACTAAAAAAAGTGTAAAAACAAACAAAAAAAACAACCAATACTAAACTTAACCAAAGCCTGAAACAAAATGCCAAATCTTTTCATAACATAAATACTTGACTATACTGATAATGTTGTTCTTTTCAGTACAGAGACGTCCTCCTTGATCACTAGTTCGGCACCAGCTGAGGAAGATGATGATCAGGCTCTCTTAGAGAGGATTGCCAAAAGAGAAGAGCGGAGACAGAAAAGGATGAAGGAAGCTTTGGATAGACAGAAGGAACCTGATCCCACCATCACGGATGAAACTGTCACCGCTACCACAGAGGACGAGCCAAGTGGTAGAAATGGTGAACAAGAGTCCTCCCAAAATGATGTTTCTTCAGAAACCAACTCTTGGAAGGAAAGGGAAGAGAAAAATGAGGAAGAAAAGATAGAGGAAAGCAGCGTTGACGTTGAGGAGGCAATCACAAAAAAGGAGGATCCAGTGCCAGTCACAGCAGCAGAGGAACCCAAAGAATCTCCTGAGAAGACTGATGACCCAGAAGAGGAAGATAAATCACAGAGGTCCTACCTCAGAGAACAGGTCATTTCCTCAACATTTTTTGCTGTCATTCCATCATATGATGAAAGTTTAGTATGTTAGCAATGCATTTCATGTGGTTTCTACAATATTAGTTTGTTCTGACACTTCATTTGTTACAGAAATCCACAGAGGAGAAACCCAAAGAACAAGCTGCACTGAATGAGGTATGAGATTCTAAGGATTTGCTTGGGTTTTTAACGCAAAAATTGCCTTTGAATTGATTTATAGTCGGAAAATATTTTCAATTATTTGTTATATTTTTAGGAAGAAACTAATATAGAGACTAAAGAACAAACAAATTCAGATTTAGCCATTGCAGATTTAGAAAAGAAAGAGGTTGAAGATGAAAGTCAAATATCAGGAAAAGAACCAACAGAAGAGGACCAAATAGAG
Source organism: Sinocyclocheilus rhinocerous (assembly GCF_001515625.1). Classification (NCBI taxonomy): domain Eukaryota; kingdom Metazoa; phylum Chordata; class Actinopteri; order Cypriniformes; family Cyprinidae; genus Sinocyclocheilus; species Sinocyclocheilus rhinocerous. The sequence continues at coordinate 1,208,558 of NW_015641014.1, forward strand.
GTGGAAGTCATAGTGCAGCCAACTACACCACAGAGTGAAGAGGAAAAGCTGGTGGAGAAAGAAGAACAGGTAAAGAAACCTGAAGAAATACCTGTTGTGGTGAAGGTTCAAATTCAAGATGAAGCTCCAGTGAAAAAGGAAGATGAGAAACCTATGAAGGAGCAAGAGAAACCCCATGTACCTGTTGAAGAAACACCAAAAAAATCAATTAGGGAAGTTGAGGTGAATGCCAAAGCCCCAAAGAAAGAAGAGGAGAAACCACCGCTGAAGAGGGAGGTTGAAGAAAAACCATCAACACCAAAGAAGAAGGTTGAGGAGAGACATGTGGCTCCAAAGAAAGAGGTTGAGGAAAAGCCTAAATGGAAGAAAGAAGCTGAAGAAACGAAGGTCAAAGTAGAAGAAAAAGTCCGATCAAAGAAGGAGGAGGTATTCACCTCTTAGCCTGAGTGATGCATAGAAATCACAGATGTACTTTATGCACATCCCACACTTTTAATGCGCTTTTTGGTTTGACTGGATGGACACAGTTTTTGCGTCAATCTCATGAAACCTGTGATGTGTTGTATTTAATTTATGCCAGTTTATTTTAGTTTTACATTATTTTACTGTAATACACTTAACTTGATTTTATTACTTATTACAGCAATAAGAATGTCACAATGCACCAAAAATCTTAAATATCACCTGGATAAGTTTTCATGAGATTAACCCATTTCTGATCACATATCACTTACTTTTATCACTGGCTTTATACATGCAGTTCTGAAAACAATATTTCTGTCAAGACTGCCTGGCGTTGCTCTGGTTTTGCTGTGTAATTTGCATGAGGTGTGGTCAATTCTCCATGCTATACCCACTGATTCCTATATTAGAAAAATCACCTGCTAACACTAATAGAAATAAAGGTGGCCTGTTTTTATCTTTTTAGATTGTAGAGAAAAAACCAAAACCTTCCTTTTTACGTGACAAAGTAAGTTGATGTCCAAATACCATCACAGTTCTACCAAAACATTTATGACTGATGGAATGACAGCACAAACTGAGAATAAAATAATATTCATTGTTTCTCCATTCAAAGCTGAAAGTGTCAACAAAGCCACAAGATGTAGCTGACAGCGCCGCCAAAGCCAAGAAACCAGAGAAGACACTAAGGCAAAGACTCATTTGTCATTTCATAATTTACTTTATTTGCATTCCTTTTTCATTTTTTGGAGAGCCAAAATGAATATAAGGACATTTTTTCTTCACGTTTTAGTCCCACCAGCTTGCGTTCTCCTGACACAGAAAAGCAAGATCCCATCGCCAAGCTGGAGGCAGAACGCAAGCTCCAAGAGCTGAAGCGCAGGCGGAATGAGACAGACAGCGAGGTGCTGGAGAAGATGAAGCAGAAGCAGCAAACTGCCGAGGCCGAGCTCGAGGAGCTGAAGAAGAAGAGGGAGGAAAGGAGGAAGATTCTGGAGGAGGAAGAGAAGCAGAAGAAACAGCAGTTGACAGAAAAGAAAGCCAAAGAGGAGGTAGAAAAAGAAAGTTGTGCGAATGCTAATTTGCATACTAATTATGCGTACTAAGTATGTACTGTGCTGGTAAAGTATGTACTTTTAAGTATATAGACATGCAGTATGCCAGTATTTAGTCAACTTGATGCGACTCTTTTAACACATCTATAGTCTAAAACACACACAAATTCTTGATTTTTAAACTCAAAAATGATTTGGGACACTTGTCTCATTCTGGCATAGTATCCTATACAAATAATATGTAAATTGGAATGCATCAAACGTGCCAGAATTAAAATCTATGCAGACTAAGGGGATGTTCACGCAACATGTTTTAATGTAAAAAAAAAATAACATGAGATGCGGGCAATGTAGTTGGAAAAAAACGCAATGTCTTGAAATGTATTTTCTAAAAGTTTTAAAAGTTTTCTAAAACTTCTTTTAATTTGAGGGCTATATTTTTAGTTATTTGCAAAACGAGAGGAACGCAAGCACAAGTGGTGTCCGTCTAACGCAAGTTTACACAGAAAAGCAATTGAAAAGTAACACAGTGGAACGTAAAACGTATATAACTAAATTTACGTTGAAAAACAATATAAAAGTAGTGCAGTCTAAATGTTTTCTAAAAATTAATTTAAGGGCCATATTTTTAGTTGTGTGCAAAACGAGTGCAATGCCAGCAATGGTCAAAGGTGTCCGTCTAACGTAAGTTTACGTAGAAAAGCAATTGAAAAGTAGTGGAATGTAAAAACGCACTAAACATTACTAAACTAGTGCAGTGGAATACAAAAAAAATGCATTTTTGGAGTGCCATACTGTGCGCAAAATGAGAGCATTGCACGTGCAAAGGTCGAAGACATCCGTCTAATGAAAAAAAAACAATGAAAAAGTAGTGCAGTGGAAAACCAAACGTACTTTGTGTGAACGGCCCCTCATACACTTTATTTGTGATACGTATGCTGTCCTTGTCTTCTTCTCATCACTAAAATTAACAGGAAGAGAGGAGGAAGATGAAGGAAGAGATTGAGCGAAGGAGAGCAGAGGCAGCCGAGAAAAAAAAACAAAAGGAGTCGTCGAAAGAAGGGAGCAAAGCACCATTCATCGCTCCGAAGGGTGCCTCCGCAAAGGTTAATGGCTCTATGATCTATTCTGACTTTTACAAAAAAGCACTGTAGTATTACCTTTTTTTTTTAACATAGTACTATAATAATGTGTTTTATATGATACTATTCTGTGACAGATTGGAGAGAAAGCCGAATTTCTGAACAAATCTGCTCTAAAAAGGTAAGAAGTGTGTTTACTCAAACAGTCGAACAAGTACTGGGGTCTGGCATATACTGAGTTGGGATGTTCACGCAACATGTTTTAATGTAAAAAAAAAATAATAATAAAAAATAACATGAGATGCGGGCAATGTAGTTGGAAAAAAACGCAATGTCTTGAAATGTATTTTAAAAGTTTTCTAAAACTTCTTTTAATTTGAGGGCTATATTTTTAGTTATGTGCAAAACGAGAGGAACGCAAGCACAAGTGGTGTCCGTCTAACGCAAGTTTACACAGAAAAGCAATTGAAAAGTAACACAGTGGAACGTAAAACGTATATAACTAAATTCACGTTGAAAAACAATATAAAAGTAGTGCAGTCTAAATGTTTTCTAAAAATTAATTTAAGGGCCATATTTTTAGTTGTGTGCAAAACGAGTGCAATGCCAGCAATGGTCAAAGGTGTCCGTCTAACGTAAGTTTACGTAGAAAAGCAATTGAAAAGTAGTGGAATGTAAAAACGCACCAAACATTACTAAACTAGTGCAGTGGAATACAAAAAAAATGCATTTTTGGAGTGCCATACTGTGCGCAAAATGAGAGCATTGCACGTGCAAAGGTCGAAGACATCCGTCTAATGAAAAAAAAACAATGAAAAAGTAGTGCAGTGGAAAACCAAACGTACTTTGTGTGAACGGCCCCTCATACACTTTATTTGTGATACGTATGCTGTCCTTGTCTTCTTCTCATCACTAAAATTAACAGGAAGAGAGGAGGAAGATGAAGGAAGAGATTGAGCGAAGGAGAGCAGAGGCAGCCGAGAAAAAAAAACAAAAGGAGTCGTCGAAAGAAGGGAGCAAAGCACCATTCATCGCTCCGAAGGGTGCCTCCGCAAAGGTTTAATGCTCTATGATCTATTCTGACTTTTACAAAAAAGCACTGTAGTATTACCTTTTTTTTTTAACATAGTACTATAATAATGTGTTTTATATGATACTATTCTGTGACAGATTGGAGAGAAAGCCGAATTTCTGAACAAATCTGCTCTAAAAAGGTAAGAAGTGTGTTTACTCAAACAGTCGAACAAGTACTGGGGTCTGGCATATACTGAGTTCATACTGTTGTTTATTTACACCAGTCCCGTTAAGACGTCACACACTCCATTAGTTTGCAAGATTGGAAACAGACTAGAGCAATACACTTCTGCTGTTCAGGTGAGGAATTGTAAACACTAGAGCAGCCACCTGTCATTTATAACTCAGTTTGAGACTCTTATCTGTTGTTCAGCAGACCAAAGAAGTGACCAAATCACCCAAATCTCCTGTGGATGTACCTGTGGCTGAAGGCCTGCGGAGCATCAAGAGTATGTGGGAGAAGGGGAATGTGGTCAATCCCACCCCGAGTCCAGCAAGCCCCCCACCGGCCACCAAGGTACAAGAGAAGAGACGAGAGAAGAGAGTTTTAGTACATGATCACTGAAATAAGCAGATGAAGCAGTATTAATCTGACAAACAAAAGTATGTCCTCTCAGGAAACAGCTGGCCTGAACATCGGTGTGGCTGGGCGCATTAACACTGCCAAAACAGTGAGTCTGTCACTTTGTCTACATCTATCTATCTATCTATCTATCTTTGTCTGTCTGTCCATCTGCCAGTGTTATTGTAGTATTAATTATATGATATTATAGTATTTATTAATATTCTGAATTAAAATGTATTTTTAGATTTTCATTTTAAATTTAGTTTGTTTTAGAAATTTTATCTGATTTTGTTATTTTATTATTGTTTGTTTTAAATATCTCTATATAGTTTTATTTCATTTTTATACCAATTTTAGTTTTTAGTCATTTTAATGCTTAAGTTTAAACTTATTTCACTTACTTGCCAAGGCTTCATTTTCTAATTTTCTAACTATTTTCTAAGTTTTTTTTTATATATACCTAGGCCTTTAGTGAAATGCAGTAAATAGGAAATGATCTTCACATGGAGAGGAAGTGTAAAGCTGGTGAGATACCAGAGATCTTGTGAACTTAAAATTAATGGATTTGAAATGGAGTAGTGTTTTTGTCAGCCCTAGAAACCTTTAATGCTTTGACATGAAACAAAAAAAGAGTGTTTTTTTAGAAATCAGTGAGAGGTCAAGTGTCGCAATCCATGCATTGATGTGGCACAGCTCCAACCTTCTCTCCTGAGCTATATTTCACTCATGGCTCTGTTTATTTTAAGCTTCTTTTACCAGCCTTCAAGATCAGAGTCACTCATACTGTAACACTTTACACATTAAGAAGAGAACTGGAGACTCCAGTAACTATATAAGAATCAGACATTGATTACAGTGGACCTGTTCACACACAATCTATGACCATCAGACAACCCTCTCTGTGGAGATTTTACCTACTTTGATAGTTGTGGTTAGAGTCTACAATTTGCAATGCATACTGTGTCCGAGAGGATTTCAAACCAGCTCCTGAACCAGAAAAACCACCTGCCAAAACAGTGAGTCTGTCACTTTGTCTACATCTATCTATCTATCTATCTATCTTTGTCTGTCTGTCCATCTGCCAGTGTTATTGTAGTATTAATTATATTATATTATAGTATTTATTAATATTCTGAATTAAAATGTATTTTTAGATTTTCATTTTAAATTTAGTTTGTTTTAGAAATTTTATCTGATTTTGTTATTTTATTATTATTTGTTTTAAATATCTCTATATAGTTTTATTTCATTTTTATACCAATTTTAGTTTTTAGTCATTTATTTATGTATCTACATTTTCTATTATAGAATTCAAAACGTTCACATGAACAGTGAAGTGTGGCTTCACACAAGTTGAAGTAAATTTAGATAAACACTTTTATATTCTGGATGGTGCAAGGTGGCCCTCCAGTGATTCTTCAGTGTATTGCATTTGTGAATTAGATTTAAAAAGTATATAGAAAAAATATTAATGAGCAGCAAATTAGGATCTTGAGGCAAAAGTCATAGTTAATAGTTAGTTAATAGTGAGAATTGATCATTTTTAAAATATATGTATGTTTATAGTTCTTTAATAAATAAGTTGGGTACCATAGATTTTTGGGCATGTGTCATAGTAACACTATAGTATTCTTTGAAATACCTTGGAATACCATGTAAAAACCATGGTACATGTTTACAGTATTCATTCTGTACAATGGTATTGCCATCTGAAACGGTCTCAGTACTTTATTGAAAGGATCCTGTATCTTTCCATTACTGATTTTATCTCCATCTCCTTCCCACTCCTCTAGCTGTGGCCTTTTATTTTCCCTTTCCCTTTCCTGTCACGCTGCTGTCTGCTGTTTTTTCTCTTTTTCTATTCAATCCCCCTCTAGAAAGGTAAACTTTACATAAAACATTCCTATAAAATCCATTAACCTACTGTATGCAAATTTAATTGGGGTGGTGTAATTTTGTGTTTTGAAAGGAGCAAAAGCCAGCTGCAGTCACTAAACCACGTGGCCCATGGGAAACAAAGGGCTCCACACCTGCCAAGGTAAGCTGAATGGGTGGAAACATCATATGATGTTTAAGTCCATTAAAGTCAGTTATTTCATTGATTGTTTCCTTTGACCGACCCAGTAAAGACTGACAGATCTCGAGGTTTAACAGGAAAAACTTAAGTGGTGTTTGATACCAGTTGATTTTATGGTTTGTTATTCACTTTACGCAAAGTATTGGGTCATCTACCAACTTTACAAATAGCTAGCATGTCTTTAGACCTAAAATTGGTCACAGGACTCATGAATTCAAGCAATGGCCCTGTTTCCAAAAAGAGCTTTCATCTTGAAGGGTCTGTATCATCTCAGTGGTTAATTTTATACTGTATATGACTGGATGGCAAAGGTTTGATGTACAATGGTGCATCCCATCATCCCTTTCTCAGATATTGTCACCAGAATGTTTCTCATTATAATTTTCCCCCAATATTATTAACAGTTGTACCTTTAATAGTACCAAAATACCAACACAATCTCTTGGCACTATTTTACATTTTGACGAATTGGTAGCTAATTCATATGATCTCATTCATGCATTTTCGTACGATCTGCTCACGCCCTAGTGATAGTTATGTTTAGGGGTGGACCTTCATGAATACTTTTTCAAAAAATCATACATTTTCATACAATTCACAATGTACACATTTATATAAAATCGCCATTTCGTAAAATAGTCACATTTTCCTGTGAGATTGGATTGAAGGTGCAGGACTTTTTCAAATCACACACTTATTGGGTTGCTTTTTGTTTCAGGTGTTCGCAGCCAAGAGTAAATTCGTCACAAATGGTGAGTGACCTTTGTGGGTTTTTGCTTTTTTTCTGTGGAACACAAAAGATATTTTGCAGAATGTTTCAACTGCTTTTGTCCATGCAATGAAAATCAAATGGGGTCCAAAAAATAACATTGACATTAATTGGTCAAAAAAAGCCATTTTTCAAAATATCTTCACACCTAAAAAGGGTGGAGCAGCCAGTGGGAGGTGTTTAAACTGACGGTGCGGCGACAGCAAATGTCTGAAGTCATGACTCTAACTGGCCAGCAAGACCGTAAATCTCTCGTTCGCATATCATGCCACGCTATATTTAAAGCCCCGATCCTGTTCTCCTGCATTGGACCGCCGGCGTGTCAGGCATAATTCCAACGTGTTTGTTTCACCCAGCGCCTCCCATGTAGCATTGTGTTGTGATGTGTCGCATTCCCTGCCGCAGCTGTTCTGTTGTGCCACTGCATGGACATGAATCACTGGATTAGCATGATGTCACACAGCAAAGCTGTTTAATATTCAGAGTTACAGAAAGGATAAAAGTATCACATTATGTCACATTACCTCCTTAACACCCAAATCTAGCACATGAGTCCTGACAGGAATCTGTTTTTATGGTTTATTACTATTAATTCAAAGGTACTAGCGAAAAAGCTAGCAAAGAAGCTAGTGTCGGCTACCTTTCCTGGTCTTTCAGCTGAATTTGTCCTTGAGAGTGACATAGATGACAATGTACCAGGTATTTGTCGCACTTGTGGCACAACTTGAGACCTCTGACCATGTCGTGTGTATTCGTCTGGGTCACGGCACCAACGTGTTAACTCTCTAACTGGGAACAGGTGTGAACGGCTGATGTATTTGCTTTCGTGTATTTGAGGAAGTGTTGAAAAAGCCTGCTGAGTTATACACATGACGTATGTAGAGCAAATGTAACTCGCTCGTACTGTCTCTTTAGATAACTCATTAGCACATTAACAACGTATTCCCTGATGTTTTACAGGAACAAGAAAATAAAGACATCCGACGGATCTCAGATCAGCCAAAGTGGAAGATGCATCCATTAAATGTGCATGATTTTGCAACTTCAGGACACAGATCTTACATTGGAAATCAAGCGACAACTTACAGAACAAAATAAACATTTTGTAAGTTTAAAAAGCCTTTAAACTAAAACATTTAAATTGATTCAAATTACCATGAATGCACAAGCCAAATAATACATATTAAAGTATTAAAGGGATAGTTCACCCAAAAATGAAAATTCTGTCATTGATTACTCACCGTCTTGTTGTTTCAAAACCGTAAAGACCTTCGTTCATCTTCGGAACACAAATTAAGATATTTTAGATGAAATCCGAGAGCTTTCTGACCCTGCATAGACCGCAAGGGAACTACCATGGTCAAGGCCCAGAAAGGTAGTAAGGACATCGTTAAAATAGTCCATGTGACATCAGTGGTTCAACCTTAATAAGTAATGAAGTTACGAGAGTAATTTTTGTGTGCAATGAATACAAAAAGAACGACTTTATTCAACAATATCTTCTCTTCCGTGTCAGTCTTCGACGCGCGTTCACGGCAGTACCACAACGCATGCATGTGACACTACTGACGCAGGAGTAGAACCCGGAGAATCTGATGTAGAACCCGGATGCGCTGCGGCATGTTTGCAAAGGGAGGAATGCACATGAATGCATTGTGGTATTGTCGACTGACACAGAAGGGAAGAAATTGTTGAATAAAGTCGTTATTTTTGTTTTCTTTGCGCACAAAAAGTATTATCGTAGCTTCATAAAATTACGGTTGAACCACTGATGTCACATGGACTATTTTAACGATTTCCTTACTACCGTTCTGGGCCTTGAACGACATGAGGGTGAGTAATTCATTTTCATTTTTGGGTGAACTATCCCTTTAATATCAAACATTATTAAAAAGTGACAGGTGGATTTACACCAACACACTATAGAGTTTGATTGGACGCAAGTGTTTAAGTGGAAAGTGTTTTCACTTATCTTTTAAACATTGATACACTTATTTATTTTGCTCTCATAACTATGCATGATTATATAGTTGAATTTTATTATTTGCATTTAGCATTATTTTGTCCCTACTGTCCGGAATCCCATAAGATGAAAACTTTTTTTATTAAATCTCATTTTCTTATTGAATTATATAAACAATTTACTTTTTTATTACATCAGAAAATAAAATTATAATAAACAATTATAATACAATTACAGCTACCAGTAACCATTAAAACAGATGCAGTAGCATTAACAAAATTGTCTTTTGTCAATAGTGTAAACATGTATTAAGCACGGTTCATGCAGAAGTCACTTTCAAACCAAGTAAAATCTGTGTGGGTCAATCTTTCGCTCTTAAGCGAACTTCCAGATTGCATGGAATCCTAATGAAAAGGCAGGATTTTGTTCATGAATATTTGCCAAACAACACTAAATTTGACTGCATCTTTCTTTAGACTGCATCTATAGCCTTGATTATGGCATTATTAAAAATGTAAATTTTAAGAAAAAAAAGTAAAACTTCCTATTCTCCCTCTGAAGTTTCATGTGCATGGGGATTCAGATGTCCTGTTGATTTTGCACTCATGATGTAATGCTTTATAACATGTTGCTTTGCTAATACTGCTTTTGCCTTATGACTTTCAATCATATGCTTTGCACTTGGGAGTCTCAAAGTCATGCTACAAACACTACATCTTAACAATCTTACTGGTATAGCATTATAAATCATTTTGGTAGTAATATAGTTCAACTCTTTCAAAATATCAATCAAGTATTTCCTACTATAACAGTTCAGACTATCAGTGATGATCTCAGCAACTGTACAATTGTTGTATTGTCAAACAAGCTTTCACAGTAAAGTAGTGATACATGCACACATTGCCTCTGTGTGTTTCCTGTACTGCACTCATTGTTATTTGAGACAAGCTGTCTGCTTCTTTCTTTGAATGGATTGGGTTTCATGGGGTGGTAAAACAAGGCAGGTCATAGAGAATGTTTGGTTTTAGAACTTTACTGAAATGCATCTGACAGTCTAACAATAGACGAAGGCTTTCAGTGCACGCCAATGAGAGGCCATTGTGATCACGTGGTGTGTTAGTATGTTAGCCTTGAGACTGAGGCCCGCTGCTCTAACACTGCGCTCTAAAAGAGAGCGGCTCCTGAGATCTCTGAGATCCACACACAACCCAGGTAAGAGTTATCTATTCCTACCAAATCCCTGCCTTGTAGGAATAATGAACAGGATGTATTTTGGTATTGGTGTTGCATTTAACAATGTTTCTAATGTATCCTGCATGTAATCTTTGACGTAGTTTATAGTCATGTCTGACACAGAAGATGTGATGGATGAGGGAGTTCAGTGAGTAACAGTCTTTTACTCCAAAGTTTGCAATACTTTATAATTTATTTGCATGATTTATGCATGATTTATTATGATAAAAATGCATCATATTTTCACTTACAAATCTTTTGTCTCTTTGTTTGTGTTTGATCTCATTTTATAAAAGGGAGGAAGGTATTGTATATTTTAATATTTTAATTTAACATTAATTTATTTAGCTATTTATTATAATGCCAGTGGCTATTTACATACATTTACATTGGCATATATTGTTTGCACCAAGTATAATTACCAACAAACAGAATACACCTTATTTGAGCAAAATTAGTGAAAAATGCATTTGGCAATTTGATACTGCCTATACTAATTCGTATTATTTTAATAACATTAAAAAATGATTTATTGTTACTATTCTATTCACTTGCGGTTAAAAACACCTCTTTCTCCAATTACAGTAGATGACCCAAAGTCCAAACCAAAGTAAGTCCCATTGTTCTCTTGTACAGAGCCTATAATTATATAGCCAGAATAAAACTTTTTTTAAAGGCTCAATCTTTTATCTTCAGATATCTATCAAATATCCAACCACCAAAAATTCCAGAGGGAGACAAAGTAGATTTTGATGTAAGTAGGAGATTTTTCTCTTTAAACACACACCTCTCTTGTTTTTAGACCACCTGTAACCTGTATCAATTGTGTGTGTGTGTGTGTGGCAGGACATCCAAAAAAAGCGTCAGGAGAAGGATTTAGCAGAACTACAGTCTCTTATAGAGGCTCATTTCCTCCAGAGACAGAAAGATGAAGAGGAACTCATTGCTCTGGTCAACAGAATTGTGAGTGCTTCCTCATAAATGTTGTTTATTGCTGATGTAAATGTCTTGCGTAGACAGTAATTCTTATAGGTTTGCATCCTTTTTTAAAAATTTTGTTAAATATAAAAGTCGATAAGAGGTATTCTAATTTTTATTTTAAACAAGATCAACATCTTGCAGATCCTGCAAGAGGTACATAAACTTACGAGCATAAGTATGTAAATATGTGTTTGAACAGGAGAAGAGGCGAGCGGAGAGAGCCGAGCAGCAGCAAAAAAGAGCAGAGAGAGAGAAAGAGCGACAGGCCAGACTCACCGTGAGTTCCTGTCACATTCTGACTGTCAACGCCTGCCATCTTCTGCTCAGACACCTGCTAAACTACACCAGCTGCCTACTGGAACACCTTCCACCAATGACACCAAACTAGTCCTGAATTTACACCTTTAAATCACATTTGTTGAGGATGTTAACAAAATTCTCCTTGTATAGTCAAACAAATGCATTTTACATGCTACTGGATAATTTCTACAAAACTTTCAATTTAGATTTAACTGATTTTTTTGCCCAGCCATTGAAGTGAAACGATGAACTACAGGCTTATAACAGAGATGAAACCTACCATCTGAATTGTTGACAGGAAGAGAGAGAGAGGAAGGAGCTGGAAGAGCAGAGAAAGAAGCAGGATGAAGATGCCAAGAAGAAGAAAGCTCTTACTAATATGACCCATCAGTATGGTGGCACACAGCAAAGGGTCAGTGTTTACCAACATATAAACACTGTAAACGTCGAAATATTTGAAGTTACATGATAATGCTGTGCAGTCTCTTTCATTAATATTATAATTATTGCTGAACTAAAGGGCGAAGGACGCAAAGGTGCAAAGAAACAGACCGAAAGAGAGAAAAAGAAGAAGATCCTGGCTGATCGCCGAAAACCACTGAGCATTGATCATCTGAGTGACGACAAACTCAAGTACAAAAGCTTTTATATATGGGCACATATTATTTATATGCATATTATTGGCACTGGTTAATAGTTGACCTTTACCACCAATCAGTGGCCTAGTGACTATTACAGTAAAAACTACAAGTCAAACATTTAAGATAATTTCTAATAATTTGGGCCATTCACACTTGTTCTTGCGTTTAAAAACGCTAATAGAAAAGAACATCGTCTTGAAACGCGTTTTACGAAATGGTTACTATTACAGTAGAACCTACACAACTAGTAGGCTATCAAATGAAAAAAACAAAAACACACACACACACAAAAACACTTGTAGTAATAGTGGCCATTCGCACTGAACGCTTTCTTGCGTTCAAAAACGAGATGAACGGGAAAAGAACGTCTCGAAACGCGGTTTTCGAACTTTAACTGCAACTAGGCGATGAAAAAGAATTTAAAAACAACCCAGTGGAACGCCAGAACGCGTTCTGTGTCAATATTACCATTTGTGTCTCTGGTTGCAGTGATAAAGCCAATGAATTGTGGCAGTGGTTGATGCAGCTGGAAGCAGAAAAGTACGATCTAAACGAGAAACTGAAACACCAGAAATACGATGTAAGTGACAACTTCCTTTGCTTACTTTCAAGTTGCTTTTGAGACGTTACGGAGCTTCTGCCAGACCCAATTTTTGAGTCATTGACAGTTTAACAAAATCCAGTTCACGTTGAACAGCTGGAGTGTTGTCTGAGGTAATTAGGTTGTGTTCATTATCACTGTATCCTGTTAGCACTTAACTGTCACGTTTCCGTCTCTCAGATAAATCAACTCCTTGCCCGCGTCCAGGATCACCAGAGGTATAAATCACAAGCTTGAAATCTCACTAACCACTTAGAGTGTTGAACCATGTTCAGATGTAAGGCCAAAAACTAATTTTAACCTCTTGCTTTTCTCTCTTAGTGCCAAGGGACGCGGCAAAGGCAAGATGGGAGGAAGGCTGAGATAGATGTTGACAGCACATATGAGAGGAATTTCGGTCCTCCTGCATTAGTTTTGTTTGAAGTTATTTAAGTCATTATTCAGAACATATAAAAATGCTCTGGCTGTACACACTTGCTTATTTTTGCCATGAGTAAATATTAGGACTTACTGTTAGTTTCAGTGTACTCCATTTATGTTTATATTATTTAATCAAATAAAAATATTTAGTCTGTTTATTAAATTATATCAGCAACATATTGTATTATTATTAATATGTAACAGTAAATATAATATAGTTGCAGTACACCATAAAATGAACGGTTATGTGTGAAAATTATAGGTGCAGATAAAAACACTAACATTGAATTAAACTACATTAATCAAAAGTTTGCCTCACCATTCATTTTATATGACCAAAAATGGAAAAATGAACAAACAACACTATGAAATTAAAGGTGCATCTAGTAATTTTGGTTTTATTAAAAAAGTTTTATACATTCACACAAAAGAGATGAGTGCTGCTTATGTTTCAAATCATGTAGTCACTATCAACAGTCTAATAAAAGGGGATTTATTTACATTGAGCATGTCACCCTTATATAGGGGCCACCAAGTTGAGATCACATGACCAGTCAAATGCTTCTCACTTTATCTTGGTAGCCCTTGTAATTATTTTCAGAAATTTTTTTTGTGTGATCCTGCAAAATTGTCAATATAATCCGAAGTTGATGGCTATATCGAACAGAAATACATTAAATTATTTCTGAGAGCACTTCCGCAAATGTCCAATCATACCAAAAGTTGCAAATGAAGCCACAACATCATGACAAACCCTTTAATTTGTTTGTATCACTACCTTTAATTTAGGCTAGATCAGGGACACACAGTCCTTTAACAGGCCACACATTATCTGCAGCGCACATTATGTATCTGCTTACATACATGAGAGAGATCACAGAATGGGACGTGTGCAGGTGTGAAGTGATTAGGGCTGCACGATAAATATCGCACGATATTTAACACGTATCTCGTCAGTAAAGCCGGTTCTGTAATCAGCGTAAATCTCTACACGTGCGTGCTTTCACATGGAGCAGCATTAACTACACAGAGCCGTTGTTCATTGACAAGCTGCGCAAACGTGCAAAATATGATCGTGGTTTTGCGCAGCTTGTCAGTGAACAACGGCTCTGTGTAGTTAATGATTACAGAACCGGCTTTACTGACGAGATGTGCGTTAAATATCATGCGATATTTATCGTGCAGCCCTAGAACTGATATGTGCTGCCCTCAGTGTATTTAAAGAAGAGTCCGTTGAGTACATAAAATTATATTCAATACACACTAACTGACACCAGTGCATTTTTCAAGTTGGCTGTCTGTGAAATCCAGACAGAAGAGAGACGAGGCTGATGCAGACCGCAGGGTTCGAGTGAAAGGGAGAGGGGCTGTACATCAGCTGGACTTCACCACAGGTGTGTTTCTCGGATCTCAGCGATCACATGACTGGCTTTCTGCAAGGCCTAGGGGTAGAGGAGAGGATATAAGTTTTAAACGAGTTGAAAATTGCTCATCATATAACATGATAAAACACAATACAATAATTTAAAATTATAAAAAAAAGTTTAAATTAGCCTCTACATTAATATTAATTGTTTTAATTAATTAAAAAGAATAAGTAATGATAGAAATAATGAAAAAATATAATGCTATTATTTAATACTATATAATTAATAATAATAAAGAAATATTCATGATTAACAAATAATATTAATGAAAAAGATACTCTGCATTACTAACCATTTTTTCATGAATATACATTATCACTATGCATAATTATTGCAAATTATATATATTATAATTATTAAATAATTTATAATCATTATTACAATTAATTACTATTAATGTAAAGGCAACTCTGCATTACTTTACATTTTACATTAATATACATATTATTATTAATATACATTATATAGTAATAATTCGTAGTAGTAGTATTATAAAATACAATTCATATTAAAGGATACTCTGCATTACTACACATTTTATATGAACATAAATTACTTATTATATATCATTAAATGTTTAATACTATGGTTTAGTCTTAAATAATGATGCATT
This sequence comes from Sinocyclocheilus rhinocerous, assembly GCF_001515625.1. Classification (NCBI taxonomy): domain Eukaryota; kingdom Metazoa; phylum Chordata; class Actinopteri; order Cypriniformes; family Cyprinidae; genus Sinocyclocheilus; species Sinocyclocheilus rhinocerous. The sequence goes on from NW_015641014.1 coordinate 1,223,821, forward strand.
ATTTGTAGCATTATTAAATAAAATTAATGTAAAGACTACTCTGCATTACTAATAATTTTCACATTAATATGCATTATTATTACTAATTTTATTTATATATAATTATTACATAATAATACATTATTATTAACAATTAATATTATTGTAATGTAAAGGCTACTCTGCATTACTACACATTTTATATTAATACAAAATAACTAATAATATAATATTAAATAATTATTTAATACTATTATTTAATCTTAAATAACGATGGATTATTTGTAGCATTATTAAATTAATATTCATGTAAAGGCTAATTAATATACATTATTGTTACTTATATACATATATATATATATAATTAACAATTAAATGTTATTGTAAAGGCTACTCTCCATTACAACACATTTTTCTTTAATATACATTATTATTACTAATTATACATTGTTAATTATAATTTCATTAATATTGTTTAATAGTAAATTACTAGTAGTATTATTAATATAAATGTAACGACTATATTACTAAACATGTTAGACTAATATATATTTATTATTGTAAATTCATAGAATTACAAACATTTTTACTTTAATATAAGTTATTACTAATTATACAGATTATTACTGCTGCCGTTACCTTCAGCATATCTGCGGCTTCATTGCGGCGCTGGGCCATGTCCTCTGACTCTGTGAGGAGGTCGTCCAGCAGGGCGGGTTTATACAGCTGCCCCACTAACTCGCTCTGTAAGCTGTCCTTCACATGGTTAACCAGGAAGTGCATCACAGCCTTTGGTACACTGCAGAGACAGAGAAACAGAATGAGCAATCTGCTTAAAACATGAAACCAGAAACTGATTCACGTGGCATCTACCTGTCCTGGATGTTTTTACGGACAATGAGGAAATACGACTTGATGAGCCTCTCGATGACCTCGCAGTCCCTCTGTTCACGAGCAGACAGTTTCCGGGCGACCGGCACAGGCTGTCCGAAGATCAGAACAAATCAACACTAATTCATTGTGACCGTGTTAGCAAACAGCTCTCAAAGAGTGTTAATTTACTCGTTTTAAGTCATTTCTGTGGCACAATCAAATGTATTTGTGTTTTATGGACTCACCACATCAAGCAGGTTCACTGCGTATCCTTTCTGAGGGCTGGCGAGGACGGAGCTCTGTGGTTTAGTCTTGTCTTCGCCCTGGCCTTCGTCTCCTTTCTTCAACATGCCTCTCCAAGTCCCAGATCCTCCTTCCTGCTCCCCCTGAGCTCCTCCAGCCATCTGACACGCACAGACAAGAACACCACCACAGGACTGAACAGTCAGCCACTAGTGATTCATGCACCTTCCCATGCAGTCCATTGGGGTTTTACATATTGTTTTTAGGCTTCAAACTTAAAGTTTGCACACAACGGTTCACACATAAAACACCAATTTCGGCCTTAAACTGAAAAGATACTGCAAAAAACAGCAGCAGTTGTCCAGGGTCTTCAAAATCAACCTTAATATCAACACAGCAAACACACAACAGAAGTTTGAGAAGATCCTGATGAGTAAAATCATCAGATTGGCTTTGCCCCTACACACAGGGGGTGCCACACACCTTAGGGCCATCGCCCTCAGCAGGCGGCTGCTCGGTGGGAGACACTAACTGCCCACCAGGACCTTTTAAGGACTACAAAGAGAGACAGGAAAAGAAGAGACTAGTCAGCTAGAGAGGAAGGCAGCAGGTTTTGAACTAATTCTAGAGACTTTCTAGAATTTCTAGAGAGGAAAAGAGAACAAAAGAACATTGCAAATAGCAGGCTGTCACGTTTTCGTGTGAAAAATATACAATATATCCCCTGATGATTTAACATGATACCTTATCACGGGACACTGCTGAGGGAAGCTCTCTCATTCGGTTACGCCTCTGCTCCTGTTACGAAGACAACAAGAATAGACTTTACACTGAAATATGTTCTAATCAATGCATTTCGGTCGTAAATCAAAATTAAATCGTCATTAAAAAATCTGTAAACCTCAATGTTGTTGTTCATGAGCCCACAGGCATCTGCGAAGTCTGGGTGTTTGGTGTTGATATAAGCCAACTCAATCGCCACAAGATTGTGAACCTGGAGCACAGCGTAAACACTCATTTAGAGAAGATACACATCATGCACATAAAAAGCATGAGAGAAAAAAACTAAAACAAACCATCTCATTGGTGACTGGTAGCCTCTTCCTGAGAAGAGAAGTGACCACTTCTACTATGGCATCGTGGAGCTTTGGAAACCTAAGCAACTCCTAGGAAAGAAACGTCAATAAAATAAAATCGCAAAAAGAAATTCAAACAATGCTGATAAAACCATCTAATCATTTAACTACCAGCAATTATATTTGACTATTGGATGAAGAAAATGTTGGATAAGAAAAGTAAAATCTGTTTAATAAACATTTAATTTTGTACTCTTTAGCTTCATAATCATATGGAAGCCCGTTTCAGCCACTGAATAAAAAAAAAACAAGGTTATTGCGACTTTTTCTCTCACAATTCTGACTTTTTTTCACAGAATTGTGAGATATAAACACGCAATTGCGAGTTAAAGTCCAATTTTGAGGGAGGGAAAAAGACTGATATGTTCTCAGAATTGCGAGTTTATATCTCACAATTATGACTTTTTAACTAACAACTGCGAGTTTATATCACGCAATTCTGAGAAAAAAAGTCAGAATTGAATATAATATAATAACTAATAAACACAAATAAAAACAATAACTTAAAAAATACATTTCTTTTTTTAAAACTAATCTAATCACTTTAAGTATCAGAAATTATATTTGAGTGTTGGATGTAAATATGTAGCATATACAGATATGAAACGTTCAAGAGAAAATAGTTGTACAATAAACATTTAATTTTGCACATAATAATTACTAAATTAAAACTACATGTAAAATACGCAAAATAAGCACACAAAATCGATACATTTAATATCAACACGTCCTTTAAATTGACACAGTATTAACTCAAAATTCAAAAACTGACACTAGGTGGTACGTAGGAAGGTAGTTTTTTTTTTTAATCGGCCAATCAAACAGTTATTCGCAATAGCGTTAATCTCAATATGAGCAAATATTGCCTTGGCCATCACTAAAGGCCCATTCACACCTATAACACTGTGTCTACACCGGACGCGAAGGGCGCAGCGCGACAAAATACTATAGAACCCATTATAATCAGTGATGCGGCGTGACACGACAAATCCCTGGCAGTAAACGCCTGCCGCGTTCTATTTATGATGTACTGACACAAATTTCAAATGATTTTCAAGGCGGAAACAGGCTTCCATATAATCAGCTTAGTATAATTACTATAATATATATCAAATTAAACATAATAATTATAAAATAATAATAACACGCGTCCGGTGTAGACACGGTGTAACCCTAACTCTATTAGCATCCATTCCACACCAACATTCTGTTTATGCTAAGCGCTGCAGTTATATTGCTTAAGCTCTTTAGAGTCAGAGGAATGTTTATCAATGGTTTTATTGTTCATTAGTTGGAAAAACAACACTGAAAGTGATTCCAATGACATTGTTCCTTGGTGTCATTATTATTATATTCATGATGTTGACTTTGCTATTCAGTTATTGTTCTTAGCATGAACAGGCCTTAACTGATGTACTGTATAACAGTGGAAAAACAGTTTTTTTGTGGGGAAAAAAGTGAGACATGATGCAACAGGCAAAGAAGAACATGTATATGCAGACCAACAATCGATCAGTCTACCTGAGTGCTGTAGTTGCTGCAGTGCTGAATGATCCTCTGCATCTCTTCATGCACCAGCTCCACACAGCGCAGACTGGGCTCCTCCAGACGCTTCACCTGCCTCTTCACCAGCAGCTCAAACGACACCTCAGGCACGAACAGCGCAGGACGGGGACCCTGAGGAAACACACAACATCTACATTACAAACTACAGAAATATACACCTCATACTATCTAGCTCTACAGTGTTATACAAGAGCCTCTTTAAATCACTCTAATAATGAAAGGTTCCTCAAAGGAGTTTTGCTAAAATAGAAACCTGCAGCTCAATGCAGAGCACAGCTGGCTGCGGTCTCTATTTTATATCCATACAAGTACAGACGGGACTAAATTCAAATTATAAAAAGGATGCTAGAGTCAAATATTCATTGCAAAACCTACTGTAGCGTTCCTAATAGCTGTGAGGACATCTATGGTTGTAAGTCCTCCAAGAGGATCGACCGACTCCAGTGTCCTACCAAACGTCTCATGAAAAATATAACAAATTCTTGCACCACCACACCTAAAAATATTAGAACAAACAACTATGGTTAGCACTAACACCACCTAGTTTGGGATCAGCAAGATTTTTTTATTTGAAAGAAATCAATACTTTTATTCAGCAAGGATGCATTAAATTGATCAACTGATCAAAATTACATTTTGAAATATATTAAAAAAAGAAAAGTTATTTTAAATTGTAATAATATTTCATAATAATACTGTTTTTAATGTATTTTTGATCATATAAAAGCCTTGACGAGCATAAGAGACTTTTTCAAAAACATTTAAAAAAATTGTACCAAGCCTAAACTTTTGAATCGTAGAGTATATAGCAAATCAAACGGCTTTATTTGAGTGACTGGAAGAAAAGAGGAACTAACAGTTCAGCAGTTTCAATGTATTTGGCCGTTCCTTCAATAGTGTTGCAGTACTCAGTGGCGAACTTTGTGATGAGCTGCAGCAGGGTGGAGCTCATATCCTCTACCGGCTCGCCGTAGCTGCTGAGCAGGGACTGATACTGAGCTGCTAAAACATTGATACGTGTCTTCAGCTCTGGTAGACAGTCCCTAATGTGATGCATCAATAACCTGGTGGGGAAAAAATAGGATTTTAATACTTCAAAAAGCAGATATGCTCAGCAAAATTAATGAAATATGATGTTTCAAGCTTAAACTCTCACCTATTTAATGTTCTGGCGAGATACTTGGTTCCATTTCTGTTGGCGAGGGAGGGGTATTTCTTCTGCAGGAAGGCATGCTCATCACGGATGGAGTCTGCCACACTTTTCTTATTATTGATATCCAGCTGACTCCTGTATTAAGACATTTAAAAAAAAAAATGTCTCAAAGGAACTGTCGAACACCGCGAACACTTGTCAACACTACTAGGATTGACTCCATGGATAACGTTACCTCCAATGGAAGCATTGTGGAGAAACACTGTGCTCTTCTTAATTGTCGCTCCATTTCTGATAAAGGTTCCTATATAAACGAACTAATTATTGACAATAACCTGGATATGTTATTTCTTACCGAGACTTGGCAATCACCATATGACTATTTGCATCTAAATTTGCTTACCCCGACCGGATATCAATATCTGTCTAAACCTCGTACAACTGGCAAAGGGGGTGGTCTTGCAGTCATTTATCGTGACTCCATAGAACTTACCCAACTGGATTTTCATAATACTACGACATTTGAGTTTATGCTTATGAAGGTTGGTTTAAAACGTCCCGTCATAGTTATATTAATTTATAGACCACCCAAGCAGCAAACTGAATTCTTCTCAGAACTCAGTCAATTACTAGCGTTAGTCTGTGCTGTGTCGTCCCAGGTTATCTTGGTGATTTTAACATCCATGTTGACACTGTTTGCTCTAATACTGCTCAACTATTGACTGTACTGGACTGTTTCGATCTTATTCAGAACATTAAACAATTCCAAATCTCCCACGGTCTTGCTCAAACAGGGTGTTCCTCAGGGCTCAGTTCTCGGACCATTATTATTCATCCTCTACATTCAGCCTCTTGGCCAAATAATTCGTCGTCATGGTTTTAACTACCACTGTTATTTTTTTGTACCTGTTGACCACTCCAATCAGTCCTAGTTTGACAGGAATGACTCTGCCCATGAGAACATCCATTGCATCAGTACCAGCATCCATCAGATCTAGTTTAGTCACTACAGCCAGTGTTCTGCGACCTGAAAGCAGAAAAGAAAAAAATTAAAATGCTGTGAAAAATTTAAAATTTTTAAAAAAGATTTTAAAAAAAATCTGCATCACACAGCTATGTGGAAAAACATCACATCACACAAACTGAAAGGTACAGACATTGTGTGCAAAACAACAAATACACAAGCAGACCAAAATAAACTTTAGTATGCTGACCGTCTGGATCCACCTCACGGGCCACTTTCAGAGCTTCAGAGGTGGCCATGTCCGTGTTCGCTGCAGTGACAGCTAAAATGATGCAGTTGGGATTGCTGATGTATTTTAAGATCAGCTCGCGGATCTGCAGCTCGATATCTTTAGGCTGGTCTCCCACCGGGACCTGAACATGAATATATCAGTGTCAGCATAAAAAAATAATACACAAAAGGAATATTCAAACAGGTCACGCTAAGCTACTGAATAAAACACCTTTGTGATGCCAGGCAGATCCACCAGCGTGAGATTGACAACATGTGGTGAGAAGATTTTCAGGTGAATTGGCTCATCACTGATCCCCTGTGAAACAATGACACAACGTTCTGTATTTGTTAAACTGCCGATGTCAATAGAAATTGCACTACAGTTCAAAAGTTTGGGGTTGGTAAGATTTTTTCATGTTTTTGAAACAAGTCTCTTATGTTCATTAAGGCTGCATTTATTGGATCAAAAAGTAAAAACACAAATATTGAAAAATATCATTAAATTTAAAATAACTTCAATTCATTTGATTCAAATCCATTTTAATTCATTTTAAAAATGTAATTTATTCCTGTAATGGTAACGCTTAATTTTCAGCATCATTACTCCAGTCTTCAGTGTCACATGATCCGTCAGAAATCATTCTAATATGCTGATTTGTTGCTCAAGAAACATTTCTTATTATTATCAATGTTAAAAACAGTTGTGCTGCTTAATATTTTTGTGGAAACTGTGGTAAAATGTTTTCCTGGATTCTAAATAGTTGAAAGGAACAGCATTTATTTTAAACAGAAATCTTTTGTAAAATTATAATACCTTTACTTAAAGGGGTGGTTCACTGTTTTTTTTTCCTAGGCTTGATTGTGTTTATGGGGTGCAGTCTAACATGTGTTAACAAGACAGAATCGCGATTCATATATAAATAGATTTTTTACGTGCACCTCTAGTTTTCTCTTCCTCTTCTCTAAAGCAGCGCAGCATGGCCTCGCCCCCTTTGCTGCCTTTTCCCGAGGGCGGGGTTTATCTGGGTTTGTGATGTCACGAACCCGGGAAGTAACTTGTTGTAATCCCTACCAGCCGTTTTTGTATGCATTAAACTGCCAGAATTTTAAAAGACGATATCTCCGTTTGCATTGAACTTTCAGCTTCGTAACTTTGCAGATATTGTTTATGCTCAAACAGCAACATTACACACTAACTAACGTTAAAAAAGTAAAATCGCAATGAACCACCCCTTTAATTGATATTTTTATTAATTTAATGCATCATTGTAAAAAAAATCTTACTGACCCCATTACTTGTAAACGGTAGCGCACATACAGGTTTAAAAAATAAACCATCATCTGATTTAGTTAATTTAAGGACTCTTCCTTACCTTGTTATTTCCAGAAACTCTTTCGGTTTCATTTTCAATTTCTTGCCTGATTTCATCAAAATCTGTGTAGATCTAAAAGGCAGAGACACAAAATTAACAATCATGATATCTCACTTCACAAAGACTCTAACTTCCATAAAATTAAAGAGAAAAACACACCAAAGGAATGGCATTAATTTTACATGAAGTGAACACAAAGCATGTATCTGGACTCAAGACCACACTGAAAATATCTCCTGTGATCATTTAGACCAATAGGAATTAAAGGGCTTGTTCTTCTTCATCTGTTCATCATCAAACTATAAAACCAAACAAACTCACTGCACTGTTGTTTGTAGCACATAAATGTGTCTGACAGCCAGAATGACTTAATAAAACAACACTATGCAGTGTCTCTTTGATGTAAGGAATTTTTCCACCTTTACTCAAATGTGAGGTAAGCTATATAGAGATTTGGATGATCCCATTTTAAACTCATCTTGAGACACTGGGTCTCATTCATTAACTATGCATACACAAATTTCTTTGTGATATTTGCATCTAACATTTTCATGATAATTCATCAATAACTTTTGTAAAATATGTCAAAATTACCAAAAAACAGGAACAACAAAAACCAAATGTACACAAAAATATCACATGCTCTTGGAGGTCTTACAAACATGTTATGATTAAATTATATATATACACACACACACACACAGTTATACAGATACTTAATCTTAAATATTCAATCTTAAACACACTTAATTTTAAATCATGAATCATCAATAACTTACTAAAATTTGGTACTAAAATTGGTACTTAATACGAAATTTATCAAGAAGTAACAACTGAAACCATTTGAACACAAAATACTTATTGGCCTTATAAACATGTTAAATTTTACTTAAAGGGGTCATATGATGTTGCTAAAAAGAACATTATCTTAATCTTAAATGTACTGTACAGCTGGCTAATAAAAGCACCAGTAATCAGTTTTTGCCAAGAGTGACAGGTTTGTGTGAAATTCCCTTATATGGAATTGGAATACTCCCAATTCATTAACCTTAGAACAACCTTAAGAACAAATTCATGAGTGTATGTGATTTAGGTGGAAATTTTTCATGAGAAAAAATGTTTATAAATATAAACTATCCATGCAATTGATTGTTCATAATGGACGCCTAAAAAAATTCAAAGGGTCACACATGTTTGTTATGAAGCTGACTGTGAATTCTTTGTCTGAATATCTGTTGTACTGCTTTCCATACCTTGTTTTTGGTGTGTAGAAATTTCCCCCACTCTTCTCCATCCACTCCTGTGGGAAACAACATTGACAATGACATTATCAGTGACACAATACTAGGTCACATAACTTTTACTTTCTTCGGAGAGTTTACTCTGCTAAGTAGGATAGGCTTTTGTTCCACAACAACATTTTTCAAAAGCACCAGTACAGCAAATTAAACAAAAACTGCTACAAAACAAAGGCCAAGCGCAGTGCATTGTGGGTAGCACAGCATAACTAGCTTATTCATACACACACACTGTCCTAATAAAGACTTTGAATCTTCACTACATGGTGACATTTAAATAACAATTGATGACTGTTAGAGAGTTATTAGTAAGTAAACAGACATTCAGAGTCCCAAATCGCTCATACTCACCACTTCAAATCTGAAACTGAAACTGGATTGTACACTAAATTCTTCAGTCTTGGGTTGTTTAAGCTAAGCCATTGCATTGGCAGCGTAACCAAAGCTTATAATCAAATAATGGAAGCAGGATGAGGAAAAGCACAAAGCTGCTCAACACAAGCAAAAGGGCAAGGAGCAAGGAAAAGGAGACCTTTGTAAAGGCGCCCATTGTTCCACACATTGGGGTCTGTGTTTAAAGAGAGATGACAGAGGGTTAGCCTGCAGCAATGCAGTCTTTATAGGACTCTAGAGTAGCCAAAACCACACAAAAGCAGAGACGCCCATGCTAAAAGCTTAATCTATGGATTCTTATGAACTAGATCAGGGGTGCCCAAACTCGGTCCTGGAGGGCCGGTGTCCTGCAGAGTTTAGCTCCAACTTGCCTCAACACACCTGCTGGTAAGTTTCGAAACATTTATCTTTTCATCCCTTAATCATCGTTGTATTGCATTGCATTATGTTTTGCCCCCACAATAAAAACTACAGCTTTAATTATTAAACCAAGCATTTAAATATCATCTTACTAAGACATATTATTGGGAGAAAACGTGTGACAACTGATATTGTTATGCATTTTAATAGTCTGTTATACGGTTTTAAATAATCTCATTTCAATCTCATCACTATTTTTTAGCTATATAAATAATAAGATCAGCATTAAATTGAATATTTGCTCAGTTTGGGCCTCTGGATAAAATTGAAGTTTTTTTTCCTCCTCAAATGTGAGCTTCATATTACCACTATATGAGCCATAAAAGCCGATATTATACAAAAAATGAAATACACATGCAAACTTTATTTTTATTTCATATGTCAGACTTTACAGGGTTAAGACACTTTCTTGGGCACACAGACAGCCATATCCTCTTAAGCGGTCAATGAAAGTCCTTGCTTTAAGACTCGTTAAACTTATTATACCTTAAGAAACTCTTCTTCTTCATGAGTCATCCATTAAAGGTCTATCACAATACTATTAAGTATGCAATACTTCCATAACGAAATGATGCAGATATCTTGTGTAATATCAGAATGGAAAAGATCCACAATCTTTTTTACCTTAGTTCTGCTCTATCCATTTTGCCCTTCATGTACAGCGAGTACTGCAGCTGTCCAGTCCAAACATGCTGCCAGAACTGTCAAGTTCAGACCGACTATGGCGCATCTCTTCATGTGTTAGCTACTGTACTCAGATCAATACAACCCTAAAACTCACTTTGTGATATTGCTGATACTGTTAAAACATAAACACATTCCTAACCTAATAGTAGGAATTTTCACATAATATGCCTGTGAAGTCAATTATTCAAATAGGAATCAGGAAACAAGCGAAGACTTGCGTTAGCACGCTAGTTAGCTGGACAGCGCTGATAACATTATTTTAAAGCTCGCTGCAGATTTTGATTGTAGTCTTAATTTCCGGTACATTTAATGCAACATTCGTTTATTTGTCGTTGACCTTGCCATGTGTAACATTATATAAAAAATGTCGCAACAATAAATAAATAAATGTAGCTAATACTAGGCTGTGTTTCAAAACAAGTGAACTGCCTAGCTAGGGGGCTTCACAGGCGCACTCGAACTTTAGATACCATTCCGAACTTTGGCGCCCAAACATGCTGTCTACGTAGGTACCTCACTAGGTTTCGAGACACTGCCACAGACCTGTTTCAATCTGAATGGAAACCGCAACTAAAACATTACCTGCGTTCCCACCACTGCAATCTGAGGCAGCTGGATAACATCCGCCCCGACTGTGTTAAAAACATCCTGGAGTTTGTTAATGACAGGAATAAGAGCCTCCATCGCGTTGACGATCTCTTCCCCTGTCAAAATGAATGAGCTAAGGCGAATACCCCGGCTAAACACGGCACAAAGTCATCCAATGTCCCTCACAGTGGCACCATGAACCAACCAACCCGGCCGCGGAAAAAACTGAGCCCCGGTGCATTATGGGACTTGTAGTTTTAGACGAGACAACAGCTGTTGACCCACTTTTGAATTTTCTGGAAATAAACTACATTTCCAAGCATTGTTCTGAGTGAATGCGCCAAGGCAACCGTAACTATGGGGTGCAACAAAAATATTTTGGAGCTTTAGGAAAACATGTTGTGGGTGAGGTAGCGCTGAACATAGCTAAAGTGGCAATATTACATAAATTATGACACATGTAGACACGTTGTGTTATTAATATGGTTATCTGAACAACTATAACTTACATCAAGATAAAGATAAATGTTTTTACTAACTTTAAGTCGATTAACATTTAAATAAAAAGATTTAAATATATATACAGTATATATATATATATGTAGTTAGATAAGAGCCTTTTAATTTAACATTTGTACACACAAAACATGTATTTTATAAACATGTATTTTACAATCAAAATGTTATGTCAATTCAAGTTTACTGAGGGTACTAAAAATGCTCCCGACCCATATCAATAAATATTTGTGTTATATGAAAATCCTAAAAAGTCCATCAAACACATAATTTTCAACACTATTTATTGTTAACCCAAGTATACATACATCTGGGTTCAAATTGTCCGTTTCAGATTTATTTTTCATCCATAGGATTACAATAAAGAAAGTGCCAGATGAGTCTACCGAGACTGATTTCATAACTATGTCAGCGGGTAACAGTTAAAACGACATGAGAACTGCCTTTAAATATTGCACAGGATTATTCAACAAAACAGGTCACAGGTGAAGTCACACAGCTGAGTTATACATCGTACTTACAAAAAGAAAAAAACATTGTCAGGCAAATGCTAAATTGGTACATTCCCCTTGCTTTTTTTATTTTAGGGGTAATGCTGCCGAATAAAAACAATCTCAACTCGTATGTTTTGTTACAAACATACTCAATGTTCAGCCAAAATACACTTTCAGAGAACAATGTCAGACTTGTTGTACTTTCCTAAAACAAAAGCCGTTTACAAACCCAACCGGGTGACCGATGTCCACGACAAAAACTGAGACCTACTTTCTCTCAGCCATGCAAACTATAATACACATGAGGTCATAAAAGTGCTCCAACCTCATTACATTAAACTCAGTCTACCACAATGAGTGGGAAAGGCACCTCTCTATCTAACAAGTCTGAGTTTGAAAGAAACTACTTCAATATAATGAACTATATTATTAACATTTGTTAAGCTTCACATAAAAATAAGAGACCAGTTCATGAAGATGTGAATCTCAAAGATCCATACCATGAGCGTTCAACACCAACACAAATTATACAACCTTGGATAAGAAGAGAAGATAACGGAAGAGCTAAATGATCTGTCTGATGCTTTCATCAAATTATGATTCAGGATTTCAGCACATTTGTTCTTTCAGTATAGTAGGGGATTTTAGTTGCCAACTAGGCATGAATTTATTTTTTGTGCGTATAACAACTTGTTTCATACGATCAAGAAAGTGCAATTTAAACAAATGCACACTAATATTAGAGGGTCATCAAATGTAGTTTGTTATTATTAACAAATTAATGACCATTTCATTTTTTTTTATTTAGTGCCGCAGGGATGAAAGCAAACTCATAAAACGCCTAAAACTAGACTCTCAGGCTATTAAAGGAACGGTTCACTCAAAAATGAAAATATGCTGAAAATACATATTTCTGCAGTGAATGGGTGCCGTCAGAATGAAAGCTGAAAAGCACAACTCCAGTCCAACAATTAATGTCTTGTGAAGTGAAAAGCTGCATATTTGTAAGAAGCAAATCCATCAATAAGACGTTTTTGAACTTCAAACTGTTGCTTCCAGCTAAAATACGAGTCCTCCGTTTATAATATTGCTTTCTCCAGTGAAAAAGTCATCTTGTCTGAATCAGGAGAGAAATATGCACTGATCAAGCACTGTTTACAAGAGAAAACAGTCCAATACAGTTCTAAACAAAAATGATTTGAGAGGTCAACAGGGCATATGGGCTTTTTCACTGGATGAAGCGTTATTATGGACTATTTACTCATATTTTGGCCAGAAGCGGTGGTTGAAAGGTACAACACCTTAATGACGGATTTGTTTCTGACAAACACGTAGCTTTTCGCTTCACAAGACATTAATTGATGGACTGGAGTTGTGTGGATTATTGTGATGTTTTTATCAGATGTTTGGACTCTCATTCTGACGGCACCCATTCACTGCAGAGGATCCACTGGTGAGCCAGTGATCTAATGCTAAATTTCTCCAAATCTGTTCTGATGAAGAAACAAACTCATCTACATCTTAGATGTACTGGGGGTGAGTACATTTTCAGCTAATTTTCATTTTGGGGTGTACTATTCCTTTAAGAGGCCACTATCCAACATAGTGTCAATTGTAAATCTCAATCAAACCAATAAAAACTCCAAACACACCCATTATCATCATAAATAACAGATCAGTCACATGTAAAATCAAACCCCACTTATCACAGCAGCAAATTAATAACTCCATCTAAATCAGGCATAAAATAAAAGTGTGATGGTCCGATCTATGGCCCACTCTGATGTTCAGGAGGATGAGGTGCAATCCGTGTACGTGGTGACCATGTTTCCTCTTCGCTGGGTCACCGTTCTGCAGTGCTGTTTGGCTGTGCCCTGAAACCTGCTCTCTGTCTTTTTTATGTGTCGGTCAAATGTAAACATCTTCTCCATGTCTTCAAACATGTCCTCAAAGACTCCGGCACCAAAAGTACCCTGGGAGTGTCTCTTATGGCGGTTGAGTGCTTGCTGGTGGGCCCTGAAGTGCTCGTCAAAGTGCCTTTTTGAACGAGCTTGCCTGTTTTGGCTATAGATGTCAAAGTTTCTGAACATGTCGTCGAAGTTAAAATCAAAGGAATGATGAAAACGCTGCTCTCCTCCTCCGTTCACGTCTTCATTGCTGAATGTATTGTATCCTGATTGGTCATACTCCAGCCTTCTTTTCTCATCTGATAGTGTTTCGTATGCTGTAGAACGAGTTAAAAATGTATGCATAACAGAATTAACAATTTAAGGAATTTTTGCTTTAAAAATTAAAGTTACTTACATATTACAATTTTAAATAATTGTTCTCTATTTTAATATATTTTAAAGTGTAATTTATTCCTGTCATGGCAAAGACATTTATAATGCATTTCTATCTAAGTGCTGTTCTTTTTAACTTTCTATTCATCAAAGAATCCTGAAAAAATTAGCATGGTTTTCACAAAAATATTAAGCAGAAAAACGGTTCTCAACATTGATAATAATAACAACTATTATTTAGACTTGAGCATCAACAATAACGGATAATAACTGAACACCAAACCAACATATCTGAATGATTTCTGAAGAATAATGTGACACTAAAGACTGGAGTAATGATGTTGAAAATTCAGGAAAAAATTAAATTTTTATATATAATAATTATATAATAAAATAATTATTTTACATTGTAATAATATCAGCTTTTTATCAAATAAATGCAGCCATGGTGAGCATTAGTGACATCTTACAAAAACATGAACAAATTTTAATTACTACAAACTTTTGACAGGTAGTGTATATAACCCACCTTCTGCAATCTCTCGAAATTTGGTTTCTGCATCGGGGCTCTTGTTCTTGTCGGGGTGATATTTCATGGCAAGCTTGTGAAAAGCTTTTTTGATCTGACGATCCGAAGCATCTTTTGGCACACCGAGGATGTCATAGTAGTCCTTTCTGGCCAGTATGAGTTCTGTTATCATCAAAATGCACATTGCGAACATCAGTGTTGACTGTGCCATGGCCATGCTTCTGGCTGTTTGCTAAGAGGACAGAAGAGAGAGCAGGATTTTGTGAGTTAAACTTGTCTAAACACCAAACTAATTCATAGATAAGATCCACACCTCTTAATAATAATTATTGTAAAATAATAGAATAAATCTGTATATATTTCAGAAAAAATAAACAAATGCAAATTCATGATGCACCACGCCCCCTTTGCTGTTTTAAACAACATTATAATAAAATAAAATATTAAAAATGATAAAAAATTAAAATGTATTTTGTTTAACTATTTATTTATTTAATAACATTGCATTAAATAGAACATACTTGATATTTTTATGGTAATATTGTTTAGTATATTGCGTTTGCCAATGTATGTACAATATTCTGTACATGTTTGCGATTTCTTTGACAATGTAATGTATTTTCTTTATATTGTTTCATTTATTAAGAATGAGACATTATAAAACCCCCAGCAATACGCCTTTCGAAACCAACTTTCATAAGACTGATGAACTCGATTAGCCCGCTTGCTAACATGTCTAACATGATAACTCTATCGCATTATCAACAAAAGATCTTTAGACATATTCGCATTATTAAAACATGCCACATTATTTTAAACAAATAGTAATAAGACACCATATTTTAGCGCTTGTACTCACTCTGGTTGACAGCACCATTAAAAATGACCAAAACTGATATTGGCGTTTTTAATATTTGGGCCGTACAACACGACTCGCAATTCTATTGGTCCAGCTCTGTACCACGTGATCTACACACGACCCAGACACCAGAAAACTCACTGTTGCGTTGTATTTACGCAGAGTCTAATCTTCTTCTTCTTCTTCTTATGATGTTTAATGGCGGTTGGCAAACCAGCTTTTGGTGCATATTCCGCCACCTACTGGGATGGAGTGTGAGGCGCTGATATCAAGGGAAATGCTAATTCTCAAAACAAAAACAAAAACAAAAAAAAACAAAAAAAAAACAACAAAAAAATACCTTCTACCTATATTTTATTATATAAATTTGTTCAGAGTCTAATCTGTTTAGAGAGTCATATTACATAGCTATTAGCTAATCAAAGCTTTCCAAACTAAACTCTAATTTCTGATATTATGTACACAGGGTCAAGACAAATCTGTCGCTTTTCGTTATGGCCACCATAAACAGTTTAAATATCCGTAATTTTAAGATATTAAAAGGCATAAACCTCCATATCGACCCCCAAAATTATGTATAGGCTACACAATGGTAAAAATAAAGACAATACCTTATTTTACTAATAAACACAAATCACATGAATATTCAATATCTACTTTTAACTGGATATCTGTATACCACGGTGATATTACTTATTATTATTTCATCAATATTTGCCACAAATTCTCTAAGCCTTGTTCCACAAATCAACAAATGTCCATGACAGGCTTTTAGCAGATACTGTTTTACCTATAAAAACAGTATAAACAGTATGTATTATATATACAAGTTCCTATTATATAAACAAGAAGAAATAAAGGAAAGAAAAAAATATTTTCTTAGTTTTGTATAACAAAAACATTTACTGTAACAAGTGAGTCCATTTCAGTTAAAAAGTAGGGAAGGCCAAGAATCAGGCTTATGCTTTCTTTTTGTTTGTTTGTTGTTTAAAGATATATAAATACAGCCAAGATTAGGATTAGGATAAACAATGTTAAAAAAAAAATGTAAATGTAAATGTTAAAAACGGGAAAACACATATACAGCTTTCTTATTTTTCATAATATTGTTTTTAGATATTGTTGAACTTCTGCCTTTAAAAACAAGCTTATTTCCTCCATATTTACATTTATGTATGCTAACTTTAGCTATTAGAAGTAGCATATTATTTAAATAATATTCTTGATGATAAGACATGGCATAATTGAAAACATGACAATAAAATTTTAAAAGATGAGCATGATGTGATCATTAATAAAACACAACAGAAATCTGACCAAAAACAAGCCGAATGAGTACAACTCCAAAAAGGTATGAAACGATAAAACTGTTTCTGCATCTATCAATATAACAATTGAAGATATTTATAAATTAGTTTAACAGAATTTGATTTTATTTGTAATATTTAAATATTACAAATATCACATTATTTAAATATTACAAATATTATCCCCAAATTGTAACATTTAAATATATTTTATTTTTCATTTCAATACATATTTACTTACTTATTAAATTATATTTTAATTATTAAAATTTTATGTATTTTTTATCAAATCATATTAAATATTTATATGGTAGTTTCCAAATTTGACAGGCCTATGACAACAGCTGCAAATTTTGCCCATGATGTCATTACGTTTCCCACAATGCCTCAGCAGCAAAACAACGCACGCGCCGTGCGCGTTTCTCAAGCGTCTCTCAAAGATGGCGGGCGTCCCCGATCCACTGGAAGATATGCTCTACTCCGAAGTGGACGAAAAAGCCGTCAGTGACCTCGTAGGCTCGTTGGAATCGCAGTTGGGTGGACAAAACAAGGCGGTCGGTCCTCAAGGCGACATCAGGAGACCCTCAAACGCGCTAAATCCACACTTGGGGAAATTGCTGCCCGCCCAAGTAGGAACAACACTGGAGCAGCAGCGGCAGCCAGAGCGAAACCAGGAGGGAAACTCTCAAGAAAACGGCCCGGACAGGATACCGGCGTCCGGTGCTGTACCGTCCACCGCGAACCTGCCTAGCACCTCTGCAAATTCGGTTACAGCCGCGAACCGGGTGCAATATCATTCATCAAATCCATCAACTTGTTCAAGTGACGCAGCACCAACAGACTCTCAGCCCAAAACAAATCACATTGCGTCTGCTGTCCGGTCGGTTCCCGCCAGAATACAGACTGTGAACGGAAGCAGTGGCACGTTAAACTCTTCTGTTATCGCTTCTGCTCCTGCTTCTGTAAACGGTATTGACATTGGTTCAGGTGTAGGTAATGGTAAAAGCAACATGTCTGCTCCTGCTAGTACAAATACTGCTTTTGTGTCCGCTCAGCCCAACAGCACACTGCCACATGCGAATGTGTCACTAGATAGTCAAGCAAACCCCACCATTGCACTGCACAGGCCTCCTAACACCATCACAAGTGTGGTACACAACGGAGGTGACCCCAAAGTCTCAGGATTGCCCGTGCAGGGCGCCGGTCTTGTGCCGTTCACAAACACAGAGCCCAAATCTGACCCTCAAAAACAGATTAAAGCCATCGTCCCGAACCAGCTCCCCGGGACCCCCGTAGGGTTGCACCCCAGCACGCCCGCTCAGATTATAGTGTCGTCCAGCCCGGTGGTGACCTCACTTCCTGTGGCAAGCACGCCCTCTGCCCTTGCAAAGCCAGCAACGACTGCTCTCGTAGGACAGCCTACGACCCTGTTGAGACCCGGTGCGCCCGTTCAGGGGATGGCGACCACGACGCCCCCGCAGCGTCCAGGGCCTCCTATGACCCAGCTGATCGTCAGACCGCAGCAACAAACTACCATTCAGTTACCGCCGGGATTCACCATACCTCCAGGTAAAAGCTTAGGAAGCGATAAGGAGACCAGATGCCAAAAAGAGGGTGTTTAATGGGTCAGTTCACCCAAAAATGGAAATTCTGTCTTTATTTACAAACCTGAATGTTGTTCTGAACCTGAATGACTTTATTTCTTCTTCCGAACATAAAGAAGACATTTTTGAGGAATATTTTTGTGCATATAATGAAAGTAAATGGGGTCCAAAACAAAACAACATTGGACCCCATTGACCTTCATTGTGTGGATAAAAAAAGTAAGCCATACAGGTTTGGAACAACATGAGTGTAGTATTGTTACTACTTTCCCCAGCTATGATGTGTTTATGAATTTTTCCTGTGTTCTTCTTGAGGTATGGTGCTGGTACGCACGGAGGCCGGTCAGCTGGCATTGGTTCCTCAGCAGGTCCTGGCCCAGGCCAAAGCTCAGAACCAAAATAAAGGCACCCTGTCACCGAGACCTGCTACACCCACTGCTGGAACAGCTTTCAGAGTCACCACACCTGTTGCCCAGGTATGAGCAAGACAGGTCATCTGAAAGCATTTAAAACTCTTGTTGCATGATAATACTCTGTTTTAGCAGTAAATAATAGTTATATAAAGGAAGGCCATCTCTGTTGACACTTTCAGTGCATCTTTTTTCCACGCAGTGAAATTGAATGGTGATTGAGACTGTCTCGCTGCGTAACAGCTGCTTTTGTATTCCACAAATGAAATGAAGTGGTTCTCTTGTGTTCTAAATCAATCCTTCAATGTAGTTCATATGACTTTTGAAATGTTCTTAAAACCATATGAAAGCTTTGTGTGGTTTATCTGCAGACAATCTCATCCTGATTTTACTGTCAAATCAAATGTGCAGGTTGCATGACAGTAACAACAAACGTCATTATTTCTCGATTGGCTGGTAACCAAATATCTTATTTGATTTGCTTCTGTTAATCACACAAGACAATCAAATCAATCTTCAGATTTGGTCTATGTGAAGATTCTTGATAAATTATTGTTTTGTCTGTTCTACTTAAAAAAATGACAACATATGGGTTTGGAATGATGTAAAATTCATTTTTGGGTGAACTGTTTCTTAAATGTGTTGTTTATTGTATTATTTCAAGCTGAAAGCTTGGGCAAAACATTTCTTTTTGTCGTGGTGCACAAAACACTTGAAACGGTTCTTAACTTGACTTGGCTTTTATTTTTGTAGCAGAAGACCGCAGTGGTAACGATTACCTCGGCTCAGAAGCCCACCACCACAGTCATTACAGCAGGGGCCCGTGTGCAGCCTGCGCCACAGACAGTTCTCAAGCCCTCTGTGACCCCTCAGAGTCCCATCACCACCTCTGCTGCTGCCCCAGCTAACAGAGCCCCTGTCCTCTCTCAGGTAGTGCTACACTGTGTTCGTTCATAATGTCAATGACTATTGCTGGACATGGATTCTAATTCATTATCTGTTGTAAAATACTGTAATTTTTCATTTAGGAAATGCAAGAGAATGTAAAGAAGTGCAAGAACTTCCTAGCAACACTCATCAAACTGGCATCCCATAATTCCCCCTTGCCGGAAACATCTCGGAATGTGAAGGCACTAGTGCAGGATCTGCTGGTAAGTTTGAGCTGTTTAGTGTTTTATATCTGCATCACTAGCAGCAATGTTATGATTGAGACACTTCAGTATTGCTTCATTGTTAATAAAAGATTTGATGTAGTAGTTCATTGTGACAGTTAAAATGATAGTATTTTCTCTAGTGGTATTCTCATGCTAAACTGTGCTAAATTCTCATGCTAAACTGTGAGCAACTGCAGGACTCAAAAAACAAAACAAAAAAACACACACACATTTTTGCCTGTTCAAAATAAGTAAATTGCCTATCAAACTAAATTGCCTTTCTCATGCTAAACTGTGAGCAACTGCAGGACTCAAAAAACAAAACAAAAAAACACACACACATTTTTGCCTGTTCAAAATAAGTAAATTGCCTATCAAACTAAATTGCCTTTCAAAGTATACAGTTGTAATTGGTGTGTGCATGCATTTATGCCACCTCTGAGCAGCATTATATGCCACTGCAGAAGCGCTTCTGTGCCACCTTTACTGTGCAAATTTGGCATAATTGAGTTTTTATTTGTCCTGCCAGTATTTTTACTGGCTTTTTAGATATATTTTTTATCTTTTAATCAACTTTGTTTTTTATTACAAAAGATTTCTTCAAATAATTTGCTATAAAGATAGGAATTCACACCTACTTTCTAATGTGTTAAGTGTGACTTCATAGCTTTGTAGCAAATTATTTGTAGGAAATAAAGTATAAATTAATTATTGAAAAACCTCCAGCTCTGTAACTTTATGTTGATTTTTACATCTGCCAAAGTCACAACAATGTTTAATACATCATACAGTCATGAATATTTATGTTTTATTTCAGAGCCCTCAATTGTTTTCTTTAAACTTGAGCTGGTTATTGAAAATTCTAGTACTTAAATTACATTTACATTTAGTCATTTAGCAGACGCTTTTATCCAAAGCGACTAACAAATGAGGACAATGGAAGCAATCAAAATCAACAAAAGAGCATTGTCAGTTACCCTATTATATAATAATTTTTTAATTATATAATAAAAAGAAAACAAATAGAATAGAGCAAGCTAGTGTTAGAGGCTTTTTTTTGGTGCTTTTTGTTAATTGTATAATAAATAAAAAGAAAACAGATAGAATACAAAAAGAATAGAGAAGCTATTGTTAGTTTTTTAAAAGAAAACAAGCAGTTAGTAAATGAATAGAGTGCAAGTCAAAAAGGGCAAGTTTGTTTTTTTAAA
The DNA here is from genome assembly GCF_001515625.1 of Sinocyclocheilus rhinocerous. NCBI lineage: Eukaryota > Metazoa > Chordata > Actinopteri > Cypriniformes > Cyprinidae > Sinocyclocheilus > Sinocyclocheilus rhinocerous. The sequence continues at coordinate 1,245,130 of NW_015641014.1, forward strand.
GAATAGAATTAAAAAGAACATGAAATAATCTTTACATGAAGCATGTGTAATTTTAGTTGAGATAACTTATGTGTATTTTTCCTTCTAAAATCTGCAAAGGATGCAAAAATCGAGCCTGAGGAGTTTACAAATCGCCTGCAGACGGAGTTGAAATCATCTCCTCAACCGTACCTGATCCCTTTTTTGAAGGTAGGACTCAAAAAAGCAGTTGTGCTTATTGTTCTTAATTACAGAAGCTTAAAGAGAGAGTTTCAAAAAATTAAAATTCTGTTATTCACCCTCATGTCATTCCAAAACTGTATGACTTTGTGTTTTTGTGGAACACAAAAGAAGATATTTTTAAAAATGTTAGTTAATTGCTTCAATTCCCATTGACTTCCATTGTATGGACAAAAAATACAATGAAAGACAATGGAGACCGAAACTGTTTGGTTATCAACATTCTTCAAAATATCTACTTTTGTGTTCAGCAGAAGACATAAAATAATACAGATTTGGACAGCATGAGGGTGACTAAATGATGGCAGAATTTACATTTTTGGGTGGGCTATCCTTTCAAGGCACGAAATTTGTTCTTTTGTGTTTTTGAAACCTGAAATCTGTTTCCCCTTCTCTTTGTACAGAAAAGTCTGCCTGCTCTGCGTCTGACTCTTCTGAACTCCCAGCAGTCTTTAACTCAGCTGTCTCAGACCTCTACTACATCCACCCCACTGACGGTGAACACCATTAAAGCTCCAGCGCCGAGCACACTGCCCACCACCGTATCTACCATCCGACCGGCTGCTGCCCTGGCTCCCACTACCACCATGGTACTCCTGCTTTCCTATGGTCTATTGTAGGCTTGGTCAATATATTATGTTTGAATATTCATAATGTATGTACAGTGTTCTGCCCCTGAAATGATTATGAAAATTGGAATTATTTTAATGCATCTGCTTATTTGGCCCTTGTTTACTCAAGTTCATGTTATTAGATTCATTTTATGATTTTAGGCTCAGTTAGACACATTAGTGTCTCTAATTCAAACTTCAGTAGCAAAAAATAAGTTTGAATTTTCATATCCTCTGTGGTTTTGTTCTCCTCGGGCTGTTAAGAGGCCTGGGGTTCAGGCTACTCCGACACGGATGCCGGTGGTGATTACACAGACGGTTCGTGCTCAAGGTAAGCTATTGAGAGACTTAATGAGCTTAGTGTCCATTTTAAACCCACTAAAGGAAAGTTATTGAGGCTTAAGTGTTCCTTTTCTCATGCAAGAGTCCAATGGCCCTTCCCCAGTATAATTACAAGTTTTATTGCAGGTGCTGTTGGGACACCCTTGCAAGTGAGGAGCCCCATGGGTGTGGCTGTTCAAGCGTCAGCCAATCAGAAACAGAAGCTGAATGACCCTGGGGGTGGGACTTTCAGGTTGGTTTTCTAAGAGTCCAGTAGGAGGCAGCGTTTCTCTAGAATTGTTAGTTGTTTCATGGCATTCGGGGCATGACAGAATGTGAGAATGGGTGTGATGGAATGAAGTCATGTCCATGACTATTTATTAATAGTAATTTTTTGAAAAAACTGGGGGGAAAAAATCACTTTTAAAAGATATAAAATAGGTTTTGTATCAAACCCATTCTCCAGTAAGCTTTTCTTTAATAAATAAACACTGGCAGCTTCTCACTTATAAACATAGAAGACAATATTTGTTTTTAAAAAGAAAATAATTATAAAATATACAGTAATTATAGTACTGCATATTTTATATGCATTTATTTTTAACAGTAATTACAGTAATCTCACAATAATTATAGTCCTGTATATATATATATATATATATATATATATCCATCATAATATACCTGTTTCATGCATGGTGAAATTCTTCTTGTTTGTGTCTGCAGGGATGATGATGACATTAATGACGTGGCATCCATGGCTGGTGTGAACCTAAATGAGGAGAACGCCCGTATCTTGGCCACGGGTTCGGAGCTGGTGGGCACTCAGATCCGTTCCTGTAAGGACGAGGCCTTCCTTCCTGCCAGCCTGCTTGTATCAAACCCATTCTCCAGTAAGCTTTTCTTTAATAAATAAACACTGGCAGCTTCTCACTTATAAACATAGAAGACAATATTTGTTTTTAAAAAGAAAATAATTATAAAATATACAGTAATTATAGTACTGCATATTTTATATGCATTTATTTTTAACAGTAATTACAGTAATCTCACAATAATTATAGTCCTGTATAAATAAATTAATATAGTATTATAATGATATAATAATTATTTAATATTATATATACTAATATTATTTAAGTATATTATATATTAATAATATTACAAC